>NW_006205510.1:0-1105 GCF_000334495.1 Tupaia belangeri chinensis
CAACTGCTGGTCCCTGTTTATAAGTTTTTTTACAATTCAGAAGTGATGGCATTGGACCTGAGCTTGTGCTTGTTGGGAAGCTATTTAGATCACTGTCTCAATCTTATTGCTTGTTATTGGCCTATTAAGGCTTTCTGTTTCTTTCTGGTTCAATTTAGGTAATATGCATATATCCAGAAATTTGTCCATATTATTATTATTATTATTTTTTTAGTTTCTGCCATATATTTGCTCATGGTATTCTTTTATCATTTTTTGTATTTCTTTTTGTATTAGGGTCCGGGACTCGAACCATGGTTGGCTACATGGGAGTCCAGTGACATAGCCATTTCATTAACTGCTGGTCCCAAGTGCAAATATCTCTTGAAGAAAATTACTTTTGTTTGGGTATTTACCAAGAGAGTTTCCTCATGTTTTAATTGAGTCGTGTGTTTTTATTTTATTTCATTCACTCATGGTGAGCATTTGATCAGTTTCCAGCACACTGATAGTGTACCAGATCCTGGTTCTGTGAACAAACAAGAATGTGACTTTGATGATGGGAACATACACACAATAATGTTAAGACTTACTGTGTGTAGGGGACTTTATAGATAAACAACTTCAGTAGGTACTGCCAAACGTTTTTCCAAAATGTATTAATATAAAATCCTTCTTGCAATGAATAATCTGATGCTTCCTAATATTGGTAGAAGTGGCATTGTATTTTTTTTTATCTTGGTCTTGTATAATTTCTAAAATATATTATTTTATGTATTTCTTACCTCTAATCAAGAGAGGGAGAGACAGAGAGATATAAAAAGGGAGAGAAGTACACTCAAAGGTTTCTCATCATGCCATGATACTTGACCCAATCTCTCACCAGCCAGGATTGTGGGTATTTATGGGCATACAGTGTTTGTGTTGACACATGATACCTCCTTTGGCCTCCATGCAGCTAGAACATCACGCAGCAGCATCTCAACAACTTTGTCATCATGGCTTGTTCTAAATTATTATTTTAATTATCATTTATTTGATGTGAAAAGTGTTAATTCTTTATGTTTTTACATTTAATTATCTCTTATTTTTAAACATTCTTTTATTTTATTTATTTATTTATTTA
>NW_006205511.1:0-203 GCF_000334495.1 Tupaia belangeri chinensis
TCATGATTATTTAGACATGGGTATTTCACTGACACTTTTTACATACAATTACTTGGCTGAACCTGGCCCCTCAAGATAATCTACTGAGTAATTTTGCCAGTGATAAAATAAAAGCTTCTGAAAGAAAATTAGAATTTTGGAGAATTTATATTTACCACCATTACTTTGACAGCTTCCCAACGCTAACAATATTTTCTAGTGCA
>NW_006205512.1:0-1977 GCF_000334495.1 Tupaia belangeri chinensis
CTTGAGATAGAAAATTGTAGAATGTAGCATGAGTAATGATCTGAAGTTTTCAAGTCTTACTGACTTGAGCACATAGAGAACAGCTGACACAGACTAGGATCCCTAAGTGGAAATTTCTGCCATGGGAACCCTCCTGGTGGAAATGTAGCACACAGCTCAGTGGTCCTAGATGTGCAGACATCAAGCTACCACATCCCTGCAGCAGCAGGTGCAGGAGCAGTTTTCACTACTTAGATGCAGAGAGGAGCTGTTGGCACCATCCTTGAAGAACCTGGAGCTCTTCAGGGGTCTTGGGAGAGTCCAGTGGGTGGTGGACACCCTGTCCAAAATGACTGTCACTTCCTCCCTGTACCAGTCCAGGCTGATACTTACTCAACCTGCCAGCTCCTTCCCACAAAAGTATCAGGATGGTGAACCAAATCCAGCCCCCAGGGTAAGAGTGTTTAGAGGGATGGGCAACACCCACCATGGCACAGTAAGGAACTTATTAGTAACTGGTTAATAGATTAGGAAAGAATGTGCTGCCATGTCCCCAGGGAAGGCATACTGATACGGGACCTGGATGGCATATACCTGGAACCATGCATAGGAGGGGGCTGGGCAGCGCGCTGGACAGCTCACCTGGATTTCAGTGAGCCTGGACACCATCCAGTCTGGGTGATATGGGACCAAGCCCATCCCATGGTCAAAGCAGATATTGAGGGTGGGGGATAGCAGAGGTGCTGAACTGTCAATGGCCGTGAAGGAATGAGAATGAGGATGCCCTGGACTTGGGGCATTCTGAGCAGCTTGATAGCCCGCATAAGCCCCAGTTTCTGGGAGCACAGGCTGTACCTGGAACCATAGGGTGGTCTGTGGGTTGGGGAGGGTAGAGTGAGTACCAGTCCCTAACTGCCCAATGCTGATTTGACAATTTGTAAATCTAGTCCCCAGAAACACAATTCAAGGGGGACATAGGCTATTGACATTAATCACACATCTATTTTTTTGTAGTTTTTGCCATGGAGTGTGTGTGTGCTCACCAGAGAGAGAGACAGAAACAGAGAAAGAGTGAGGAAAAGTGAGAAATCCCCCCCCCGGGAGGATAGCCACACCACAGTCCCTTCTACTCCATTCTCTTCTGGTATTGGGTACACATGCACACATGTCTGGTGTGAGTTTTAAGCCTCTGGGGCCAGGACTTGAACTATAGTCAACTATGTAGAAGTCCAGCAATGTAACCATTACACCATCTGCTGGTCCCTGTAATCTTTTTTAATTATCAGAGGATATGGATACTCATCGAAGAGAGACCTCCAATGGGTAACAGACATGCCATAATCCCTTCTCTGTTTCCTCCTTCTTTCAGGATTTTGAGCATGTATGCACACATGTCTAGCATGTTCTCAAGATTCTGGGTCCAGGACTCACTTGAATCAAGAAATCTGACACTGTTAGTCAGCAGCACTGTGGTTAGGGTAGCTAAATCCTACCATGCTAACCACCACACCACTGGCTGGCCCAAAATTTGATATTTCTAACAACTTACAGCATATAAAAGTGAGCTTGTCCAAATGTCTAGAGGAGTCTGTCAACTTTTGCTAAACTCACATATTTATTTGTTCAAGTCTCTCTTTCCTCTTTCTTCTTCCTTCCTTCCATCCATTTTTACTTTCTTTCCTTTCTCTTTCTTTCCTCTCCCAATCACTTCCTTCCTCCCCCGTATAGATCATATAGATCATTAAGTACATGGGACCGGCAAGTGGCATGGTTGCTAAGGGTGCTGGACCCCCACATGACCAACCGTAGTTCGAGTTCTGGACCTGGAGACTTGCTTTCTCACTTTACCTCCCCGCCACCTCACCACCCCCCCGATCAAATTAAAATAAATAAATTAATTAAAGTTAAATAAAACAACTCTTTTTTTTTTTTTGAGATTTTTGCTACAGGGAGCATGCATTTGCCAGAAAGACAGAGAGAGACAGAGAGATAGAAAGT
>NW_006205512.1:3373-5155 GCF_000334495.1 Tupaia belangeri chinensis
TGGTTTTTTTTTTTTTGAGAGGTTTTCACTATAGGGCACGTGCACTCTCTAGAAAGACAGACAGAGAGAGAGAAAGTGAGAAATCATCCCCCAGGGGAAATGGCCATGCTGCAATCCCTTCTCCATTCTCCTCTCAGGATCTTGGGCACTCATTCACACGTGCCCAGTGTGAGTTTAAGCCACCAGGACCAGGACTCGAACTGTAGTTGACTATGTGGGAGTCCAGCAACATAGCCATTACGATAAATGTTGGTCCCAATAGTACTCTATTTTGTGTGGGATTCATTACTATATGAATAATATAATGTAGAGAAACAGTCTTATCCAATAAAACACATTTATCCCATTTGTTCCAAAAATGTTAAGCCAAATTTTCATCAAGAATGAAGAAATGCTATGAACACTCTTCCTCATTATGCATATATTGGAGCATATAAAATATGTTCTGTCAGGTCCTTAATAGACAGCCTTTACGCCTTACCTTATTGCGTTAGCCTTCGATGAACCTCAGCAGATGACATGAGCAGAATTCAAAGGAGGGAAGTTTTCAGCCTCCTGAGCCAGGGCTGAATTGCTCTCACTTGATGTGGTTTGGGTATAAAAGTCCCTAAGATGAAGGGGCACCTGCCTACTTCACCTTATAAGAGGTTATTGTCTCTTAGCATTACCACTTGTGCACAAGGAAATACATGATAAATTTACAGTGAAGTTTAGGATAAAGGATGGTACTAGAAAAAGGCTAAGGGGAAAGAATGGAGGTGGAGGCAGCTCTGTCAGAGGTAGAATATCAAGTCCCTCAGCATCATGCCTGGACCTCAAAGCATGGGTAAGTATGTGGATGTCAAGTTGGTCTTGGTAGATTCCCAACATCCACAGATCTTTGTTTGCCATAATTTCCTAGGATAACGGCGGAGGCCATGCAGCCAACACAGACAGAACATAAAAAGCTGCAAGCAAGGCTTGGATGAGAAGAGCTGCAGGCAAGGCAACAGCTACGAGCTCAATGTTTCAACTGTGTTTGTTATACTGGTTTGTGCTTTCAATCTCCCTATCATGGGCTTTACTGTTATTACAGTACCCTAGTACCCCATAAGGGTAAAATAACACCCCAGCCTTACCATAACTTTTACAATAAAACCAATTAATATTCCTAGGAGAATGCGGAACCCTAAGGAGGTGGTGAATGAGAATTATTTCATGAGATTCACCCCACCTGCCTGGAAAATATCAATAAGAATACTGAAGTTCCTCTCAGCGTTACACATAAACACAATTACTTTTAGGTCAGTCATTAAACTGCTCACAAGACCACATTCCTTTCCTATGTGGGCAATAGGCTCACCCTCTTAGCTCTAAATTATCCCAGAAACAATATAGATATTTCATTTTAGTATATATTAACCATGTCTTTACTTAGTCAAATAAGATTTCTATGTAGGCCTTTGTAACCGCAATCTGCTGTCACCCCAGCCTGGGGCTGAATTTATCAAGCTTACTGAAAACCTCCTCATTCAAAAGGCCCTACCCGGTAATGAAGATCTAAGAAGAAAATGTACCGGACATATGGACTCCCCCGCCCTGAAGACTGTGACTGTTTACACCTGATCAGACAAGAACACTACATCATGTTTTATGACTATTGTTCCCATGTTTTGAATACCCTATTTTTTAGAGTAAAATCTTTTACCTCTCCCTCGCCCCTCCTACCACTGTAAATTTCCCTCAATAAATATGGATGTTTCCTAGCCATAGAGGCTGGCGGCTTTGACTTTCTTTTTCTTT
>NW_006205512.1:5292-12081 GCF_000334495.1 Tupaia belangeri chinensis
ACTAGACACTAGGATGAGCTCCCTACCCTGGTGCAAATATGTCACAGGAGAGGAGATCTCAGATACCTCTACCAAAGCAAGATTCCTGTGTGTTTCTAAGTTTTGGGTGTGGAAAATTAACCCCAAGTTAATATATTTACAGTCTTGGGAGGCAGGCCTCTGGGACATCACTAGGATTAGATGCAGTTACCTGGGCGAAGGCCTCCTAATAAGACTGGTGACTTTGTAGGAAGAAGAGAACCTGAGCTGACACATGCTTGCCTTTTTGCCCTGGGATGTCATGACAGCAGGAAGACCCTCATCTGTTGATGGCATGTTAGCATTGGACGTCTTAACCTCTATAAATGTTAGCTAAATAAACCTCTATTTTAAAATTGTCCAGTGGGTGTTCAGATACAAAAACAAAATCAATCAAGATAGGGATGCATTAACTGAGGTTACCTGAAGAACTGTATAGATTCAGAGAAGTGACTGTTGGACTTCATTATCTACTGATGACCCACTGTGCACTGAGATACTTGGAAATGCTTTCTATTTTATAGAGATTCCTCAGAGCAGAGAACAGCCTTGGGGCTTGAGGAACTGAGTGGTATAATGCAGAATGTGGTTGAACATGGGACTATTCTTCTAGGGTCTGACTGGGGTGAGGCCTCATGTGGGAATGGGACTAAGACAGTGGAGTCAATGAGAGAGGCAAAAGAGGCTTCTGAGGACTTAGTTCGCTCAGGAACTTTCTGATTCTGCTCATTTGTCTACTTTAGCCCTTAGAGAGCCACTGCCTTGAGGACTCCAAACAAAAGTGTCTGTTGTTTTGGGTTTTCATGCCTGGGGCTGTAGTTTTGTCTGAGGCCACCAGAGGGCAGATTGTGCCTATTCTGCTCTGTTATCTGGGAAGATCCACTTGGAGTTCTTTGGCTGCCCTCTGCCTCTGACACATTCTGCATTTTCTATTATGTTTATCCATGTCCATAATATGAGCTGCTCATAGATAGTAACGAAGCTCCAAGATAGTTTTATTAATTCATTCAGCAACTGTCCTGAGCATTCACCTTGTACAGGCACATTGTTAGGTGTGGGTTGCACTAAAGACCATAATCTCTCCCTGCAGATGCTTACAGCCTAGATGAGTTGGACAAAACCACAAAGTGCTAAAGTGAAACTAAGCAGGTGCCATGAGGGAGAATTCAAAACCACTAAGTAGGCAGGTATGAAAGGCCTCAATGAAATATCAGCTGTGCCATGACCAGGAAGATAAGTAAAGCCAATCATGCACATATCCAGGAGCAATGTTCCAGGGTAAAGTCTCAGCTGTCTAGAGACTGGGAGAAAGAGGTGAGTTAGCCCAGAAATGTAGTTATAACACTTCCAGTTTGAGAGAAGGGAGGAAAAAAGGGTAGAGCCAGGCCTCAGTGGCTGAAAATCTCTACTTGTATCTATATTTAATGTGAGACATTACTCCAAGTTTTGCAGCTTACGGGAATCCTGTATTATCTGACAGCGTGGACCAGAGCCCAGGCTCAGCTCATCTAGGTACTTTTGCCTCCAGGTCTTTCAGGAGGATAGGGCTGTGTTCTCAACTAAGGCCTACATGAGGCAGGATCAGCTTTTGAGATCACTAATTATTGCCAGGATTCAGTTTGGTTTTGGGGTCTAAATTCTTATTTATTGCCTTGGACTCTCTGTTAATTCTTTGCCATTGGGGCCTTTTTATAAAGCAACTAAAATTTCAGAACTCAATTTTTAAGATTTAGGAATGAGACAGAGAAACAGAATAAACACAGCGGAGAGAAAATCACAAACATAACACTTCTTTTTTCTTTTTTAAGTTAATAAGCAGATCCTTCCAACCAAAAGAAAATCCACAGATCTTTGTTGGCCATAATTTCCTAGGATAACGGCGGAGGCCATGCAGCCAACACAGACAGAACATAAAGAGCTGCCTCTCATGTCTAAGCAAGGCTTTGCTGAGAAAAGCCGCAGGGAAAGGCGAGCTCAAGATTTCAGCTGTGTTTTTTATACTGGTTTGTGCTTTCAATCTCCCTGCCCTGGGCTTTACTGTCATTATGGTACCCCAGTAAGTGTAAAATAACACCCCCAGCCTTACTGTAACTTTTACAATAAAACCAATTAATAGTCCTAAGAGAATGCAAACCCCTAAGGCAGCGGTGAATGGGAATTATTTCATAAGACTCAAGCTACCTGCCTAGAAAATATCAATAAGAATGCTGAAGTCCCTCTCAGGGTTACATAAACACAATTACTTTTAGGTCAGTCATTAAACTGCTCACAAGACCACGTTCTTTTCCCATGTGGGCAATAGGTTCACCCTCTTAGCTGTAAATTACCCCAGAAACAATATAGATATTCTACTTTAGTACATATTAACCATGTCTTTACTTAGTCAAATAAGATTTCTATCTAGGCCTTTGTAACCACAATCCGCTGTCACCCCGACGTGGGACTGAAGTTATCGAACTTGCTGAAAACCCCCTCATTCAAAAGACCCTATCTGGTAATCAAGAGCTAAGAAGAAAATGGACCGGACATATGGATTCCCCCACCCTGAGGACTGTGACTGCTTACACTTGATCAAACAAGAACAATACATCATGATTTGTGATTATTGTTCCCATGTTTTGAATACCCTATTTTTTAGAGTAAAATCTTTTACGTCCCCCTCACCCCTCCTACCCCTGTAAACATCCCTCAATAAATATGTATGTTTCCTAGCCATAGAGGCTGCAGTCTTGATCTTGCTCTGACTGTAGTCAGCAGAGAACATACTGAAGAGCATAGAGGTATCTGTCTGATTTCTTCTCACCTGCATGACCTCCATTGAGTCAGCCCACACAGGCTGAAGCAGGTCTTCAGCAGATAACAAAGCTTAGACCTGCATCCACCACTCTGGGAACTAGACACTAGGATGAGCTCCCTACCCGTGCAAATATGTCACAGGAGAGGAGATCTCAGATACCTCTTCCAAAGCAAGATTGCTGTGGTTTGAATATGTGTCCTAAGTTTCAGGTGTGGAAAATTAAGCCCAAATTAATATATTTACAGCCTTGGGAGGCAGGCCTCTGGGACATCATTAGGATTAGACACAGTTACCTGGGTGAGGCCCTCATAATGAGACTGGTGACTTTGTAGGAAGGAGAGAAGTTGAGCTGACGCATGCTTGCTGTTTTGCCCTGGGATGTCATGACAGCAGGAAGACCCTCATCTGTTGATGGCATGTTAGCATTGGATGTCTTAGCCTCTATAAATGTTAGCTAAATAAACCTCTATTTTAAAATAAATTGTCCAGTGGGTATTCCAATATAAAAACAAAATAAATCAAGATAGGGATGCATTAACTGAAGTTACCTGAAGAACTGTACAGGTTCAGAGAAGTGACTGTTGGACTTCATTTTCTACTGATGACCCACTGTGCACTAAGAGACTTGGAAATGCTTTCTACTTTATAGTTTCCTCAGAGCAGAGAACAGCCTTGGGGCTTGGGTAACTAAGTGGGATAGTACAGAATGTGGCTGAACATGGGACTAATCTTCTAGGGTCTGACTGGAATGAGGTCTCATGTGTGAATAGGACAAAGACAGTGTAGTCAATGAGAGAGGGAAAAGAGGCTTCTGAGTTCTTAGTTTGCTCAGGAACTTTCTAATCCTGCTCATTTGTCTACTTTAGCCCTTAGAGAGCCACTTCCTTGAGGACTTCAAAGAAAAGTGTGTTTGGTTTTTTTTTTGAGATATTTTTGCTATAGGGTGTGTGTGCTCGCCAGACAGACAGAGAGAGAGACATAGAGATAGAAAGCGAGAAATCACCACCCCAGTGGGGATGGTCACGCCGCAATCCCTTCTCCTCCATTCTCCTCTCAGGATCTTGAACATGCACGCACACGCGCCCGGCGTGAGTTTTAAGCCACCAGGTCTGGGACGCAAACCGTGGTTGACTACGTGGGAGTCCAGCGACATAGCCATTACGCTAACTGCTGGTTCCCTGTTTTGGGTTTTCATGCCTGGGGCTGTAGTTTTGTCTGAGGCCACCAGAGGGTCGATTGTGCCTAATCTGCTCTGTTATCTGGGAAGATTTACTTGGAGTTCATTTGGCTACCCTCAGTCCCTGATCCATTCTGCATTTTCTATCATGTTTATCCATGTCTATAATATGAGCTGCTCATAGATAGTAATGAAGCTCCAAGATAGTTTCATTTATTCATTCAGCAACTGTCCTGAGCATTCACCATGTACAGGAACATTGTTAGGCATGGGTTGCACTAAAGACCATAATCTCTTCCTGCAGATGCTTACAGCCTGATGAGTTGGACAAAACCACAAAGTGCTAAAGTGAAACTAAGCAGGTGCAGTGAGGGAGAATTCGAGACCACTTAGTGGGCAGGTATGAAAGGTCTCAATGAAATATCAGCTGTGTCCTGACCAGGAAGTTAAGTGAAGCCAATCATGCACATATCCAAGAGCAATGTTCCAGGGTAAAGTCTCAGCTCTCCACCTGGAAATTTCTACTTGTCTCTGTTTTTCATGTGAGACATTACCCCAAGTTTTGTAGCTTACAGGAATCATGTATTATCTGACAGTGTGGACCAGAACCCAGGCTCAGCTCATCTAGGTGCTTTTGCCTCCGGGTCTTTCAGGAGAATAGGGCTGTGTTATCAACTAAGGCCTACCTGAGGCAGGCTCACCCTTTGAGATCACTAATTATTGCCAGGATTCAGTTTGGACTGGGGTCTAAATTCTTATTTATAGGATTGGACTCTCTGTTAATTCTTTGCCACTGGAGCCTTCTAATAAAGCAACTGAAATTTCTGAACTCAATTTTTAAGATTTAGAAATGAGACAGACAGAATAAACACAGTGGAGAGAAAATCACAAACATAATCCCTTTTTAAAAAAAATTTCTCTAGAAGTTAATAAGCAGATCCTTCCAACCAAAAGCAGAGGTCATTACACTAGGACCTGTGAACCAGTAAGCAGGAATTCCTGGAAGCATTTATGGATTCTTAGAACCCCACAATTCCATAGGTCAACATGAGGCACTAGGCCCTAATTCTAAAGAATAATTTTATGATTGTTATTACTTTTCAGTTTGATCATAGGTGGGGAGAGAATGGGGGTGAGAGTTAGAAAATAAGCCACCAGATCGGTGATTTAAACCACAGTTGGCCATGTGGAAGCCTAGTGCCTTTACCACCATGCCATCTGCCAACTCTCTAATTCTAAATATAATGGATAAACCCTGTTAAATTTTATGCCAGAGAGAGTCAGTATCTAAATTTTAGTTAATTTTAACCTTCCCATAGTGCATACTAGGAAGTAAAGTTATTAGGAAAAATGATTTTTCTTATATTGCAGACCAGAATTCAGGCTTTTTGAAATTATATTTCATGCTACCTTCTACCTCTTTGTGTAATACTCCCATCTCTAAGTTTGTGCATTTGCCATGTGGTACCAGTAGATGGATTATATAGGTATTAGAGATACACACACCTGGTGATGCCTCAAAAAACAGATGCTTGAACTATCTCCATTGTGCAAGTGGGGAGTCAAAGGCGGCCCTAATAGGCACAATGGCTCATCCAGGTCATAGCACGAGGAGCCAGTAGAGAGCCCAGTTCTTGCTCCTCATAGCTAGTAGCCTCCCCCATGTATGTGGGTGAGCTATGTGGTATAACTGTGTTCAGTTGTGCATATAGGATGGGGTGAGGGTGAGCAGTCAACAGCCCAGGGGGGACGTTGGAGAGAAATGTGAGGATCCCAGGAAAAAGGGACCACAGGAAGTGGTCTCAGTTCATTGACAATAGACCCCAACAGAACTTGGAACCCTGGTAACTAGGCACCTACATTCCAGAAACAACCCGTATTCACCTGCTTAGCTGGAATCCTTTAAGAGAGCCAGAATGTTTTACTCAATCTCAACTTCCAAATATTCAGGCTCAGAAAATTTTGAAGTGAGAGCCTTCTCTCTCTGTAGATATTTGCTAGGGTCTCCCCCCCCCCCATCTCTACTCGCCAACTTGGGACCAGTTGTGAGAAGAAATGCAAGAATCACATGAAGCACTTTAGGGCTGATCCTTCGCTTCTTTTTTTGATTGGGAGAATATGAGGACATGTGGGGTGAACATGCTCTGGGCTAGAGTTAAAAGGTAGAGCCCTGATGGTCTCATTAGGTTAACACCCTAGGTCATGGCTGGCATGGTGGTAGGAGGAGTGCTCAGGCAGGGCCCACATGTCTGTTTCACACTAACTGTGAGCTCTGGGCTACCATCTGGTTTCATCCCAGGATGGTGGTCTTTGCAGACACTGTTATGTGCCTGATTCAGGTTCAGAAGGTCCTACGAGGCAGGAAATGACAAGGGCAGGAAGGGCTCTTTTGCTTTCTTGCCTCACTTATATATGGTAACAGCTCCAGGAGACTGCAATGGTCAGTGGGGACCCATCCTCCCTCTGTCTGGATGAAAGGCAGTTATCCATACAGCTGACAGAGGGGTAAAGTTGGCTTAAGTACGTGCAGAGTAGAGGAGTCTCCACAAGCTGGGCCTGGAGATGTCTCAGGAGGCTTTTTCACAGGTGTTGACCTGGAGACTCTTGGGCCTCTTCTGGGGCTCTCCTTCAATGACTCACAGGACCTACTCCCCAAAGTCCAAGTGTCCTCCCCTCCTTCATCCCACCATCCAGGTTATCCTTCCTCAAATGCAAAATCAGTTTTCATGTTTTATTAGAAATATTGTCTCAAAAGAAAGAAAAAAGAAAGAAATATGTGAAAAACTACTTTGTACTT
>NW_006205513.1:0-999 GCF_000334495.1 Tupaia belangeri chinensis
AGAGAGAGAGAAAGAAATAGAAAGAAAAAGAGAAGAAGGGAGGGAGGGAAAAAAGGAAGGAAGGAAGAAGAAAGAAGGAAGAAAGAAAGAAGGAAGGAAGGAAGGAAGGAAGGAAGGAAGGAAGAAGGAAGGAAGGAAAGGAAAGAGGAAAGGAAATGAAAGGCAAGGCAAGGAAAGGAAAAAGGAAAGGCAAAGAAAGGAAAAAGGAAAGAAAAGAAAGGAAGGACCTTTGACTTGAAGTCCCTAGTGGCAGTGATAATCCTAAATTTGACTCAGACAATGTCTAACAAAGCTCTCACATCAGGCGATGGTTAGAGAAGGTTCAAGATATTGGAATCTATGGGCTTCTTACAGCCCTCGATAAGGACCACAAGAGCCAGATAAAATAATTCAATTTCTCAAAGAGCTTTCCTGTTGTATTTTCAAATCCCGAAAATACTGCTGCCCTGAGTGCCCACCCACTGAACCAATGAGTTTTCTTCTTTAGGAAAAGGAGGAATTTTAGCTAGAAAAAGAAAGTCAACCTTGTGTGTGTCACTAGTGAGCAGAGTCTCAAAAGCCAGACATTATGAAGAAAGCAAAACTGTGTAAAATCCCTAAGCTTCCCATTTCCTGTTAACAAATGGGCCTGAGTGACTTAAACTTGGAGTTTTCTGTATGTCAGGGAAAGTGAGGACCAATTATAATGTAAACAATACTGTTCTGTAGGGACCTGCCTGCTCTCCCTACCCCAAGAACCATAAGGAGTTGGCAAGAAAGAACAAAATGAGATGAGAGGTCTGAGACAAAAGTTGACCCTCATGTCCTGAGAGCAGTTCCAGAGTAAGAGTCATCAGTGCCAGTTGTCTGCTTTCCTTGAAGGCAGCAGTAAGCCTCCAGAGGACATGCCATATTCAGCCTGATGTACCTCATTTTGTTACAAAAATAGGGTTTGGCATACAGTGTTGGAGGTTGAGCTCTGCATGAGAAATTCATATCATCCTCAACTGGACTGGTATG
>NW_006205514.1:0-1785 GCF_000334495.1 Tupaia belangeri chinensis
GAAACTAATACACTTAGATATTTATCATCACACAAACTTTGAGTGTATTGTTGTAAGCCAAACAGGCAGGGGGCATTTTCTAGCTAAAGTTGGTCACAAGTAGTTTTGGTATTTGTCTGCCTTCTCATCTCCCCCAAGGTATAGGAATTGAGGATTTTGTTGCCTTTCAGAAAACTCATGTTATGTTTACATTATATTAAATATACTGTATTTAATGTCTTCTCTTAGGAAGAAAAGGGTGTGTGTGTACATGCAATGTCTCTCTCTACATATACAAAGATACTCAGCTTTCTGTTTAGTTTTCCATGTAGATTTGAATAGAACAGACTCTATTCATGCAAATTATAAGAAGTGAAAAACATGTAAGAATATTCATTAGTTGGAGTTTCTGGGTAGCATCAGAGTGTAAGTGTGTGGGTGCATGTGTGTATACCTATGTTTTTAAGTTGTTGATTTAGCTGTTTTGATCCCTGAGTTTTCTTAGATTACTTCTTTCCAGAATTCATTAATAAAAATTACAAGGAAAAATATATTTTGGTGAGTTTTTCAGGATGGGAGGTGGGTAGAATGAATGTACTTCTGAAAACTTCATTAGTTTAACCTGTGGAGAACACCAAGAAAATGTGTATCTGCCCATTGCTAAATATGGCACATGTCATTTTAGATTTTTTTGGTAAGAGAACAATAGACAAAGAATAAGCAATTATTGGGGAAAGAAGGAAAATACCTCAACATTTGAGATATAAAAACTGCCACATATTGTTAGGTGTGCTTATTTGTTGAAGCACAAAAGGATCATTTCCAGCAACTATGGTGGCTAGGATGACACTCACTTGCCAGGGCCATATTTGTCAGGGCGAGGTAGTAGTCTGTCACTGAGTGGGTGGGGTGGGCAGTGACAGGGCAGATGAAGAGTGGCGCAGGTGTGAGCCTAGGTGAGGACCACAGAGTGAAGCAGAGAGCAGGCTGGAGGGACTGAAGAGACCCCAGGTGGCAGATTTCCAAGGAAACACCCACTGGATTGCCCCACCACCAGCTCAGGAGGATGGCCCTTGGAGCCCAAGGAGGTCCAGCCTTCTGCAGTCCTTAGGCCTCCCCCACCCCCTGCCTCACAGCAGTGCTGGTGTCTCTGCCAATGCCCAATGCCACCCTGCAGTCTCTTCCCACGTCCATACATCAGGTCTGCTGCAGTGGAGAAGCCCTTCCCTTCCCCTGTGCCCCAGGACTCTGCCTGTTCGCCACCATGTGACCGGTGGTGACCTGTCAAAGGGGGTCGAAAAGAAGGGAACTGGAACTTACAGGACTTGACCATGAAATCTTTACTCTGGCATTTACAGTGGGTTAAACTCAGACGCATTATGGGAACGTTTCATAAATGCTGGTCAGGGAAAAACCCATGTCTTGGGATTGTTTCATGGGTTAAAGGCAAACGTGTCTAAAGGCTCCTGTAGCGAGGCTGATTTTCAATAAATAGTCATGTCTTTGAATACAGAACTGTGTCCCCATTCCTATTATTGTAATTAAAACCTTCCGAGTGTGGCGTCTTGGACATGCAATCCAGAGTTACGTTCCAGTTACGTTCCAGTAGTTCCCGGTAAGTGGCACCGTGAAGTGAATGTTTCCCCAACATCCTGTGAGGGAACCTCCATCCCCAATGCAGCAGGAGTGGGAAGGGCGGCCATACCCGTGGAGGACGGCAGAGGCTTCCCAGGACGCCACCTGCTTGGAGACCCTACTGGGCTCAGAGGGGATGGTGGTCTCAGCAGGCGGAGAGCAGCTCAGACC
>NW_006205515.1:0-3316 GCF_000334495.1 Tupaia belangeri chinensis
AGCAGTTCCTTCAGGATATAAAGGCAAAGATCACAGAAAAGCGTATCTGTGTTGCCTTTACAGAAAAGCTCCCTGCCACAAAAGGTGTCTTTTTACCACGTGACTTGATTCTTGTGCAGAGGATCAGAGTTTCATCTGCAAATGTGTATATAATACATGGTGATGAAGGGAGTGTCTGGAACCTAGGAACAGAAAAAGAATTCTATTTAATTACTGGAAAGGTATGAATCATGCGAAATCTTCACTTCTCAGAGTGGGAAGGTATTTTGACTTCTATGAAGGGCATACCATACTTTTTCCATGGAAGCCTCTTATTTTCAAACCAGAAAAGGAAAATTTCTGGCTTTAAGCAATTTCTCAAGACAGTAAACCCTTCCCAATACCCAGATTTTTACTTCAGTAAATTCTGGGTTCATTTATTTGGATGCTCACTTGCTGGATCACTATGTGGCAAACTTGGAGACTGCCATCCATATTCTTCCCTAGAGTTTCTACCATCAGAATTGACCATGATGATTATTTCTGACCCCAGCTATTTTATCTATCTTGCTGTGTATGTGCTGGCCCAGGTTCTTTATAAGATGCTTTTGCATAAAATAGAAATGGGATCTCCAGGAGATGCAGACCAGCGTATTCTTCCCTGGCAGGTAAACACCCCTCAAAAGCACATGATAACTATCAGAGTTATTGTTGTTTTTATCAGAGAAGGAGGGAAAGTGAGATGTGACTCCCCCACCAGAGGGTAATGGCCACACTACTACTCCTTCTACTCCATTCTCCTCCTGTGAGTTTTAGCAAGCATGAACAAATGACTGGCATAATTTCCAAGCTTTCAGTTCTGGGACTCACACCATGGTCAGTCATGTGGGGAGTCCACCTAAATCACAAAACCATCTGCTGACTCCGCGAGATTTTTGTTTCTTTGTTTCTTTTTCTTTTTCTTTTTTAGCTTTTGTCTCAGTGTGTGTTCACTCAACAGAGAGAGAGAAAATGTGATAAATTACTCCTGGGGAGATAGTGGTGCTGCAATGCAATCCCTTCTCCTCTACTCTTTTCTTGGGATTTTGGACATGCATACATATGTGCCCTGCGTGATTTTCAAGCTACTGGGTCCAAGACTTGAATCACAGTAGGTCGTGTGGCAATCCAGCCACCCTAATCGCCATAACACCTCTTGAGTTATTTATCTGTTTTATTTCTACATAGAGTTTTGCTATTGAGTATGTGCCTTCATCAGTGAGACAGATAGAGATGGAGAGACAGAAAGTGAGAAATCACCACTGAGAGGGTATGGCCACACCAGAATACATTCTTTTCCATTTTCCTCTTGGCACTTTTTAGCATGCACACACACATGACCATCATGAAGTTTAAACAGGTGTGTCCAGGACTCAAACTGTAATCCATTACGTGGAAGTCCAGCGATGTAACCATTATGCCATCTGCTGCTTTCTGGTGAGGTATTATTTAAAGAAAAACACAATCTGGGGAACAATGGATGGTGTGGTTATGTTGCTGGACTCCCACATAGTCAACCATGGTTTGAATCCCGGAACTGGTGACTGGAACTGATGCTGGACAAGTGTGCGTGTGTGCCCAAGATCCCAAGAGGAGAATAGAGAAGGGATTGTGCTGTGGCCATCCTCCCTGCAGTGATTATTTTTTGCTTTCTATCTCTGTCTCTCTCTGTATTTCTGGTGAACACATGTGTTGTATTAAAAAAAAAACTCTCTTAAAAGAAATGTATTAAAAAAAAAACTCTCTTAAAACAAAATGTACAACCTATGTTTTCTTTTTAAAATAACAATATCAGGCAACTATAAAAAGTTTTTATCTTTTTAATTTTCACACAAGGTATATGGGTAATTTTTTTTTCAATAGTTCTGCCACTAGAGCCTTAGATTTTAAAATATTTGGCTTGGCTGATTCTGGGTAAGTGTGAGTGTGTACCAAGATCCCAAGAGGAGAATGGAGGAGAAGGGATTGCCATCTCCCCCAGGAGTGGTTATTTATTGCTTTCTCTCAGTCTCTCTCTATTTTTCTGGTAGACACCATAGCCTATAACAAAAACCTCTCTTAAAAACAAAACACATGACCTATGTTTTCTTCTCAAAATAACAAAATGAGGCAAAATTTTTTTAAGTTTTTTTTTTTTTTTCTCACCCAAGGTCTGTGGATAATTGTTATTCTACTGCAGAGTTCTGCCACTAGAGACTTAGATTTTAAAGTATTTGGCCTGGCTCCATGGTCTGGTCATTGATGTAGTCAGATCCCACATGGCCTATTTTGTAGCTCAAGTCCAGGACTAGAGATTTGGAAACCACCAGAAAAGTGTGTGTCCCTGAATAAATACTGTCAGTGAAGGACAAGGAATTGCAGTATGACCATCCTCCACGCAAGTTGCTTTCTTTCTCTGTCTCTATGACATCACCCTTGAGTAAATTTTTAAAAATTAATTAAATTGGTCAAAATAAAGTACAATGAAATACTAAAAAAGTTCAAGAAAAGATACTTGACAGAACATAGATCAAAACTGGTCAAATCTGTGTATGTTTTTTAGGAATGTATCTTACATCAGAGAATATTAACATAATAGCCATATCCATTTCATCTGTAGTGATATAGATGCTGTGGCCTAATCCCTTTATGCAATATTCATAGTGAGGACAAAAATTATTTCTACATACTATCTTAACATGACTCATGGAAAGAACTTTCTTTTAGAATTCACTGTACTTATCCTGTTTGCAAAAATCCTGGAGGAAGAAACAGTGATCAAATGTTAAAATATGAGATCACTTTTGAAACCTATAGTCTCAGGGTTTTCTACTTGGTTTATAAATAAGTTTATATTTTAAATAAACACTAAATCATGGAGCCAGCAGCTGCTATCATGGTTAAAGTTCTGGACTCCCACATGGTCAACTGTGGTTCAAGTCCTGGACTGGTGGTTTGGTTTCTTGCTTTCCCTCTCTCTTGCTCTCTGTCTCTCTTTGGTGATTACATGTGCCCGATAGCAAACTTAAAAATAATAACTCTTAATAAAATAAAACAAATAATTTAAAAAATAAGCACTAAGTCTATAAATTTTATATAAAAATATCAAAAAGGGACAAATTTGTTGAACAAAACAAGTTAATACAATATACATACATAAAAATAAATATCAGGGGACCAGCAGTTAGCGTAATGGCTATGTCATTGGACTCCCACGTAGTCGACCGTGGTTTGCGTCCCAGACCCGGTGGCTTAAAACTCACGCAGGGTGCGTGTGCGTGCGTGCCCAAGATCCCAAGAGGAGAATGGAGGAGAAGGG
>NW_006205515.1:3654-7207 GCF_000334495.1 Tupaia belangeri chinensis
AATGGCTATGTCACTGGACTCCCATGTAGTTGACCATGGTTTGAGTCCCAGACCCTGTGGCTTAAACTCATGCTGGGTGTTTGTGCGTGCGTGCCCAAGATTCTGAGAGGAGAATGGAGGAGAAGGGATTGCGGCATGACCATCCCCCCTGGGAGGTTATTTCTCGCTTTCTGTCTCTGTCTTGCACTGTCTGTCTGGCAAGTGCACGCACCCTATAGCAAAAAAGACTCTCAAAAAAAAAAAAAACCAATATTCAATTTGCACTTTTAACAAGTTTGACTTTGACCCTTCAAAAAGCAAATTCAAAAGTTAAGAGGATAACATGGTTTATTAAAAATCTTTTTAATGAGACCAGAAAATTATGTGGTGGTTAAGTCACTGGATTCTTGATTATGGTTCCAGTCCGAGACCTGGTAGTTTGGTTTTTTACTCTCACTCTCTCTCTCTATTTCATGAGCACACATGCCCTTTAGCAAATTTAAAAGAATAATAATAGATAAGAGTAAATAAATAATTCTCTTAAAAAAATAATACTTTGTGGGTTGATGAACACAAGGCCTGGTGATTAAGGCAGCTAGATTACACATGGATCAAGTCCCAGACCCGGAAGCTTAAAAAACATTCCAGGCATGTGTGTATGCATACAGGCCCAAAACCTAAAAGGGAGGAAGAAATGCAGAAGGGATTTCAGCCTGACCATTTCCCATGGGAAATGCTTTCTTCTCTTTTTTTGTAGCTATTTCTCTATCTCTTTCCATAAGAACACATTCCCACTAGGAAAAACAAACAAACAAACAAAAATACCTGTTAGAATTTAGAAGTTTTAATTTTATATTTTGTCACAAATCGTTTATTGTATTGTCACATGACAATCACACTCATTAAAAGATATCCAAAATAAAGATAAAGAACAAAATATATTTGTTCCCATTTCAAAAGCTTTATTTGTTATAAATAATATCCAAAAAGTACACTTATTTAATGTACATATTTGGATAAACTTGACAAAATGCATACCTTTAAAATATCATACCACTATTAAGAATATAAACCTATCCATCTATATGTCTTTCAAAAATGTTCCTACAAGGGGCAGGCAGCTGGTGTGATGGTAAGGGCGCTGGTTTTCCAGATGATTGACCGTGGTTAGAATCTTGGACTTTTCAACTTGCTTTCTCCCCTTTTCTCTCTCTGTCTCTTTTTGGTCAATATAAAATATTAATAATAATGAATAAAATAGAATACTTCTATAAAAATATTTATTAGATAAGGCATGTGCATTTTCTAGGCAAACATAAGAGAAGTTAGAAATTGCCCCCCCATAAAAAAATGGTCACGGGGGACCAGCAGTTAGCATAAATGGCTATGTCGCTGGACTCCCATGTAGTCAACCGCGGTTTGCGTCCTGGACCCGGTGGTTTAAAACTCACGCCGGGCGCGTGTGCGTGCATGCCCAAGATCCTGAGAGGAGAATAGAGGAGAAGGGATTGTGGTATGGCCATCCTCCCTGAGGGGTGATTTCTCGCTTTCTGTCTCTCTGTTTCTGTCTGGTGAGTGCAAGCACCCTCTAGCAAAAACCTCTCCACAAAAAAAAAAAAAAGGTCATGATATAATCATGATCATTGGAATTCATGACGAATAGAATTTCCTCCAGTGGGAATTTTGGGCATGCACTCATATGTGCTGGTTTTTATAAATTATGATAACTTTATTATTATTTTAAAAAATTGACCAAAGATAAAGAGAAAGAGAAAGGGAAAGTTAGAAAGCAATTCATTAGGTGTAGGATTTGAACCACAATCAGCCATGTGAGAGTCCAACACCTTATCACCATTGCCGCCTTTGGCCCCACCCAGTGTGTTTTGTAAGTTACAGGTACAGAATTCAGGTTGCTGGCTTGGCCATATGTTATTAAGCACCTTTACTCCACTGTCTCACTCAATGTTGTACCCTTTATGAATAACCACATTTAGCCTCCAATTGGTCCAAACCAGATTTTATTAGTCTTAGTTTTATGAGAATCTGAGTACAAATCACACTCTGGGAAACATACTAGAATTTTTCTGATGAGTGACAACCCCTCTTCCATTGTCTTTTTTTTTTTTAAGAGTTAATTTCACATGAGCCCTGAGTGCTGACAACTCAAACCAAACTGAGCCCCTACAGGAAAGTGAACATGTAAATAGAGATGTTAACATAGAAGGATTACTGTATAGATATGGATTTTGCACCTCTACATTAAACGAAGTCCTAATTTGTAAATCCTACCTTTAATCCAGCTTCATGCTTTTCTGAGTAAAAGCCAACTGACAAACAAAATTGGGTACAACATGCCCCTGGATGAGGAAAGAAATATGATACAGTATGATATCCACATCCTTGTGAGATTTCCTAATCACAGTTGGCTGTTTGTTAAAGTAGGAGAATTTATCTACAGGAATTCCCATGATCAAGGTTTGATCATCAAAGAAGAGATGATAAACTGGTCTGTTAGTTTCAAAGAGGTATGATGTCATTTCAATATGAAATACATACAGAGGTGGGGTCAGCAGATTGCATAGTACTTACATCACTGGAATCCCACATGACTGATTGTGGTTTGAGTCCTGGACCCAGTGAATTAAAATTCATGCTGGATGTGTGTGCCATTCTCCTAGGGAGTGATTTCTCACTTTTTCTCTCACTGTCTGTCTGTGTCTCTCTGGTGAGTACACAAAATGTCAAAATTTATATGACTTCTCTGAACAGAATCTTTAAATAAAGTTGTATGACTACTTTAACTAAGCAATACATTTGATTTTTACAAGGCTAGCAGGAGGCAACATTGTGAAGGTGCTGGATGCTGACATGATGGACTATCATTTTAGTTTTGGATCCAGTGACTTGAAAATCATGCCTGGCATGTGTGCATGTGTGTGAATGCCCAAATCCATAGAGTGTGTAATAACCACACTCTCATCTTTTATCTGTTGACTCATGAGTTTTAAGCTAACTTTTTCTTCTTTACCTAATATTACATTATTAGATATTTAAAAATTGAGAACCTAATATTTTTTACCCAACCAGATATGAGGATATAGTATAAATATTCTTGGGAAAACACAACTTTTCAGAGTCTTTACCATGTAAAAACCTGCATTGAAATAGTTTTAGATGAAGTAATTGCATAAGAGGAGAAAATGACACCAAGGATATTTTTAGTAATATATAAGATAAAGTAATAAGGAACCTTGGCAATATTTGATAAATAATACATAAAGGGGACCTACAGTTGGTGAGGTGGTTAAAGCACTGGACTCCCACATGGTCAATCACTGTTCAAATTCCAGAAAAGTTGGCTCATTTTCTCAGTTTTACTTTCTCTCTCTCTCTGTTTCTTTCTGATCAAGCTATAAAGAAATAATAATAAATAAAATTAAATAAAAATATTTTTTAAAACTAAAACATAATAATACATGAAGAAAGCTAAGTATACTAATTCTTTTTTTTTTTTTTTTTGGAGAGGTTTTCACTATAGGCCGCGTGCACCCGCCAAACACACAACGAAAAAAAT
>NW_006205515.1:7273-11897 GCF_000334495.1 Tupaia belangeri chinensis
GACTTCTCTGAACAGAATCTTTAAATAAAATTGTATGACTACTTTAAGCAATAAATTTGATTTTTACTGGGCTAGCAGGAGGTATCATTGTGAAGGTGTTGAATGCTGACATGACTGACTATCATTTTAGTTTTGGATTCAATGGCTTCAAAATCATACCTGGCATGCGTGCATGTGTGTGAATGCCTAAATCCATAGAGTAGAATGACGGAGAAGGGATTGTGTCATGGCTATCTCCCTGAGGTTTAACTTTCCACTTATTCTCTCTTTGTCTCTGTCTCTCTCCTGTGAACATACATGACCTATGAAAAGTCTAAAGAAAACAAATTGAACTCTTGTCTCAGTCAAAATACAAATTAACAAAACAAAATTTGCCTTTTCCATACAGAATTGTACTATATGATTTTGACTATATACATTCCTTTTTTTTTTTTTTTTAGTTTTTAACTTTAATGAAATGACTTTGGAAATAACGTACATTTCCATGACACCAACACTAGTTTTTGGGGCCACAGTAAAATACACAGAATTACATCCTTAATTAATATGAATGCCAATATTTCAAGCAGTAATTTCTGTTACATGGCAAACAAAATCAATCATGCTGGATGTATGTGCCATTCTCCTAGGAGGTGATTTCTTATTTTTTCTCTCACTGTCTATCTGTCTGTGTCTCTCTGGTGAGTACACAAAATACGAAAGATCAAAATTTATATGACTTCTCTGAACAGAATCTTTAAATAAAATTGTATGACTACTTTAAGCAATAAATTTGATTTTTACTGGGCTAGCAGGAGGTATCATTGTGAAGGTGTTGAATGCTGACATGACTGACTATCATTTTAGTTTTGGATTCAATGGCTTCAAAATCATACCTGGCATGCGTGCATGTGTGTGAATGCCTAAATCCATAGAGTAGAATGACGGAGAAGGGATTGTGTCATGGCTATCTCCCTGAGGTTTAACTTTCCACTTATTCTCTCTTTGTCTCTGTCTCTCTCCTGTGAACATACATGACCTATGAAAAGTCTAAAGAAAACAAATTGAACTCTTGTCTCAGTCAAAATACAAATTAACAAAACAAAATTTGCCTTTTACATACAGAATTGTACTATCTGATTTTGCTTATATACATTCTAAACTATAGAAATACTTCTAATTTTTATAAGATGGTATGGTTTCTTATATTTTTTTCAAGCAACAGTTCAATTGATAAAATCAATGAGGTGGTGGTTATGTATACATAGTTGAATATCTTTTAATAAGATAAATATTTTTGAGAATATATTTTTTAATTTTTTAAATTATTTGTGAGAGAGAATTTTTCTATAGGCCACATGCACTCACCACAGAGACAGACAGAGACAGAGAGGGAGAATGTGAGAAATCATGCCCCAGGGGAAATTACCACACCATAATCTTTTCTCCTCCATTCTCTTTTTGGGATTTTGGGCAAACAAATACATGCACCAGGCATGAGTTTTATGCCTCTGGGTCCAAGACTCAGACTTGACTCAGTCATGTGGAAATCCACAGACGTAACCATTCCACCATTTGCTGGTCCCCAAGAAATGTACTTTTATGAAATTCATTCTGTGAACATCATAGATTGCACTTACACAAACCTAGATGATATTTCACAGAGCATATGGAATTTATATGACCTATATTATTATGTTATAGGAGTACTAATATATATGCAGTTTATTATTGATTGAAATCTCTTACGTCTTTATGGAGCACATGACATTTTCATGTATATTTATATGTGTATGTGTGTAAAAACATTTCTCTAGATATCCTGAAACCCTTTATCATTTGTGAACAAAGTACTTCTTGAAATTTGGTACACTGTAAAGACAAGTAGATTACAGATCAAGATACCATTCACGTTTTTGTAGATACCATTCACTTTCCTCTTGTCATTTTGCAGACTGTTCTTATTTTATTAAGAATTATTTTATTTATTAATTATTATTTTTATTCTTCAATTTGACCGAAGAGAAATAGAATGAGAGAGAGAGAGAGAGTATGAAAGGAAGCAACCATATCTGGGACTTGAACCATGGTCAGCCCTGTGAGAGTCCAGCGCTCTAACCCACATACCACCTGCCAACATTTTGCATACCATTCCTCATTGTACTAAACATCTAAACGCATTGACTATAATCTCAGGCAATTAGATGAGACAGAAGATTTATACACATATCATGTTTTGTACATGTATTGTGTTCATATATGAAAAGCACTGCTCAGCTAGCCTCAGAAACCCAGAAATGGAATAACCACACTCTCATCATTTATCTGTTGGCCCATGAGTTTTAAGCTAACTTTTTCTTCTTTACCTAATATTACATTATTAGATATTTAAAGATTCAGAACCTAATATTTTTTACTCAACCAGATATGAGGATATAGTATAAATAATCTTGGGGGAACACAACTTTTCAGAGTCTTTACCATGTGAAAACCTGCATTGAAGTGGTTTAGATAAAGTAATTGCATAAGAGGAAAATGACACCAGGGATATTTTTAGTAATGTATGAGATAGAGTAATAAGAAACCTTGGCAATACTTGATAAATAATACATAAAGGAGACCTGCAGTTGGTGAGGTGGTTAAAGCACTAGAATCTCACATGGTCAATCACTGTTCAAATTCCAGAAATGATGGCTCATTTTCTCACTTTTACTTTCTCTCTCTCTCTCTGTTTCTTTCTGGTCAAATTATAAAGAAATAATAAATAAAATTAAATTAAAATATCTAAAAAACCAGGGACCAGCAGGTGGCGTGGTGGTTAAGGTGCTGGGTGCTCCCACATGGCTGACCACGGTTTGAGTCCTGGACCTGGTGGCTTGCTCTCTCACCTTCTCTCTCTCTCTCTGTGTGTGTATCTCTCTAGTCAAATTAAAAATGAATGAATCAATAAATAAAATAATTTTTAAAAATCTAAAAAACCTAAAACATAATACATAAAGAAGAAAGCTAAGTATACTAATTCTTAATTAGAACGCTAGTTAAAGGGGGCCAGTAGATTGCATAGCGGTTAAGCCTCTGGAATCCCACATGGCTGACTGCAGTTTGATTCCTGAAATCAGAGGCCTGAAACTCATGACAGGCACACGTGTGTGCATGCCAAAAATTCTGAGAGAATGGAGAGAGGATTGTAGTGTACCAATTACCTAGAGGGTGATTTTTCTCTTTCTCTGTCTTTTCCTCTTTGTCAAGTGAGCACATGCACCCTACAACCAAAATCATCGTCAGAAAAAATATACTGAAGCCTAGGTAATACTTAAAGGACAAACAGTGATGAACTATTAAATGCCAGTTTTCTCAAAAATGGAGAGAAATAGTCACATGTGGTCAAAAAAGCTTATAACATACATGATTATGACTAATGATTTTCTTTTCTGCTCAGACTCCTGAGTCTGTGTGTAGTCACAGCTGTGTTCCTGGATTCCAAAAAATTCCCTAAGAAGGAAGACCTGTTTTTAGCTTTACTTGCGCTTCTTGCCCAGATTCAGCTATTTCAAATCAAACAAGTATGAAATATATAACTATGCTACAGTTCCTACTATTGCTCAATAAAAATGAAACATTATTAGAAATAAAACAGGGGTGAGCAGGTGCCATGGTGGTTAAGGCATTGTACCATGTGGCCAAACTCAGTTCAATTCCCAACCCAGAAACTTCAAAGTCATGTCAGGTGCATGAACATTTGTGTTGAAGACCAGACTGTGGCATGGCCATACCCTTGAAGGGTGATTTCTCACTTACTTTCTGTCTCTCTGGTGAGCACACATGCTTTATATAAAAAAAAAAATCCTCTTAAAAATAAATTAATGAATTAAACATGGAGCACCACAGTTCTTAATTCACATAATTATTGTTTTGTTATATTTATTTTATAAACAATCTCCTGCCCTATTTCATGTAAGCTGTTTCCTGTCCATGTTCATTCTATTAGACTAAGCTGTGAAAATATTTCCAGTGAACACCCTTACAGTTTGGTGCTGGGTAAGATAGTGTTAATTTTAGATATCATACTGGACCACAAAAATCATGAACAGGAAGATGTGTAATTACAAAGGTTACCTGTGGGTGCCTTAAAGTTTGAATCTGACTAAGAGACCCAGATGATAAGTACAAAGTATTTCCAAATAAACAATTATAAGAATATTTTATAACTTTTTTAACCATACTCAAACACCTGTGCAATTAAGTACAAAGAATTGACTAATATCAGAATACCACACTTTAATATATATATTACAGAAAGAAAAAGAATCATAGTTTACAAATTGAGGACTAATAAAATTCACAATTGGGCACATCAAAATATGCTCTCATACAGAATATAAATCAAGCAATTTTCATAATAAAACCCTGTATCATCAAATTTGAAATATGGAAAGTAAGAATCATGCTTCCATTTTTCTGATATATAAGAAATAAGCATGGTTTTAATTGTTTCATATGTATTATGTAATTTCAGACTGTTTTTTATTTACATTTTTGAATACATTCAATCACATTATTTAGCTTACAAGGCGATCATTCCAATATGTGAACATTTTTCCCTGGTCGAGTTGATCAAAATATAACAACACTACCTCCCTGTCTC
>NW_006205515.1:16030-22653 GCF_000334495.1 Tupaia belangeri chinensis
GTGATTTCTCATTTTCTGTCTCTCTGTCTCTCTGTCTGTCTGGCGAGCATATGCGCCCTATAGCAAAAACCTCTCCAACAAAAGAAAAGAAAAAAAAAGAAATATTGCATTTATTTCCATGTCTGATTTATTGATTTGTATCTTCTCTCTCTTTTTTAAGATCTATCTAATGTTTAGTAAGTTGGTTGATGTTAAAAAAAAAATAAAACTAGCTAGTGGTTACACTAGTTCTCTTCATGGTTTTTAATATCTCATATTTATATTTATTCTAATATTTTTGAGATGGATTTTTTTTCTATAGGGCATATGTGCTCATAGGAGAGACAGAGAGACAGATAGTGAGTAATCACTCCTTAGGGAAAATGATAATGCTGCAATTCTATCTCCTCCATTCTTCTCTAGGAATTTTGGGCATGAATGTACATGCACCCAGCTTGAGGTTTAAGACACTGAATCAAGAGGAGCAGTAGATGGCATAATGACTATGTCGTTGGACTACATGGGTCAACTGCAGTTTGAGTCCCAGACTCGGTGGCTTAAACTCACAACAGGCACATGTGCATGCGTGCCCAAGATCCCAAGAAGAGAATGGAGGAGAAGGGATTGCGGCGTGGCCATCCCCCCAGGGTGTAATTTCTAGCTTTCTGTTTATTTCTCTTTCTGGAAAGCACACGTGCCCTATAGCAAAAACCTCTCAAAAATTTAAAAAAGGAAAAGACTGAATCAGGAACTCACACCATGGTTGACTATGTGAAAGTCCAGTGACAAAACCATTATGCCATCTGCTAGTCCCCCGTTCTAATCTGAATAACTTTGTTTCTATTAGCTGGGATTTCTGCCTTCTGGAGTGTCTTGATGTGTTAAATTGTGTTGATCTGATGTCTCCTGTATTTTTAATTTTTCCATTACATAAAATTTTATTATACCCTTTTCATAATTTAAATTTACAAACTTGCTAAACATTTTACCTAAATGAGTAGAAACTGCCTAGAGATACAAACCAGAATACAATTACATAAAAAGAACAAACAAAAGATACTCATTAAAAGAAAGTGATTCTTGCCTGCAGCACATTAGGTTGGTTATCTTTACTCTTAAAAAGTTGTGGGGCCAACAGGTGGCATAGTGGATAGGCTCTGGATTCTCACATGGTTGACCATGGTTTGAATCCTGGACACAGCATCTTGAAACTCATGCTGGTTGTGTGTACATGTGTACTCATAATAGTCAAAGGAGAATGAAGAAGGGATAGCAGTGTGGTTTTCTCCCAGAAGGTTGATTTCTCACTTTCTGTCTGTCTCTTTGTTGTTCTGATGACTGCATGTACCCTATAAAAAATGTGTCTTACAAAACAAACTTAAATAGTGGGACTAGCATGCAGTGAATTGTATAATGTGCTGAACTCTCACATGTCCAGCCATGGTTCAAGTCCTGGACCTGGCTGCTTGAAAAGTCACTCCAAGCATGTGTGTGTATGTCCAAAATACCAGGAGGAGAATGGATGAGAAAAGACTGCAACATAGCCATATGACTTGGAGAGTGATTTTTTATTTTTGAGAGGTTTTTGCTATAGGGTGCATGCGCTCGCCAAACAGACAGAGAGAGACAGAGAGATAGAAGGAGAGAAATCACCCCCCAGGGGGGATGGCCACGCTGCAATCCCTTCTCCTCCATTCTCCTGTCAGGATCTTGGGCACGCATGCACATGTGCCTGGCTTGTGTTTAAGCCACCAGGTCCGGGGCTCGAACCACGGTCGACTACGTGGGAGTCCAGCGACATAGCCATTACGCTAACTGCTGGTCCCGAGAGTGATTTTTCACTTTCTCTCTTACAGTTTCTCTCTGTCAAGTACACATTCCTTATGACAAAAATTTTAAAAAAGAAAAAATAGTTGTATAGCTGCAATATGATGCATTGCTCATTAAGTGTTAAGCAGTTTTAAGAGGAAATAATACATTTAATAAATTGCATTCCAGTAGTAAATCCTACTTTTAATTTCAATGTAATTATTGTACATTGATTTACTCTTTGGATTGAGTTCTGATATTAAACTTTTAATATAAAAAAATTAATGTATTTTAGCTTTTCTACATAGAATCTCTTTTCCACTCTTGGGGGAAAAAAAACACAGAGAACTTGAGATAGTGATCTCTATTCAGAAACTGTTTACTGATTGATTGCCTTTTTTGGTTTAACATTTTAAATGTTTATTTAAAAGAAGTATATTATGTGGCTTTCAATTTACATTAATGTAGAAGTATTACTTTGGGGAAAATAGAGACCTCAAGTTTAAAAAATAAAACAAATAGAAGAAAATTAGTAGTGCAGTTTTAGAGAACTTAACAAAAAGTAACTGTAAATATTCAGGAACTTTGGTGTCTTAATACAGAATGGTTATCACTATTACCCGTGTAGATGACAATTAACGGATGTTCAGCATTTTCAGAATTCCTATGTCTTCATATTTATGTTTGATACACTGAGTTCTATAGTCACTGTCCTCTCTTCAGGATTTTTTTCTCTCCCTGACTGCCCATCTCATTACCAAGTCTCATAACTTCAGATTCCTGCTTGAGTACACCTGCACTTTTTTTTTTTTCTTTTAGAGACACGTCCTCATATCCTCTTGGTTTTACAGGAATGCAAAAAAGAAAAACAAACCTTGGGAGCCAGCAGTTAGCATAATGGCTATGTCGCTGGACTCCCACGTAGTTGACCGCGGTTCGCGTCCCGGACCTGATGGCTTAAAACTCATGCCGGGTGCATGTGCGTGTGTGCCCAAGATCCCGAGAGGAGAATGGAGGAGAAGGGATTGCGGCGTGACCATTCCCCCTGGGGAGTGATTTCTCACTTTCTGTCTCTCTGTCTCTCTCTGTGTCTGGCGAGTGCACGCGACCTATAGAGAAAACCTCTCCAAAAAAAAAGAAAAGCAAACTTTTAAAACAGGAATCTATGATTAATCTGAGGAGTGCTCACGGCAAGATATATTTACTTCAGACGATTCACCCAGGCAGCCTTTATAGTCCATGCACAGACAAGACAGTCCTGCTGTAGTATCCTCCTGCTGCAATTGTTCAAGGCACGCTGTACCCTCCTCGCATGGTTACTCAGTACATCACCATTCCAGGTTATTATTGGCTTTGTTAAACATATTACAAGGTACACATCCATGTCATCTGGGGGGAAGGGGATACAGACTTTGATCACACAGAACACTTAAGTTTTCCAAACAATCCTAGGTTTAGTGGTAAGGAGCTTATCACCAGGCATGGCACCAAGGATTCTCCTGTAACAGGCTGGTCCCTATCCCTGCCACTGCCATTATGGAATTGCTGTGCACTGATTCCTGTGATCCCCAGTGTGACTGCTAATGCTCTTGGTGGTGCTGAAAGAAAACTGTGTGGGAACACCACCCAGGTAGCAGTTGAGTAAGGCCTCCCTGAGTTGCTAGGCTGAGGCTTCTGGAAGACTGAACTGAAATTCTTTCCCCCACGCCACCACTTTTGGTCCTTCTGTTCTTTCTGGAAGGTAGATACTAGTCTTAGTCCACGACTGCACCCATTAGGAGCTGCTGGACCACTCTGTGAGGCATCCACTTTTGTCATGAAGAAGCAGGGCTCACACACAGAGATCCTGTCCCTCAGGAGCAGAGTGAGCAGGCAGGGCTAAGGCACCACAGCTGCTCTAGAGCCCTCCGTATGTCCAGAGCTGATGCTAGCTCCTGAGGGGTGGTAGGTGCCCAAGGAGATCTTCCCTGGGGAAGTGGACTAGGCTGGTGACCTAATCAAGAACCAGAGATAAGAAGAGGAGAGAGATGGCCCAGCAGCTTCCACTAAGTGCTGACTCTGGGTGAGGAGACACCTCAGGTAACCGTGCAACAGCCCTGGTTTTAGTTTTGGTTGCCAGGCTTTGCACCCCTGGCCTCTGCACTAACTCCTCCAGGGACTGCTGCTACCATCATCCTTTCAACCCCACAAGGTTCCTGGAAGAGTCATGTTTTTAAAGAAATGTTCAAGGTTTAAATGTATCTCTATGCAAAATTTCTCCAACACCCTAAAGGCTTTTTTATTATTTGTTTCTAATTTCCCCTCAGGTATATTTGTTAGTAAAACAGCAGGTGCCATCTTGGTTAAGGTGCTGGACTCCCACATGGTCCACTAGGCTTAGAATCCTAGAGTCTTGGATCTGTCCACTTGAAAATCCAGCAGGTCGTGTGTGTGGGGACCCAAAATCTCCACAGAAGAATGGAGAAGGGATTACATCATGACCATGCCCCTGGGGAGTGTTTTCTCGCTTTCCCTCTCACTGTGTCTCTTTGTCTCTGTCCCATGAGCAAAGGCTCTATGGCAAAAACTTAAATATAAAGTGGAATTATTATTTAAGTAAAAATATGCAGTATTCATAAAACTGTTTTGCTGAAGAAATATAACCACATAAGTTGTCTTCATTAAAACTTTGGGGATCTGGAGATGGTGGCAGTTAAGGTGATGGACTCCCACATGGCCAACCATGTGAGTTCTGGACTTGACAGACCTAATGATTTGCTTTCTCACTCCTCCCATGCTTCCTCTCTCTCTGGTAATTATATCAATAATAAAAGTGATAATAAAATTAAATAATTCTCAGAACAATAATTTGAAATAATCCCTATTAAAGATACTAGAATTTTTTTCTATTCTTTTTCTTTTTTGGAGAGGTTTTTGCTGTAGGGGAGATGCTGTCACCAGAAACACAGAGAGAGACAGAGAGACAGAAAGTGAGAAATCATCCCCCAGGGGACATGACCACATCACAATCCCTTCTCCTCCATTCTCCTCTTGGGATCTTGGACACGCATGAACACACATCCAGCGTGGGTTTAAGCCACCGAATTCGGGACTCAAACCATGGCTGATCACATGGGAGTCCAGTGACACAGGCACTGCACCAACTGCTGGTCCTGGTATTAGAATTTTCTAACTACAAATAAAATTACTTAAATTCATAGGCTTCACAATAGACACCAGGCCCAGATTCACAGGCACGGGAACTATGCATGCTGCTGCACAATTTACTGATGAGTTGACCCAGCATGGGGTGGGATGGGTGATGATGAGGGTTTTAAGAATGAAACAGATGTGTGCAGGATCCATGACAGGCAAAGCTCTAGACAGAACCAAACTGGAACATCCTGGAACCATGAGTGAGCAGTGCAGCATCCAAAGAGGATCTCAGGGCAACATGGAGATTTCTGCAGAAAGGTGGTGTGAATTAGGGGACATGATATTCACAGTGATCACTGGACCCCAGGTGCACTGGACGTAGCAATGTGGGAGACCACCAAGTATGACTTGAAAATGTATTCCATTCCTGAGGAGAAGCTCTTCTGGAACTACATCTGAATGGGCAGGAAAGTTAGGAGTCAAAGGGAAGGCCTCCCAGGGTACGGGTGTGGCCATGTGGGTGTGGCCTATAGAAGGGTTGAGACAATAAGGCAACCAACTAGAATGGGTAACATGTGCTGTTACCTTCTTTGCCCCTAGTGGCCAGAAGCTTATTGCCTCTCCCCTGTGTGGGCAGAACCTTGAAGGAATGGGGTCTTGTGGGTAGGAATATGAGTGGGGTTTTCATGTGGGCCAGACCTGAGCCCAACCTGCCCCCTGCCATCCTGGCTTATTTTATCTCCTAAGATTCCAAGCTCGGTCTATCTGAATAGTTTGGGGTCCAGCAGGCTGGGCTGCTTCCACCTACTCAAGTTAAATGTTTCAGATGAGTCAAGAGAAAAGCCTACAGCTATGAGGGGCTGATGCTGAGTGCTGGTGTTTTCTTTGTAAGAGAACATGGTGCCTCCAAACCTTTTTGCAGACAGTGCCTAGAGGTGTGGCTTGGCATAGTGGGATCTTGGGATCCGTGTGGTTTGGGGAGATGCAGATGTCCACATTCAGGTTCTGAGAGCAGGTTGTATAACTATAATAAAGTCTGGGTTGGTCTGTGGTGAGAATGGATACCAGAATGTGACCTGACAGTCCCTAAAAATTTTATCATTAAGGAAGGTCCATCAAACTCTTATTTCCATCTCAGTGCCCATTGATGTAGAAGGTGAAGATGTGGCCTTGGGTTCAGGGCTGGACATTCCTGGGCAGAACCTGGCCCTAAGAGCAGAGAGCTGAGATTTCACCTCAGGAAAACAGATTCCTATTTGTAATCTAGGTATAAATTATTTTCTCTTCTTCACATTTAACTTGTTTTCTTTCTTGCTTCTTGAGATGATTTATAAATTCAAATACCTGGGAGACAAAAGGGAACATGACCCTATAATTTGACAGTAATTTCTAATTGTATTGGAATTACAAACATTTTCATAATTTCACACCTTGGGATTCCCAATGGGCATTTTTATTTTCAGAGACTATTTTACATCAGGAGCTATATATTAACTGTCAGTTATTAACATCCCAAGTAACTTGTCCTCTACAGAACATCTTCAAAATGATCACTGCTGAATTTTAATTAGGGTTGATATTCCAGACAGCCATCTAAAATGGGTACCATGTACTGTTACCTTGTTAGCCCCCAATGTCCGGAACTTATTGACTCCAGCCATTATTCCCAGAGGCGGGAGAGATATTCTCACAAAACAGCC
>NW_006205516.1:0-2697 GCF_000334495.1 Tupaia belangeri chinensis
TGTCCATATTTTTAGTTTAAAGTACTTTGTGGATCAATAAAATGTGGAAAAAATGTTTAGTATATGGAAGGGAGAGAAGGGAAAGGGGAAGGAAAAAACCAAGTGAAAGTATGCTTAATTGACAAAAAAAATGAGAAGCTTTTTGCTGATAAAAGTTAGAGTAATATCTTTGGCTTGACTGACATGCATAGTGTTTGTGCTGGAAAAAGAAATGTTGTACACTATAAGGACGTGATTAAATGTAAATAAATACATTTTTTTAAAAAAAAAAGACCTCAACGTTCAACACTCATTTCCCAAACATGGAACAGGCAACAAAACCACAGCACCACCATAATATCTAGGATGAAGGAGTCCCAGTTCTTGAGCAGTTTGGAATGGCTGCCCACCTAATGACTTTTTCAGGTTTACTGACCTGCACTCTGGCCTTAGTCACACCCAAGCGTCTTGCAAGCTGCTTTCTGAGGAGAGAACATAAATATTCAGTATTTGGTGTTGTGGGTGGCATGAAATATAGAATTTCACTCTCATTTTCAAATTTTTATCTCACCACATACCCTCCACCTATTCCTCTGTTCTGTAATATACAGCTGAGGTGTGCTTTAAGGAGCATTTTCTCTCAGGTGCAAAATGAGGGGGAACACCAACAAAAATCAATACTCAAGATAATTTTGTAGGGACCAGCAGTTAGCGTAATGGCTATGTCGCTGGACTCCCACGTAGTTGACCACAGTTCGAGTCCCAGACCTGGTGGCTTAAAACTCACGCTGGGCGCATGTGCGTGCGTGGCCAAGATCCCGAGAGGAGAACGGAGGAGAAGGGATTGCGGCGTGGCCATCCCCTGTGGGGGGTGATTTCTCGCTTTCTCTCTCTCTATCTCTCTCTTGTCTTTCTGGTGAGCACACGTGCCCTATAGCAAAAACCTCTCCAAAAAAAAAGAAAAAAAAGATAATTTTCTAGTGTAGTATTTAAAACTATAGAAATGAATGCAAAGTAATACATCATGAAGAGATTTATCAAAATTTTAAATAAAAGCAGGAGGCCCAACCTAATAGCACAATCTGGAACAAAGCCAACCTCTGGAAGCCACATGGCTAATGGACAATTCAAATCTCTGAGTTGGCTTGTAAACATTCAGAGCATGTGTGCCATGTGCCCAAGATCCTGATGAGCTGGAGGGCCCAAGAAAGGGAACTGCAACTTGATAAGACCCCATCAACAGTATCTCTCTCTCTCTCACTCGCTCTCGCTCTCACTCTCCCTCTCACTCTTCTCTCATACATGCATGCACTCCCTATAATGAATACAATTATTTTAAGGCAGAAAACACAGGATCCATCCCTGCACTTGCTCAGGCATGCCTCAGAGTCCTCACCTTTATCCATACCATAATTCTAATAGGATGTTACTTATAAAAACAGGCACTGGCGAAAGTCTCCCACTTTGATTCACTTATTATAAATCCAGCATGAAAATATTTACCTTGACGTCCAGTTGGCAGAGCCCCATCCCAGAACCCAAGAGCAGAGGGCATGAGGAGAGGGACGGGTGGGGAGCGGTGCTCCGGGCTAAAGCAGTTTTGGGCTCTGGGGTGGGGAGGAAAGAGCCAAAGGCTGCTGGGACAGCCACGTGCTCCCGGCAAAAATGGGCAACAATCTGAGCAATCCACTCACCTCGTTTTTCTGCTGGGGTAATGATCGCCTTGAAAAACTCTCTCCAGCTCTTGTACCTGCAATGGAGTTAACCTGGTGCATTGGAAGCGCTGCTGACTGCTCCTAGACTGTGGCACGAGGGCAGCTTCTACGGCCAGCTCCTCCTGCTGTGACTCTTCCTGCTGTGTCTCCTCCCGCTGTGGCTCCTGCTGTGGCTCGTCCAGCTGTGGCTCCTCCTGCTGTGGCTCGTCCTGCTGTGACTCGTCCTGCTGTGGCTTGACCCGCTGTGGCTCGTCCTGCTGTGGCTCCTCCTGCTGTGGCTCGGTCCGCTGTGGCTCGACCCGCTGTGGCTCGACCCGCTTTGGCTCGACCTGCAGTGGCTCGTCCCGCTGTTGCTCCTCCTGCTGTGGCCCCTTCTGCTCCAGCTCCTTCTGCACTGGCTGCTCCACCTCCAGCTCCTTCTGAAGCTGTGGCTCCTCCTGCCCAGGATTCTCCTGCTCCAGCTTCCCTAACTCAGGCTCCTCTAGCTCTGGCTTCTCCCGCCCAGGTTCCTCACCACTGTCGTTGCTGGCCTCATGGTTTTCATCATCGATGGGGCCAGGAAATTCTCTGGAAATGCCACCACAATTTTCTTCTGTCTCTTCGGCCCCTACTGCTGTTTCTTCGACCGCGGCCCCCAGCTCAGGCTCGAACTCATCTCCTCCCTCTGTGTCCAGCTGGGGCTCCACAGCCTGCGCATCTGGAAAGGAGGAAACCCAAAGAGAAAGACCAGCGTGAGGGAGCCCACGGTGAGTGGGAAAGGGTGGGGGCGACCTGAGAGGTGGTGGCCTGGGGACAGCACCCCGTCCAGTCACCTCTCCCAGGGAACACTCGTTTCCTGGACGTCGCTAAAGCACAGGTCCCACGGTCTGGGCACTAACCGTGTATTTCTTCCTGGTCCTCGTTGACTACCAGGCTGAGGGAGCCGGCGACATGGTGGCTGAATTGGCGCGTGGCTTCCATACCCGGAGCGTTGTCCAGGACGCTGTGGCTTCTGCAGACTCCG
>NW_006205516.1:2728-17869 GCF_000334495.1 Tupaia belangeri chinensis
TGTGCCCTGGAAGGGTCGTCATCTGGTGTCTAGTCTGGGTCACAGAGGATCCTGGCAAACGTGCACCCGCCCCGCTTTCTTCTAAGACCACCAGTTGCAGTGGGCCGTGTCTGCCGAAGTGCGCATGCGGGCAGCGGGGGTGGGGCAGATAATTGCGAGAATAGCGTTGTAGGAGGGCATGTCTTCAGTACAAAATTTCGAGCAATGTACACCTAGCTAGCCACTCCTAACTTAGAGGTGGAGCTCCAGGCACTGTGCTGGATAAATAAATACAATGTATCTATTCCTGAGAGCTCGGAAAGATAATCTGACTTATTTTGGTGTGTATGTGTGGGGGTGGGGGGGGGAGACCACCATGTAGCTCTGGAAACTTTCGAGAAATGTTTGGAGAATGTCTCTAGGCTGAGTCCTCCATTCCAGCAGTCAATACTTGGCAGGTGATAGAAATTAAGTTATGATCAGCCTAGAGGCTGCTTGCTCCCAGTATTGGCAGGGGCTGAAGTCTGAGCCAGGCATGTTCTCCAGGAGCAGGAGCTGGGGGGACTGCATTTGCAGGGCATGCCAGCTGCTCTGGTGCATTGTGCAAAACATTACAGTGTAACCTTAGAGAAAGTTTAGGATCTCCAGATTGTTAGTAACAAATACATATGGCAGTGAACGAGCAGAAACCTACAGAGTGCTTAGAGCATCTGAGCCCCCCAGGAGTGCAGGGGGCCCTCAGCAGATACTGGGGACAAAGCAATTTGTGTTGTTTCTTGCTGCAGACCCACTACAGAATCTCACAGTCGCCTGTGTTGGACTAGTGCCACAGACCTGGGGTAAGTTCCCCCATTCTTGCTGCACACCTGCCCCTCTTAGGAATAAATATTCTATTTATACTGACATATAAACAGAGCCTGAGGAGATTGAGGGCTTTAGAGTTACTCCCTCAAGAAATGTTCTGTAGATGCCCCAGGACTTGTGAATGTCCGGAGTTATCAGGCAGTTATTATCTATAGGACTGAGCCTTGGCTATGAACATCAATTATCCCAGGTTCCTGCACAAGCACCCTTTTCATCAAATCCATTAAAGAAGAAGTCGGAGGGTATGTTTACTTGGCATAAAGAGAGAGAGGGGAGAGAGAGAAAGCACCCCCTCCATGGGAAATAGTCACATTGCAATCCCTTCTCCTCCATTTCTCTTTCTCTTCAGGACTTTGAGCACACACCTTGTGTTTCTCGCAGTGCAGGGTCCAGGCCTCCAACTGTGGAGTCGGCCCTGTGGGATCTGACTGCCTTAACCACCAGGCCAAGGCTGCAACCCTTCTCAACTCTTATTTTATATTAGAGAGTCAACCATTCTTCTGAGCCAGGATTCAAATATTTGATGAGCCTTTGTTCTTAGAAGCAGCAGGTTTTGATTCTTTGTTTTTAGTAGAAGCAGGTTTGGTTGCAGGGGGTGGGGAGGAATGAGATTTCCCATGTACCTCAGAGAACAGATCAAATGGCAATGTAAAAAGGATGTCCAGGGGATCCAAGGGAAAGGAGGCTGTATGAGCAATCAGAGGATAAACCACAGCTGAGCTTGTCCCAGGGAACTCCAGCTCTGCCAATGTGGCCCGGAGGGTGGATGCATGTGAAGTGTGACCTTGGGAGAGAACTGCAGGGAGATTCTAAAGAAAACTCTGTAGTGGGTAAGAAATAAAGATTAAACATAGGTTAGGGTGGGATCAGCAGTTAGCATAATGGCTATGTCACTGGACTCCCATGTAGTCGACTGTGGTTCGAGTCCCGGACCCAGTGGCTTAAACTCATGACAGGTGCGTGTCGCCCAAGATCCCGAGAGGAGAATGAAGGAGAAGGGATTACGGGGTGGCCATCCCCCCAGGGGGTGATTTCTCGCTTTCTGGCTCTCTGTCTCTGTCTGGTGAATACATGTCCCCACTCGCAAGCCAGTAGAACAGGTTTCCTGGGGGAGGGAGTGAGAGATGGGACAAACACACACAGACACAGAGTAGAGACAAAACAAGATGCTGATCAAGTCTTCCCTCTTCTCATTTATTGAGGAAATATGGTGAGTTATATACAAGCTGGTGGGAACCAATTGGTTGCCCGAAATGCAAATGAGATAGAACAGTATGAGCCAATCATTGGTGTGGGTGGATCTCTCCCGTTGCCTAGAAACCCAACTGCCCCAGGGAGAGAACAGTTGATCACATGATTTCCGAGAAATGGTTTGCACAATAAGGAAGTGAAACCTAATGGTTTCCAAGATGGTGGATAGCTCAAGATGGCCGATAGCTGAAGATGGCTTCCGTATGCAGAGCCCTCCACAAATACACGTGCCCTATAGCAAAAACCCCTCCAAAAAAAAAACAACTTAGGTTGGGGTGAAATTCATGGAAGGAAGTAGAGTGTCGGTGTTCAGGATCATGGAAAACCTGGGTTTTAGACATGGGGTGATTTAATGAAAGCAGCATCTTCTAATGTATTTATACTGGGAGGGAGGTCTCTAGTCAGCTCTTGATTTTATGTTGCTGCAGTTGACCAGGTCCAGACATGGGCCTGACTTGGGGCCCCACTGGCTGTCAGGGGTATTGTGCATCCCTTTGAATTTTCAGTGTAAAGTTCTATAAGTATAATGGGCATTATAGAAGTGTGTGTAGGGAGCAGTAGTTGGCATAATGGCTATGTCACTGGACTCCCATGTGGTTGACTGTGGTTCTTGTCCCGGACCCGGTGTCTTAAACTCACACTGGGCACGTGTGCATGCGTGCCCAAGATCCTGAGGGGAGAATGGAGGAGAAGAGACTGTGGCGTGGCCATCCCTCCAGGACTCCAGGAAGTGATTTCTCACTTTCCGTCTCTCTGTCTCTCTCTGTCTTTCTGGTGAGCACACGCACCCTATAGCAAAAAAAAAAAAAAACAAAAAAAAACAAAAAAAATCTAAAAAAAAGGTTTTATGCAAAAATAAATAGACTAAAATATTTTAAAATTATTATTGTAAGGAGCAGTTAGATCTAGGCAAAAACTAGTGACCTTTAAAGCAGATATGGTCTTGGTGCTGACACTGCAGGGCAAGCAAGAGCTCTAATAAAGACATGATCTGCACTACAGAGCAGTAAAGATGGAAGGAAACTGCATTTCAGCCAGAGAAAGCCAGGGGAGGCTTGCTCAGAGCCATGAGAGTGCAGAAACTTCACAGCTGTGGTCAAAATAGAAAGGACCTGGCTTTGCTCTATAAAAGAATCAATCTGGGAACAGCTCAGTGCCATGGCGATCTCCATCAGAGATGCCCGGACCACCCCATCCCCGCTTTCCTCTACTTGGTGTCTGGGTCTTTGGCTTTTCTAAATCCACTGCCGCTTCCACTTGGGGCCAGGGCAATTCTCATTTGAATTTTCATTGAAAATAATAATGTACATTAGTTTTGCATTTCTTCTTACATACTGTTGGGTCATTGGAAAGTCATGTTGTATTTTCCTGTTTTTCTATGCAAAAATGCATCGTGACTTTTCTGACAACCCAATATATGAGTGCACCTGTAAAATGAATAATAAGTGATCGATTAGCATAGTGTTACTCTTACTGTATTAGTTCTGTGTCTGCTAATAAAGAGCTTTTATCTGGGCCGGCAGGTGGCATGGTGGTTAAGGGCACTGGACTTCCACATGGCCGACTGTGGTTTGAGTCCTGGAACTGGAGGCTTGCTTTCTCACTTTCTTTCTCTCTCTCTCTCTCTAGAAATATTAAAAAGAATAATAATAAAGTTAAATAAAAATAATTCTTTTAACAAAGAGCTTTTGTCATCAAAATGTACAATTCTGGGGCCAAACGGTAGCTAAGCAATAAAATGTGACACATCTGGGGAACCAGCAGTTAGTGTAATGGCTATGTCGCTGGACTCCCACGTAGTCAACCACGGTTCACATCCCGGACCCGGTGGCTTAAAACTCACGCCGGGCGTGTGTGTGTGCGTGCCCAAGATCCCGAGAGGAGAATGGAGGAGAAGGGATTGTGGCATGGCCATCCCCCCTGGGGGGTGATTTCTCGCTTTCTGTCTCTATATCTCTGTCTGGGCGAGCGCATGCGCCCTATAGCAAAAATCTCTCCAAAAAAAAAAAAATCTAAAATCTAGCATCTTAAGTAGTAATAAGTGCCAAGACCAAAAATAAATAAATAAATAAAAATTAAAAAAGAGGGAGGGTTGTAGTTAGGGGTACAGTGGCCAGGAAAGGCTCAATGAACAAGTGACATTTTAACAAAAATCTGAAATAATAGAATTGAAAGCCCGGGAAACACTTGGGAGATGTTGTAGTCAGGGAGCTGAGATTGAGCTGGGTCAGCGTGTACTGAGGTTGCGCGGTGACTGAAGACGCTGGACGGGATTGCCACTCCTGCTGGTGAGTACGTGTGGTGTCCTGTTGAAGGGAGGCCTAGGCTGGGTCATGCTCCTGATGTCATATGGGTGCTCACTGTGCAGAGGGTACATTTTTTTCATCCCTAGCACAGTGATTTTATGCTGTCGTTTTCCTCTGGAATACACCCAGGCCTCCTCCTCAGGGACCTCCCCTCTGACATAGCTCCATGCAGAAGTTAAGCTCCTACCTGCTGTCCTGACAGCATCCTGGGGAGAAACAGTCATGAACAAGGCCCAGCATGTCTGCTGTTTTGAAGCACCCACTTAGTAGGACAGCACCCTCCTTTGGAGTCCTGGGAGATACAGGAACACCAGCTTTTTTGCTTTCAGTAATTTCAAGTAATATTTTAGCTAGCTCAGCCCAGGGTTGAGGGCACTGTATCCCTGTGGGAAGGAGCTAGCATGATGCCATTTGCAATAGCAGATCCAAGGGGTCGCCAGCAGAGGCAGGCTAGTTGTTTACAAAGGTAACCTTCCCATCCCTGCCTTATAGGCTCATTTATCTACCACAGTAGTCCACAGGAAGGAGGATGTCCTCTCGACTCCGTTTCTGTCACCAACGTGGCCACGGAGAGTTCCTCCTCCCGTAGCCCACTGGATGTAGTTTAGTTGCATTTGCAAAGCTAGCAGGCTTTAAATGGCGACATATCTGCTTACTCGAGCTTTACTTAAAACAATTAGACCGTAATTTTATTTATTTATTTATTTGGAGAGATTTTCGCTATAGGGTGCGTGCACTCGCCAGACAGACAGAGAGAGACATAGAGAGACATAGAGACAGAAAGCGAGAAATCATCCCCCAGGGGGGATGACCATGCCGCAATCCCTTCTCCTCCATTCTCCTCTTGGGATCTTGGGCACGCACGCACACGCGCCCGGCGTGAAATTTAAGCCACCGGGTCCGGGACGCAAACTGCGATCAACTACGTGGGAGTCCAGTGACATAGCCATTACGCCAACTGCTGGTTCCCAATTAGACTGTAATTTTGAGCTAAGAGACCCTGGCCTGCTATGAAGAAGTAGGCAACATACAGCCAATATGCAGAGACACATCTGGCTTATCTGACAGGGTAAAGAATCATGGAACAGGGCCAGTAGGTGGTGCATTGGTTAAGGCGCTGGATTCCCACATGATTGACCGTGGTTTCATTCCTAGACTTGGCTGCTTGAAACTCACGCTGGGCACGTATGTGCTCATGCCCAGGATCCCGAGAGGAGAATGGAGAAAGTATTGTAGTGTGGCCATCCCCTTGGGGGGTGATTTCTCACTTTCCCTCTCCTTGTGTCTCTCTAGCGAGCACACGCTCCCTATGGCAAAAACCTTAAAAAAAAAAAAAGGTAAAAAGAATCATGTGACATTATGCTATATATGTATAGCTAATTAGAAGAAGAAACGATCCTATCACGTTAATTCCTAACTGAAACTATTCTAGCGTTTTATATGATTGCTTAGATTTGGTTGGTGACCTGTCTGCAAAGTGTATTATAGAAGTTGATTTAATTTTTAAAACTTACATAATCAATGCATCAATGCAGTTTATCTTAAAAGTTTTGATAATTCAGAGGAAAATCCAAAAGTGCCTCTGCTTTGCCTGTCCACACTCTGGACATACAGAGGCAATCATGCAATCCTACACCTGTGGTTCTTCTTTTTTTTATTTTTTTTATTTAACAAGAGACAGAGACTGAGAAAGAGGGAGGGGAAGTGAGAAAGCAAGTCCCAGGTCCAGGATTCGAACCGCTGTCAACCACATGGGAGTCCAGCACCTTAACTACTATGCCACCTGCTGACCCCACCACTTCCCCTGGTTCTTCTGCTGCCGTGAGGTAAGCAAATGAGTTTAAACACTGTGATCTTACTGTTTTCTGACCCATGCTTATATTTTATGTAAGCATTGAGGTGTTTAACTATTGCTTGACCCTAGTTTCTTGGATGTGGGGGACAATCCTTTCATTTAAAGTGATATGTTTCGTGCTATTAGAAAATAAGCCAGCCTGTGGCCTTGTGGTTAAGGTGGCTGGATACCACATGGTTGACTGTGTGGTTCAAACCCTGGACCTGGTGGCTTAAGAAACTCACTGGCTGCATGTGTGTGTGCATACCCAAAATCCCAAAAGGAGGGAGAAATGGAGGACAAGAGATTGCAATGTAACCATGCCCCTTGGGAGATGCTTTCTTGTTTTCTTCTTCTTCTTCTCTCTCTCTCTCTCGCATGTGCACCTTCTGGCAAATTTAAAAAATGAAAAACAATAAATCCATACTATTTATTTAATGTTTATATTGACTCTGAGACTTGATAAGAGTCAATAAATCTGGAATTTGAAAGCACATTCTTTGCTTCCTTTTAAAGAATTTTTTTTAATTTAACTTTCTTTAGTTAGCTAGCTGTTTCATTTGACCAGAAAGGGACAGAATGAGAGAGGGGAAGAGAGGGAAAGTGAGAAAGCAAGCCACCAGGTCTGGGAATCAAACCGTGGTTGGCTATGTGGGAACCCAGGGCCCTTAACTACCACGCTACTTGCCAGCCCCCCCCTTTTACTTTTAAGAATTTTTTAAAATTTAACCTTATTTATTTATTTATTTAATTTGACCTCAGAGGGACAGAGAGGGAGAGAGAGAGAGAGTGAGAAAGCAAGCTGCCAGGTCTGGGACTCGAACCACGGTTTCTCTTCCTTTTAAAATGTTTTAAACTTAATTCCTAGCTTAGTGCGTTCCTGATGCTATAACAAAATTTCTTTGGGCACTTTACAAATAACAAAGTTTTTTTTTTTCTTTTTTAAGAGAGATTTTTACTGTAGGGCACATGTACTCACCAGAGAGACAGAGAAACAGAAAGCAAGAAATCAACTCCCTTGGTGGACAGCCACACTGCAATCCCTTCTCCTCCGTTTTCTTCTCAAGATCTTGGGCATGCACGCACACGTGCCTGGTGTTGAGTTTTAAGTCGCCAGGTCCAGGACTCGAGCTACAGTCGTCTACATAGGAGTCCAGCGACATTATCATTATGCCATCTGCTGGTCCCCACAAACATTTATTTATCACAGTTCCAGAGGTCGAGAAGTCAAAGATCAAGGCCCCAGCCGATTCAACATCTGGTGAAAACACTCTCTGCTTCCAACGTGGTGCCTTGCTACTGCATCCTCTGGAAGGAGCTAATGTTCTTTACTTACATGGAGGAAGACGGAAAAGCAAGAAAGCTCTGCCTTCATGACTTAATCACTTCCCCAAAAGCCCTACATCTGCATGTTTTGTTGTTGTTTTCTTTTGTTTTGTTTTTTTTAATTTTTGCCATAGGGCGCATGAGCTCACCAGAGACAGATACGGACACAGGAAAAGCCAGCAATCACCCACATGAAGGATGGCAATTCCTTCTCCCCTATTCTACTCTCGGGATTTGGGGCATGCATGCACACGTCCCCAGCATGATTTTCAAGCCATCAGGTCCAGGACTCAAACCGCAGTCAGCAATGTGGGTGTCTAGTGCCTTAGCCGCCACACCACCTGCTGACCTCAAAGTCCTACATATTAATACTATCACACGGGGTATTAGGTTCCTACATATAACTTTTAGAGGGACACATACTTTTTGCTCTCTTTTTAAGTTTTTGCTATAGGGCAGGGGCACTCAGCAGAAAGAGACAGAGAGAGAGAGAAGGAAATCGAGAAAGCACCCCCGGGAGGATGAACACACCATAATCCCTTCTCTTCTAGTCTTCTCTCTCAGGATTTTGGGCATGCACACATGGGCATGCATACACACGTCTGGTATGATTTTCAAGCTGCTGGGTCCAGGACTTAAACCATACAGTCAGCCATGTGGGATCTAGTGCCTTAACTGCCATGCCATCTGCTGGCTAAAGACATGTACATTTAAACAACAGTGGTGTCTTATTATACCTTATATATTCAGTAAATGTGTAAGTCCACAAAATCCCTTTGGGTAGTTTGTCACATATACATCTTAACTGTAATGATGTATAGATGTGATTTTGTGACAGCAGAAATAGGAGATATTGGTATATTGAAACTGGATGCCAGCTGGTGGCTTAAGTGGTTAGGGCACTGGATTCCAATAGGGCCAGCCACAGTTAGAGTCTCAGACTCGGCGGCATGAAAATCATGAGATGCATGTGCATGCATGCCCCAAATCCCAAGAGAATGGAGGAGAAGGGATTGCAGTATGGCTACCACCAGGTGATATCTCGCTGTCTCTGCACAGTGCATATGCCCTATAGCAAAAATCTCCCCATCCCTCCAAAAAGCTGTTTCAGGTGACAACATACACAAAGTGTGGGTGTGCTACTGAGCGGTGGAAGGTGAACCGATGTGCCCTCATGGTCTTGGGGGTGGCAGACGGGAAAGGGAGAAGGGCCTCTCTGGCCTCGATGGGCCATCCTCCTGAGAGTCCTTGGAAGAGGCAGGACCCTTACAGAACAGCGGATCCTACTCCATGTCCCCTCCACGTCAAGGGAAGGCAGAGAACAGAATTGGAGAGACCCAGGTGAACCGTCAGCCCCCACTTCCCCAGCTGGGAACACACTGTTCTCCCTTGAGCGTCTCGAGCTGCCCCATCTTGCCCATGTCTGTGGTCTCAGGGGGGCAGGGCGGTGTGAGGAAGGGTGCTGGAGGAGAGGGGGAGAGGATGTGAGGGTCAGGGGAACCCTGCCCTGGGCTCTTGGGAAACGCGTGACTGTGCACGGCCCCTGGGGATGACTGAGGACGTGACTGCGTGACAGAATGCCTCCTACATTCAGCCTGAATGGCATTCCTTGGCGACTCCCATCTCCTAAGCCCAGGTCACACACAAAACACGCCTAGAATTCACATCTTTATTGAAACGCAAAATCACGCCCTCAACGATGGGTCGAGGACTTGGTCCTTGCATGTGAGACAGGTCACAGGCGACTGTACGCAATATGCGTAACCGGCAAGTCATAGGTCAACTGCTCGTGGTGCGGGGCTCTGGGACATGTGAACCTGGCCCCAAACCACCCGGAGAGAAATGTCAGAGAACATTCCTCAGACAGGGGGGGCTACGAAAACCCAGTAGATCATAAGGAAACAGGTCAGGCCATCGGGACCCACAGCCGGGAGAAGCAAGGCCATTGGAGGATAGACAAAGAGCGGCACGACCAGCGGCGGAGGCCAGAGCAGCAGCGGGACCTGGGGAACACAGATCCAGTGTGGCTGATTCAGGAAGACACCATAGAAGATGACGACAGGCTGGCTCTGGACCACGGGGGGCACGTTTCTGATCCTGCATGCCCTCTGGCCTCTCCTCCACCTGGCTCTCCTATTCCTAAACCAAACCTTCAATCAGAGAGAAAAGAGGGAGTGCGTTAGTACAGGGAGCACCCACCGTCACGGTGGAACATACACAGCAGGCCACTCTGTGTCCTCAGCGTTTTGAACTCAGCAGGACACTCTCCTTCTTGACCCCAAAATATCTCAGGAAAGGCCACGCCACCCCTCCCTTAGGGAGCTCCAGCTATGAGCCAAGGTTGGGCTTGGCTTATGGCTTTGTCTCTCTTCTCCGACCTTCACTACTGTTTCATTTCCCTCTTACACTGTAGTACGTGAGGCTGAGGAGTTGCACTCAGTCCCTGCTGCCATTGCTACGCCTGACGGGTCTGTCTCCTGATGGCTGACCATCAGCTCTCCAGCTGCCACCACGCCCTCCTCACCCAGGGCGTGTAGCCCTGGTATGGGGGAAGCTGAGCCTGGTAAAATGGGGGTGCCTTGGGCCACCAAGTGATGTGGAGAGGGAGGTGCTGGATGCCACATGGCCATTTGTGTGGTTTTAGACCTGGACCCGGAGGTTAGAAATCTTGCAAATTGCATGTATACACACTATTCTGAGAGGAGAATGAAGGAGAAGACATTGGGGTGTGACCATCCCCCCTGAGCATTATTTTTTACTCCCGCCACCCCGTCTCTCTCTGTTGAGTACACATGCCCAATAGCCAAAACACATGCACTATAACCAAAAACAAAAAAAAATGCAAGTTCCTTTGAAGTCATACCAATGCCAATGGTCCTTATTTGGAAGAACTTACCTTCAATGCAATGTAATTCCTCAAAAGGGAATGTTGGATTTTAAAAGAAATGTCCCCCTCAAGGGTAATTCATGGGTCATTCGTCTGAAGACTCCGTTTTTGCTTTAATTTGCTCACCGGGACAGTAGGAGAGAACCGTCCCCCACTCAATGGGGCTTGGATCCTCATTTTTCCATTTCTCCATGGCCTCAGGATTTGAATATGCCTACACACACAGACCCAGCATAGTTTTCAAAGTGCAAAGGCCGGGAATCAAACCACAGGTGGCGAACTCTCCATGCCTGGCTTCACTACTGTGCAATTGGCCGGCCCTTCTTTTATATACACATACACACAAACACACACACACACACACACACACACACCAAGCTTTATCTGGAGAATGAATTTCAAATGTGCCTCATAAGTAGTATGTACAATAATTTTCAAACACATGGGGAGGCTATCATGATACAAATCAATTATAAAGTATTATTATGTTTGTATACATTAGTGTTTATGACTAACATGAACTTTCATACATAGGAATCATTGCAAAGGGCTCCTCAGTTATGAAAAGGCTGGGACCCATGAAACCATTGTGGTGAAATAAAGGTCTTGACTTTGAGGGTTTGAAATTCTATCTTACAAGTAATGGGCAACTACTGATGGCTTATTAGTGGTGTGATATATGACAGCAATGCTCTTGTAAGTTTTATATTTGGTGCAAGTGAGGTAGAAAAAAGCTGAAGAGTTTATTATGAGGCTCATTGACAAAAACTAAATGAATGAATTGAAAACATATGGCACATATACACTCAGTCATTAAAAATACAATGAGACCTTGGCATTTGATAGAAAGCAGATGAATATGGAAGATTTGCTGCTAAACAAATCAAGCCAGACTATGAAAGCGAGACATTGTACGTCCCCACTCAATGTATACTGGATGTCTGTACTCTATGGCAGAAACTAAAAGATTGGCAGGTTTAAAGCCATGGAGAGCAACTTTGGATACTAGAGACAGTGTAGGAGGAGGGTGGGAAATGGGGGAGAGTGAGAAGGAGGGAATCAAGGGGAAAAAGAAAGAAGCAAAACATTTAAGGGACACGAATATGGAAAATTATCTGTTGATGATAATGTGTATGGTAATATCTTTGATGGGACCAATATACAGTGTATTTATGATAGGAAAATTCACTTGGTATGCTGTAATTATATCCAATTAATTGAATGTAAAAAAACAAACAAAAAAGAGAGCCTTAAAATTTGATACGAAGTGGATGAATATAGAATATTTAATACTGAGTGAAGCAAGCCAGACTATGAAAGAGAGGGTCATTTTCTTTTTTCTTTTTTGCTATAGGGAGCGTGTGCTTACCAGAAAGACAGAGAGAGACAGAACAGAGAGATAAAAAGCGAGAAATCACCCCCCAGGGGGGATGGCCACGCTGCAATCCCTTCTCCTCCATTCTCCTCTTGGGATCTTGGGCACGCACGCACACGCACCCAGCGTGAGTTTACGCCACCGGGTCCAGGACTCAAACTGTGGTCGGCTACATGGGAGTTCAGCAACATAGACATTACGCTAACTGCTGGTCCTGAGAGGGTCATTTTCTTGGTTGTTTTTTGGGGCTCTTATTTCTGTGTGTCTGGGAGAGCAACTATAGATACTAGAGCGTGTGGGACGGAATGGGCAATGGGAGGGAGGAAAGGAAGGAACGAAGGGGGAAAGCAAAACATTTAACAAACACAGAAACAGAAAGTTATCTGTTGATAATGTATATGGTAATCTCTTTGACTAGACTAATTATACAATGTATTCATGCAGGGGAAAATTTTTAAAAATAAATATCAATCACTTAATTGTTAATGTGGTTGTCAGATAATTCGCTGGCTCATTAGGTAAACAGGTCACATATTTTACTTCTTCTGATAATTTGAGTTACAGTGAGCGGATAACTCATTTGTTGATAGGTTATTATGATATCTTTAGTAGACATCTGTAATTTTGTGTGATGTGTGAACAGTATTCCTAGCTTTTCGGAATTGCCACATCTCCACTTGACTTGGAAGGCTGTCAATTTCATTTGTCCCCTTCTGTAATGGTAATATTTATTCCCTTCACATACAGTAGCTGATTTAACATGGGCACATGACCCACAAAGGGCCAATCATTTTCCTTTCTGTGAAAAAAATATGGATGCTATGTGCAAGAAGGGCTAACTTCTTCTCTGAAATCACAAGCTCCATGAGCCATGTTTGGCCAGAGATTCTAGGGGCTCTCTTGTCACAAGGGAAGTCTTTCTGAAAACAGAAAAATCAAGAGGCAAGCTGAATTGAGAAATGAGGACATGTCTTGCTAACTGTGGTTAATCTATTAATTAATTAATTAAATAATGCAAATAGTTTTTAAAAAGTTCATGGAAAATACGTTAAGAAAAAGCTATGCATGTACTTGCTCTATTTACAAAATAGGAAGGGAAACACCTATTGAAAGTTTTTTAGGGAACCAGCAGATGGCATAATGACTATGTCACTGGATTCCCACGTAGTTGACTACGGTTCGAGTCCCAGACCCAGTGGCTTAAACTCATGCTGGGCATGTGTGCGTACGTGCCCAAGATCCTGAGAGGAGAATGGAGGAGAAGCAATTGTGCTGTGGCCATCCACGAGGGGGGATGATTTCTCGCTGTCTCTCTGTCTCTCTCTGTCTGTCTGACAAGCACACACACCCTATAGCAAAAACCTCTCCAAAAAAAGGTTTTTTTCAAGGCCAGCAGGTGACATGATGGTTAAGGCATGTGGATACCACATGGCTGATAGTGTAGTTCAAGTCACTGTCCAGGCACATTGAGAAACATGCCAGGCACATGTGTGTGCCTAAAATCACAAGAGAAGAATGAAGGAAAAGGGATTGGGGACCAGCAGTTAGCGTAATGGCTATGTTGCTGGACTCCCACGTAGTCAACCACAGTTCGAGTCCCGGACTCGGTGGCTTAAACTCACGCTGGGCGCGTGTGCGTGTGTGCCCAAGATCCCAAGAGGAGAATGGAGGAGAAGGGATTGTGACATGGAAAAAAAAACTCTTGTGTTGGGGAGGGCACACCCCCTAAAAAAAAAAAAAAAAAAAAAAAAAAAAACCTCTTCAAAAAAAAGAAAAGGGATTGTGTCATGGCCATCGCCCACCCCCCTGGGGACTTTCACATACACACACACACACACACACACCATCTACAGTGAGTGCACATGCCCTACTCCAAACTGGAAAAAAAAAAGGTATTTTTGGAGATATTCTTGCTGAAACATTCAGCAAAGAACAACAACATTCTATCATTTTTCTTATTTGTTGCATGGCGGTCATTTTTTCTACATAAAAGAAACGAGGAACAAGAAATTCCCGCAAACATGGTTTGCTTTTTCTCTGAGTTTGAATTGCCTGCTTTTCAAAGTTGAAGTCTCACACACTCTGGAAAATTGCAAGTATATATTGACTTGTCAGAAAAGTCATAATGCCTTTTTGCATAGAAAAAGACGTCGTGACTTTTCCCACAACCCAATATTGTTTATAAATTATACTGTTATACATAAAACACTTAAATATTTTTAGAGAGGTTTTTGCTATAGGGTGAGTGTGCTCACCAGAAAGACAGAGATAGAGATTCAGAAAGTGAAAATTACCCCCCAGATGGCCACGCCGCAGTCCCCTCTCCTCCATTCTCCTCTCGGGATCTCGGGCACACACGCACACGTGCCCGGCGTGAGTTTAACCCACTGGATCCAGGACTTGAACCATGGTCGACTACATGGGAGTCCAGCGACATAGCCATTATGCCAACTGCTGGTCCCAACACTTAAACATTTTATGATTTGGAACACTTAGTTGGCTGTATTTAAAATGCATGAAAATACACATACTTGTAAATAAGGAGTAAGTTAGCTGTGCACCATTTCCTCCTTTAGGAAAATATGCTTCCTCTGCTAATGGGAAATGTCTGCAAAGTGGGGTTTCCTTATCCAATGGCCCACCCTGCAAGACCTCAAAGTTCAACACTCCTTTCCCAAACACAGACAAGAAAACTAAATGCACCAACATGACAAGGTCCAGGATGAGGGAGTCCGAGTCCCGGAGCAGGGTTTAGAACGGCTGCGCGCCTAATGACTTTGGGGTTACTGACCTGCACTCTGGCGTCAGTCACATGCATGCGTCTTGCAAGCTCCCTCCTGAGGACAGAAAACACAGATGTCCAGTACTTGGTGTTGCAGGTGAAATGAAAATAGAACGTCCATTCATTTGTGCCTTATGGTCTACTCCCACCACGCACCCTCCACTCGGCTCTCTGTTCCGTCATATGCAGCTGATGCGTGATTTACAGACCATATTCCCTCAGGTGCACAACTGAAGGGGAAGCGGAACAATCAGAAATATCCCAAAGTAGTATTTAAGAAGTACAGAAGTGAAAACAAAAGGCAATTGCCATGCGCAGATTTACTAAAATTTTAAATAATGGTAGGACCTATCCCTGCACTCATTCCAGCATGCCTGGGTATCTCAACTTTTTCCCTGCCTTAATTTTTTCTAAAGAGACATTTTTGCTCTAGAGTGCCTGCACTCGCCAGAGAGACAGAGGGACAGAAAGCGAGAAATGACCCCCGAGGGGTGAGAGTTGATTTCTCCTTTCTGGATCTCGGGCACCCACCCGAGC
>NW_006205516.1:24124-32094 GCF_000334495.1 Tupaia belangeri chinensis
AGCATTCCCACTCGCCTGACCACGGTTTGAGTCCTGGGCCTGGTGTCTCTCTCTCTCTCTCTCTCTCGTCAAATTAAAATAAACAAATGAATAAATTTAAATTAAAAATAATTCTTTTGAACAAGAGTGAGAGATAGGCAAGAATAAAAAGTGTGATAGAGTAATATGTTTGCTAGAAAGCAAGAGAAATCAAGTCTCTATTCTGCCTGTGTGTGGGTATGGGGAGAGGGGGCCTAAACAGCACAGCCCTCTTGGAGACCGTGAACCAGCATTTTGGAAATTTTATGAATGTGCATATCCCAAGAGCAATGAGAACTCCACGTCAGGACAATTATTGCATATGCACGACAGGGGACACGTACGAGAGCTTTAACTTTAGCATGCTTGGTAATACCGAAAAGCTGAAGACAAAATAAGTGCCTATCAGGTGGAAAATGCACAGATAATATATTTATCTGCATTAGTGTAGACATACGCCAAAAACACAATAGAGAATGAACAAAGTGGACATCAGCGCGTATACTGTCACAGCCTCTTGAAGTGATGATAGACACCCATAGCATGCACGCTGGGAAATGCAATATCTCTATCTCTAAGTATACAAAACAAGAGTGTGCTTTTTGTGTTTACGATATTTGTATTCATGCTAGAGGGCACGTGTGTAGGGAGAGGGAGGGAGCGCGAGAAGCATGCTTGGACCCTTCACAGGGACTTCGCATGCCGTGACCGCCTTTCTGCAGCCCTGCAGCTCCTCAGGACCCAGAGCACACACAGCACATGTGCCCACATGGTTTCTGGCCTAACTGGGGTGAGGAACACAGTGGGCCTTGTGGCCTCTGGCACTGCCGTTCCATTTGCAACCCAGTGTGCCAACAGCCTGGGCCTGTTTCTTTCTCTCTTTCATGATGATTGACTCTTAGTACAGAAGTTTGTAGTCCATCGGACTGATTTGAGCTGTATCGCTGACATTTTATGTGTTTAATAGACTGTAATGAAACAGCATGCAAACCTTGACTGTTAATTATACACGATAGAGACCAGCAGATGGCGTAATGGTTATGTCACTGGACTGCCGTGTAGTCCACCACAGTTTGAGTCCTGGAACTAGCAGTGTGGGATTCACACCACTTATGTGTGCACGAGGGCCCAAAATCCTGAGAAGAGAATGAAGGAGAAGGGATTGTGGCATGGCCATCCCCTCTGGGGGGTGATTTTGTGCTTTCTGTCTCTATCTGGCAAGCGCACACCTCCTATAGCAAAATTCTCTTTTCAAAAATTATACATGGTAGAATCGTGGGGTTTTCGTTTTTTCTAATTTTGGTTGTTCTTTCTATCTTAAATTTTTTTGGGCAGCTGTAACCGGATTGCAAGCGAGGCAAGCGGTCTCAGCTGCCAGTGGAGCAGTGACAGCGGCCCCCCTCTGAAGACCACCAGATCACCTCTTCCCGTGGTATCCCCAGGACAACCTACAGACAGTCTTGCGGGCAGCCAATGTGTGTTCCTCCATCATATGCTGACCCTGGCAAAGCTGCCAGAGATATTTTCAACAAAGGATTTGCTTTGGGGCTGGTGAAACTAGATGTGAAAAAAGGCCATGTAGTGCTGTGGAATTCTCAACATCAGGTTCATCTAAGACAGACACTGGTGACGTTACTGGAACCTTGGAGACCAAATATAAATGTTGTGAGTATGGCCTGACTTTCACAGAGAACTGAACACTGATAACATGGTGGGAACAGAAATCCCAATAGAAGACCGGACTTTTCAAGGTTCAGAACGGATATTTGTATTACCTTCTCACCAAACATGGGAAAGGAAAGCCGTAAAATCCAGCCATCTTGTAAGAGGGAGTGTATACACCTAGGCTGTGATGTTGACTTTGATTTTGCTGGACCCGCAATCCATGGTGTAGCTGTCTTTGGCTATGAGGAAAAGTCAATTTTGTATACTGTAAAGATGTACAGTGATTGAATGCTGAAAAAATAAAACTGTAAAGAGAAAAAGGAAGAACAGGAGGATTAAATCCAGCAGAAGTTAGAACGCATTTATGCTCAGGAATGTGCACACAGCCCGGTAGTCGCATGCTGTAGGTTAATTACCTTGGATGCAGCCTATAATGCCACTCCTGTACTGAGCTGATTGGAGATGGCTCCTTCTGGAGGAACTACCATCAGTGCCTCCCAAGCCACCTAAGCTATGCAAGCCACACCAGTTCCCTTGCCTTATATGCCCCTCCTTTTCCATTTTAACCGCCAGGGTGTTTGCCCCCTGCTTCTGTTTCCCTTTGGCCTGGCTGGATTTGTCTTGGCTCGAGTTCCTATCATCATGTTGCAGTCTCCATTTTCCAAGGTATGGCGTCCATTACTTATTTTTCACTGTTTCTGCCAGATTCAAATGATGCACAGCACAATATTACGAGCACTTCTTTGGATGGCTAACGGATGTAAGAGGAGGAAGATATTATGAACTGTGCCCCCCCTTCACTGTGACCCCAGGCATGGCTGTGAAAATGCCCGCCACGGTCCATCTTCACTGCTTCTTCCTCTTCTGGTGTGGGTCCACACCCTCCTTCTGCGTCTGACTTGCCTAAATGGCTTAATTTTTCTAGTGACGATTTATACTACTAATGACTTCAGTAATGTGGTACATAAAAGGACCAGTGGTCTGTTAGGCTGAGTTAGCATAATCACCGCCATGTTAGGGAATGCTGGGGAAGTTAGTTTAATTATTACCCTGTTGAGTCTTTAGGGATGGAGCCCACTTTGTTAGGGCCTCAAGGACGGGAACCAGGAGTCTGGGAACTCTTAAATAAGTAGAAAACGGGAGGGCCCAGCACCTCTGAGGCAAGGTTATCTAAATGTTTAGCTGAGAGCCCTTATCTAGACCTAAGCAGGTGGTGAGAGCTGGACCCTCGCATCTCATACCCCCCCTTTCCTTTGTGTGTTACAGTCTAGAGAACATCCTTAACTATAAAAGATCCCTTTATCTTAGGCTCGGGGTCCTGGTGAAGGCCTGCTGCGACGGGCTGAGACTTGGACCCCAGCTAGCTGGAAAAATAAAAGCCTCTTTTGCAGTTGCATTGTCGCTGTCTTTTCTGTGTCTCCATCAGTTAGACCGATCTCTGGACCCTTACAAGTTGACCTATCTCGACCTCAAAATTCACTATTCAAGGGCTAGCAGGTGGCATGGTGGTTGAGTCACTGGATCCCACTGATTCTGGTAAAAAATTCTCCGTGGAGAAACCGGGTTAGCCACGCGGGAGGCTCCACCTGAAGTCAAGGGAGACGTCCCTGACAACGAGTGTCCACATTAGATGCCGTTTAGTCTAGCATTTGGTAAAGATCCTATACGGACTGGTGTGAATCCGGTGTATGTGGTGGAACTGACCGGCCGGTATGTGTGGTTGTCATCTGTGCATGTTTGCTGGGCTACAGGGGTGATTGTGATTCTGTGTCTCTTTTTGTTGTGGCCTCTGTCCCTTTTCTTTCCTGTCATGGGCCAAACCCAAGTAACTCCTAAGAGTTTAATCTTAGACCACTTCTCAGCAGTCCGGGAGAAAGCTCACACCTATGGATTAGAGGTAAGGATAAGAAAAGATAAGTTTAATACCCTTTGCTCCTCAAAATGACCAGGCTTTGATGTGGGCTGGCCACCACAGGGGACCTTTTCGCTAAAAGCAGGTCCGAAAAATAATCACTCAGCCTGGCCTTCAGGGTCATCCAGACCAGTATCCATATATTATAATGTGACAAAAATTAATAAAAAATCCCCCTTCTTGGCTTAGGGTTTTTTTACCAAAAAAAAGACCCCCCCAAAATATTGACTGTGGAGGGTACCCACCCCTCAGAGCTAAAAAAAACTACAAAGAATCTCAAAAAGCCAGTCCTTCAAGGGGACTCTGAGATTTACCCTTCCCTGGCAGATTTAGATTTTAAAACTTATCCACCACCTTATGCTGCGGCTGCAGCTCAGGCAGCTGCAGCTCCTCAGGCTCAGGCAGCTGCCACTTCTCAGCAGCACTCCCCCAGCCAGAGGTGGAGCCCCCTCCACAGCCTCAGCAGTCGCCTCACTCTACTGTGGGGCCCTCAGCACCTCCGGTACTGGCACAAGGACCTGCTGCAGGACTTAGATCCAGGAGGGCCTGGGGGGAAGAAGGGCCCTCTTCCTCTGAGCGGGCTCCCATCCTTCCTGTCCGAGCCCTCAGGGGCACAGGTCCTCAAGGAGAGCACACGTATCAGTACTGGGCCCTCCCCAGTGGTCAAAAGTTTAAAGTTAAAAACTGTGCCTTTTTTCTGTTCTGCTCATTTTGCACAATAGGAAAAACTCTGCAGAACGCCAAGGTCATTTTGACATCCAGATAAAGATGAAATGATGCTTTCAAAAGTGTACCTCACATATTGCCTGGGAATTACTTATACTTATTGTCTGTCCGAGTGTAATTGGGAGTCTTGTATTTTTCTATTCTGACCCTCATAATCTTAAATACACACACCATCGATTGTTTCAAAATTCTTTGTCCCTTTCCTTCTCATCCATTATAACTCTCTTTCAATTCAGCAGAGCTTCAGAAAAAACAAATGTATTTGAGCCACGACTATCTTATATAGGCACAGAGCACCCGCAGCTCAGGTCAACGGAACTGCATTTTTTTATGCTTGTGGCTTCTGCGCAATGACATGTACCCTTTGGCCCACCGTACTTTTTTTTCCCCGGAGTTTCACGTCCGGGTTGATAAGGAAGCGGGTCTCCAGTGAGCGCGGAGACTCCTCAGGCGGAACCGCAAAGAGGCATGACCGCGGTTTCCAGACCGGCTTATTTACTCGGGTGCACACGCCCCTCCCCATCGCAGCCTCCCACAGCTAGGCGGGGGGAAGGCCTTCATGCACGTACCGGGACACTTCCCAAGGTTTCCTCCCCATTGCGCGCTTCCGCGGAGGCGGGTCCTAGGATCCTTGGCGGCAAAGAGCTTCCTGGGGTCGGGCAGGTTCATTTTTCCTCGCCTTAGGTGACTCCCACGTCCAGCTCAGAGCGCCTGAGTAGTGGCAGGACCTCAGTGCAGCGCCAGGAACTCCTCGGGTCGTGGCTGCATGGCTCGAGTCAACCTCTCCGGAATACTGGAGCAGGATGAGATCGGGGATGCAGAGAAGGTCCTCCTCCCGGGCTTTACGGTGTGGGACAGAGCTTTCCTGGGCTGCCCACCCCAGCTTCGGAAGACACATGGCCGGGAGGTAACGATGTCTGCGGGCATAGAGCCTTAGGGCAAATGACTTTCCAGATGCCTTAGGACGTGCCAGTGTGCCCACGGACTGTTGCAGTAGCTCCAGTAACCGCTCTATTAAAATGCAAACCGAAAGCACTGTTTTGGTTGAATTTATAGTTTCCTAGGCAGGGGTGAATTAGCCTCAGACGTTGATCCTTCCTGGCCAGTTTGATCCACCATGGTGGCATGGTGGTTGAGGCGTCTGGATCCCACAAAGCCGGACCTTGGCTTGAAAATGACTGGATGCGTGCCCCAAATTTCAAGAGGAAAATAATGGAGAAGGGATTGTGGTGTGGCCATCCCCACTGAAGGGGTGATTTCTCACATTCTTTCTCTCTGTCTCCAGTGGAGTGCACACATCCTGTGGTAATCTCCCCGCCCCCTTCCTCCACGTAAAAAGGAAGCCCTTAAAGGCCAACAAGTTGTCTTTGAGATTCAGGTGCTAGATCCCACATGGCAAACTCTGAGGACGGTTTCCTAACTTAAAGGGCTTGAAAAAGAGGCTCTGCTCATGTGCAAGTGTGTGACCTCAAAATCCTGAGAGGAGAAGGGATTGCATTGTGGCCATACCCTCTGGAAGGTTCTTTCCCTCACACTCTGTCTCTTTCTGGCAAGATCATACGCCCTATGGCCAAAAAAAAAAGGAAATTAATACATAAAGTAACAAATAAAACCTAAAATGAGAGCCTTTAAAAACAAACAAGAAAAACAATGTGTCTGTTTATATAGACGTTTATTTTAAAGGGATCAAATAATCTTCAAAGCACCCTTAGTGGTTCCTTGAATTTGTCTGGAAATGACCCTTGTATTGGCCTCACAGAAAGGATTAGCCATCTTCGTGGTCTAAGGTGAACATGCGGCTCCTTTGTCTAAATTACCAACACTGTAAGAAGGGAGGGAGAAGATGAGGGCATTTACTGGTCGTCGACAGCTAAACCTGAAGGGACTCTTAGAAAATGACACAAGGGCTGCCTTTCTGGTCTTCTGCTTTCCATGTTGGTTCTGCTGAAGGAGGACATTCCTGAAAAAAATCCCGGAATGTCCTTATAATGCGGACAAGCTCATGGACAGCTTGACTGACCTTCATCCTAATCTCGCAGATGCCTCCATGCGTGTTGCCTGACATTGTCGTGCTAATGTCCTCCTCCTCTGTTCCCTGTTTTGAAGATCTAGATCTGCTTTATTACTAATTAAAATCATTGGACACCCATCATGATCCCTCACTTGAAGAATCTTTCAACCTCCTGAGTTTGTGTGAAACCTCCTTCTGTGACTGAAAAGACAACAGGAAAACCTGACCAGTCTCATCCACTCTCTTACGGTTCCAAACTCTTCTTGTGCTGCTCCACTCAACGTGTGCATCCAGGATGCTCTGCCAATTACAGTGCACTGCTCGGTGCAACACTTTTCAATGCTGACATCCCGTGCCTACCACCACCCGCAGGTACTTCTCCTGGCCAGAACTCTCTCTGCAGCAGGTTACTGCCAAGGAAATGGTACCTCACCCAGCCCAGAAACTACTAGCCTCTGCCTCCAACCTGAGGTCTGGCCGCAGGTACTGGTGAAGCCGGTGGGCTACCAGCGAGCAGCCAGGCTGGTATCTCCAGCTGTGTGCACTCTGGAGAGGGTTGGTCCATACAGAAACACAGATCCTGGGCCCATGAGCTCTCCTCTAGGCTCACACAGGTGTGAGCCCAGGGGCCATGGACGCAGGTCGTGGGTAAGGGACATGCCCTCTCTGCATATCCAGAGGCTTGCTGAGTGCACCCTGCTCTCGTTATCTGCCTAACTTGTTTTTCTATTATCAAAATTTTTTCTTTCCTAGTTTTGTATTTCCTATAGGATGCTTAAGTATTCAGAGAAAGAGAAAATGAGAAGTCACCCCCCATGATAGAATAGCCACACCACAATTCCTTCTCCTCAGTTCTCCTCTCAACTTTTGGGGCACCCACACTCCACTGACTAGCAAGTTTTTAAAGCCACTGGGGTTTAGAACTTGAACTGATCAGTCAGTCATGTGAAAACCAGCTGCCTTATGAACCATGCCACTGGCTGGTCCCTTTTTATTTGTTTGTTTCTTTATTCATGACAGACAATGTGCAAGTGACCAAGCACATACACATATGTATATGTGTCAGTCAGTGTGTGTGCGACAGAGAGAGAAGCAATGTCCACAAAATCCAGCCATGCTTCAACATTTGTCTTCTAGCCCATCAGACTCTGGGCACCATACCAGATCAGGGAGAAAAATGTTGGCTGCCTCAGGTTTTGTTTGTTATGTTTTGCTTTTGGTTTTATACCAGAAGGTGCATGCTTCTGTGTGTGTGTGCGAGAGAGAGAGAGAGAGAGGTCCCCTCAGCAGGCCCTGGTCATACTGTAATTCTTCATTCTCCAAATCCCCATTCCATCAGGATCCTGGATATGCTCATACAAGCCTGATATATAAGCCACCATGGTCAGGATTTAAGCCCTGGAGAACCAGGGCTGATGCAGCTTCCTCTTCACAGCACCTGACGACTGTTATATGGGGCCAGACCATGTTTTGCTTATTTTTTCTATCCTCCCCGTTTCACACAAAGTACTCGCATAAATCAATCAGACATGGTTGCTTCCTTCCACTGAATGATTATTCTGGAACATTACTCACAGAATCATTGCCAAACTGTTGCTTTGAGCAGCACTAAACCCAAAAGATCCCCTTCCCGTGTTT
>NW_006205516.1:32117-37359 GCF_000334495.1 Tupaia belangeri chinensis
AAAGGGTGACTGAGGTGACACTACATGGCAGCTATGCCTCCTGGGCTGAAAGAGGGGAAAGCAAGGCAAACAAACCTCTTCCTGGCTTGGAGGAAATTTACTTATTATTTTATTTTATTTTTGGAGAGGATTTTGCCATAGGGCACATGCACTCACCAGACAGACAGAGAAAGACACAGACATAGAAAGCAAAAAATCACCCACCAGGGGGGATGGCCACGCCGCAATTCCTTCTCCATTCTCCTCTCAGGATCTGGGGCATGCACGCACACGTGCCCAGCTTGAGTTTTAAGGCACCGGGACTCTACTGTGTTTAGAAGCAGCAGGACCTTAGGGCCAGAATGTTCCCAGTCGCCTCTGTCCTCCACAGCAAGGGAGGGCAGTGAGTGGGTGGGGAGCAGTCTGGAAGACCATTCAGCTGCGACCTTCCCATGCATCCCTGAGTGGCTGCTCTGGAAGTAGCCTTGAGTGCAGGATGCGGGCCAGCTCGTCAGAATGAATGACACTCAGCCCCAGCTGGAAATCAGCGCCCCCTCACCAGGGACTTGTCCCACCCCTTCCTGCACCTATTCGAGGTCCCAAAGTGAGGATTAGGATGGCAGGATCGAGGGCAGGGAAGGATATTTGGTCAGAACAAAAGCTTCATGGCCTGTGGGAACTTCTGTGATTTGCAGGGCCTATGGATGGTGACTCAGGAATGTCACCTCCTTGTCCTTTTGAGTGAATGGCATTTCCATAACAGATTCCATCCATACCACACTAGCTCCAGTGAGGACACAGGAGCAGACACATGCATCATTGAGCTCTTTATTGGTAACGTGAGTTAGCACACAGGGACAGAAACATGGGTCACCGAGCTCTTCATAGACAACGTGGGTGCTGAGGAGATAAGGGCAGTGCGGGCAGCCGGGCTGCTCAGGTGAAGACATTAGAAGAACCCCTCTCCCGTCTGGCTCCCGAAGAAGGACGGCACGTTACGGGTTATTTGCTATGATGATGAAAACGGGCTCAGGCTGTGCAGGAGGTGCGTTGCTCTCAGTTAAAGCCCTCTGTTGCCTCCTGTACTTGGCCCGCCTGTTCTTAAACCAAGCCTGCAATCAGAGGGAAAGGGCTTGGCTGAGCACATGCACCAGTTCATGCCATAACAGAAAAGCAGAGCCTGCAACTCTTTATACCCCTGACACCGTGAACCGCAGCAGACGCTTCCTTATGGCTAACTCACTACCTCCAGAGAGTTCCCACCAAACTCCCCCCAGCTCCGCTTTAGCGAGCACTGCAGAAGTGCCGAGCTGTGGAGGAAGCTTGTTATTACTCTGTCTCTCCTCACAACTGGGACATTCTTCCGTGGTTTCTTCCTGTGTTGGATACAGGTCTAACTTAGACCCCTGCGCCTGGCCTCTAGTTTAGACCAAGACTTGAACCCCGGAATCCCATGTGGTCCCAGCCTGCCGAGCTCAGTGCCTTGGCAGCGTGCACCGCGGTGGCTGGGCCTCATCCCTCAGGCAGAGGGAAAAGCGTGGACCTGGCAGTTCAGTAAGATGGTAAGGGCCATGTGGAGAAGGGGTCACAGCCTGGCTCCTCCCTACATAGCTGCCAGGTGTTACAATGCAATCAGCCAAACCCCTTAGGTAGAAGTCACAGTCCTCGCGGTGGTCTAGTTCACGGGGGTTTCATGGTACTTAATCCTTTTGGAAGTCCCCACACTGCAACTTGTAAGTGACATGAAGGGACTTCTCTCCCTCCCTGATGGCTCATTTCCAGTCTGTCATCTAAGGAGTTGCTTTCTCTCTGCGCCATGCACAGACAGTGAAAGGGGCCAGTGTAACAGGGCTCCTTCTGGGGGACCCAAATGCACCACTGGTCGACTCTCCACCTACAGAACCAAAGTGCACAGTGGCCTACCCCGGGGATGGCTGGAACTAGGTCTGTATGCCCAATACTGCTTTCAATAGCAGACCATTATATTTGCATAAGATAGGGGAAAAACTGGATTTAGCTTCTTGGGGCAAATTCATACTATAGAGTTGGAAACAGACAAGAATGCCCAGTCTTTTCCCTTATTTGTTTCTTGCGGCTCAAACGTGCCTTCAGAACAACGTTGAGAGAACACTGTAAACCGGGGTGGGTGGGAGCAAGCAATTCACCAAATCCGAGGGTCGTTTTTTCCTCTGAATAAGCTTCCTCAGCCTCAGAAAGAGGGTCCACCCTGCTCCCAATTTGTCCCGTCTGAGCCAGGCCCAACTCAGAGATCTGCACTGTGTCTCCCACTGGCACGGACTCTGCAGCAAAGCTCATGATAAAGTCAATGTGATTTTTCTTTTCCTTTGTATTTTGGTGGTGGAGGGTTGCTATCCCATTGATAGAACTTGTTTTCTTTCCTCTCAAGCAGTAATTGTTGGATTCAATGACCTCTAATCACCATTGCCTGAAGGGATGAATCGTGCTTGAAAAGAAAACCCTGAAATACAGGCCACCCCAACAAAACAGTTTCCAGAGAACCCAGGCCTTCAAAATGTTTCCATCACAAGGGAAAATATAAATCTTTAAGTGTTAGACATTCCTGAAGAGAATACTCACTCAAGCCTTGAGCAGTTCCATAATGTGGAATTTCTGTTGCGTCTGCAAGACCTATTAGGACTATAATTTTTTTCTAATCTTTTCTTTCTTGGAGGACAACCAACATTTACTCAAAGTATTGAGTAACTAAACTATTCTTTCTGTTTAATTTTTCGACAAATTTCCAACTATGCAGACCTTCCTCTTATTCCAGAATAGTAAAAGTGAGGGCTGCCACTCTCTGGACGACCTTACCAGAAATTTGAAAGCAAAAAGAGGACCAGGCTGTTGGACTTGCACGGAATCTTTTCACATCAGCTCTGCTTGAGTAAACACAGTTTAGTTACCATAGAGAGTGTGGTGTGGGGCAATTTCCCCCTCACCCCAATATGTACGAATTCACTCAGTCAGCCTAGCGCATATGCCTGCCTTGAATCCTATTAAGGACAATGGAACCCCTCATAGCCCGGCTGCTCCCACATTAGTCTGGGCACTCTCCAGGTCCTTCTGAGCCCGACGCGACCCCGGGCCCGTGTGCTCCCTGAAGGACACCAGTGCGAGAAGGGGCTGATAGACACATGCAGGTATAGAAAGGGGTGTGTCATTATGCATACCTCTGCTATACATGTGTGTGTTTAACTTGTACACAGCATCGGAGGAGCTGTTGGATTTGTTTTCCCTTAGCCAATCGCGTCTCTCCTGGAACTGGGAGGGAACCCTAAGCTGGAGGTTATTTATCCCATTTTCCTCCCAGAGAGACTCCGAAGTTCAAATTTGCAAATCTAAATAAGACACACATGAGAGAGTCCCTTCAGAAGGTCAAGGACCAGATGTCTAAGTCCTGATGCAGGTTTTAGAATGAGTGTTCTAATTGTTGTTTGTTTGTTTGTTTCAGGCTTACTCACATGCACTCTGTTTTCAGTCACATCTATGCGTCTTCCAAGCTCCCTTCTGTGGAGAGAAAACCATGTGTGCTTAGTATTTAGAGTTGGGGGGATGAAATTAAATATAGTATGCATGGTTTGTGCTTATTTTTAAATTTACACTCTCCTCTCACAATCCCCAAGCACCGTTTTCTGTCACTCCTAGCTACAGGCTTGCTGTACAAATGATTTGCCAGTATTACCAAACGTAAGGTGGAATTGACAATTATTATAAATCATTTAAATTCACTACTAAATTAAATCAATGCAAAATACATAATGAGCGAGTCATCAACATTTTAAATAAAGGATCCATCACCGCAATTGCATGGCAGTCTCAGTCTCCCTACTCTCATTCCAATAAAATTGTATTTATTAATCAGGTCACCAGCACAGGCAATGAAAGAAAAACACATACATGGGACTGTGTAGAAATTAAAAACCTCAGTGTCTCAAAGCACACAACCAACAGAGCGAAAAGTAACGCTCAGTTGGGAGAAAACATTTCCAAATCATACACTCATAAGTGGTCAATATTCTGAATATCTAAAGAGCACCTAAGACCCATACTATAAAAAACAAAGACTGAGATTAAGCAATGGATAAAGGGGGTTAGCAGGTTGCATGGTGGTTAAGGCAGCTGGATCCCACATGGCGGACTCTGGGGTTTGTGTCCTGGACCAGGCAGATTGAAAATCACCCCTGGCACACGCGTGTGTATGTGTGCCCAAAATCCTTAGAGGAAAAGTGAAGAGAAAAGATTGTTATGTGGCCATGCCACCCATGGATTGATTTTCCATTTTCTCTCTGTCTCTGTTTCTCCAGAAAGTGCACGTGCCCCGTGGAAAAAATCTAAAATAATACGTGTGAACTTCCAAGTATAGATGGTAGTACTACCATAAATGTAAACAGAAATGGACAAAGGAATTGAAGAGGAATTTCTCCAAAGAAGATGTACAAATGGCCAAAGGAACATGAAGAGATGCTTGACATCATTAATTACTAGAGAAATGCAAATAAAAACTACAAGGATGTCACCTCCCAGCAATTGGAATGGCCACTATCAAATAGCAGAACATACTCAGTGCTGGCGAGGCGGTGGAGAAATGGGAACCCCTTTGCACTACCGGTGGGAATGTAAATTGGTGCAGTATCCATCAAAAGGGGTGATTGCCCCCAAATTTAAACACAGAATTATCATATGAGTTAGAATTTTTTGTTTCTGGGTATATGCCCCAAAGAACTGCAAATACAGACTTGCAGAGGTATTGTAGACCCAGAATCTCACCAGCATTATTCTCAAGAGCCCAAAGTTGCAACTAACCCACACTCCTCTCCACAGAGGAATGATAAAATAAAGGGGGGAGGGAGGCGGTAGATGCATACCCAGAATATTCGACAGCCTTAAAAGGGAAGGAACCTTGGGACCAGCAGGTGGCGAAATGGTTATGTCATTGGACTCCTACATAATTGACCACGATTCAGGTACTAGAACCGGTCGGTGGCTTAAGCTCATGCTAGCCGTACGTGTGTGCGTTTATGCCCAAAATCCTGAGCAGAAAATGGAGGAGAAGGGTTTATAGTATGGCCATCTCCCTTGGGGGGTTTTGTCTCTGTCTCTCCAGTGAGCACACGTGCCCTATAGCAAAAACCTCTCTTAAACATTTTTTTTTTTTGGAGAGATTTTCACTGTAGGGCGCGTGCGCTCGCCAGACAGACAGAGAGAGACATAGAGACAGAAAGCGAGAAATCACCCCCCAGGG
>NW_006205516.1:37486-41889 GCF_000334495.1 Tupaia belangeri chinensis
CAGGCTAAATAACCATTACGCTAACTGCTGGTTCCCTTAAACATTTTTTAAAAATAAAATCAAGAAGGGAATTCTAACATAACTGGATGTGAAGCGCCAGTCACAAACAGGCGAACCCTGTATAATTCAGGGCTGCAAATGAGAAAAGTGGCTGCAAGGGGCTGGGGAGAGGGAAGGGAGGACTCATTTAGTGGAGTAGGGTGTTGGTCTGGAAAGAGAGAAAGGTTCTGCAGGTCTGTTGCAACCGTGTGCACACTCTTCAATAAAACTCAGCTCTGCACTGAAGGCTGGCTCCCATAAACTTTTAGAAAACAATTGTTAGAGGAGGCATGAGCTCACTGGAGGCAGGGGTGTGCGGGGAGGAGGAGGAGAGAGAGAAAAAGTGAGAAAGCCCCCTCAAAGGGACCACCACACTGCAGGTGCACACACACAAACACACGTGCACACACACAAACACACATGCACACGTGTGTTTCTTTAAGCTGTAGGGTGGGGAGGCAGTTGGCCATGGGGGATCCAGCCGCCTAACCCTCCGGCCACCAGCTGGCCCTAGATACTTAATTTTTACTTTGTGTGCATTTTACCAAAGCCGAACAACAAACACCAGCGGCCACGACCAGTCTGCAGACTTGATCCACATCAATATTGCACGAAAATATTTATCTTCAAGTCCCGAAGGCACCCCACCCCCAACACCACCACCACTGCAAAGGCGGGCAGAAACCGCAGTGGCTTTAGCTTAGGAAGGAAATGGGCGGGGTGGGGGTGGGGGTTGCAGAGTAAAAGGCACCTCAAATGAACACGCACCCCTGGAGAACCGGGCACCTCCCAGAGCGCGTCCCTTACCTGGTCAGCCAATCGGGGTAGTGAGTCTCTTCGAACACACTCTCAAGCTCCTGCAGCTGCACCTGCGTGAACTTTCTGCTGCCCAGGCTCCTGGCCTTCGCCAGCGGCCTCCTGGTGCACCTCGCCCTGGTGGTTCTCGTTGGCCTCGGGGTTCATGCCGCCCTTGGGGTCCAGAACTTGTTCACCAACATTGGTTGCTGTGCCCACATGCATTTCAGCCCCTTCTTCCACCTCGTACGCCCCGGGCCGAAGTTGAACCCAGGAACCAAGGCTGGAATCCGGAGGAAGCTGTTGCCTCCTCCCACTGCGTGCAGATTGTGGCCCGGAGCTAGGCTGCAGGGGGCAGGCAGTCCTTGTTCTGGAGCCCAGCACTGGATACCATCAATTCGGGGCGAGGTTAAAAGCAACACTCCCCTTTAGGCAATGAGTATTGGTTTTCCTTTAACTGCCATTTGCGGTGGGTGGGATTTGCCTCCACGCCCCAATCCCAGAGCAAGGCCCAAATGGAAGGGCCAGTGCAGAGAAGTGAGGCGCCAGTACGGGACCCCCTTGCTTGCAGAATCAGGTCCCAGCTTGCAGTTTAGCTGGCTCCTCCCTACTCAGGTAGGGTGAGTGCCCTGAGAAAGGGACTGTGCTGGCCTGCAAGCTGGCAGAGGGGAGGGGAGGGGAGGGCAGCAGAGGGGAGGGGAGATGAAGGGCAAGACTCCACACTGATCACAGGACCCCTTGTGTAAAACGTGAGGAGAATGTCTCGTGGCCACAAACTCCGTATTTGGCAGCCTGGACGTAGCAAGGCCTAGTAATGAACTAAAGTGCCTGGTTAGGGTGCTGCTTCCTCAGTTCCCCTAAAGACACTGAAAATAGAGCCCCCCAACCTCCCATGCTCCCATTTTTTTTAAAGAGCTAGCTCTCTAGGGTCCAGCAGGTGGCAGAGCAGTTACATCCCGGAGTCCCACATGGAAGAGAGCAATTCGATTCCTGGACATGGTGGCTTGAATATCACACCCGGTGCCCAAGATCCCAGAAGGAGATTGGAGGAAGGGATTGTGGAGTGGCCATTCCCCTACCCTGGAGTGGGGCGGGTGATTTCTCACTTTCCCTCTCTCTGTCTCTGTCTCTCTCTCCAGTGAGACCATGAACCCTAAGGCAAAAAGAAATTTTAAAAAAAGAAAGCAACAAAAAATTGAGCTCGCTGGACTAAAGGTGTTTTAGTTAGCTATAAAGGAAAGTGCTAATAAGATCTTGGGCTGAACATGCAATTTTTTTCTTTTACTTTTGAGGTTGGCAACTAGTACAAGCTCGGTATGACTATTCTGAACACAGAGTGACATAATGGTGCATTTTAGGCTTGTTTGGGTGGTTCCTGAGAATACTTTTGTGATAGGGCCAGCAGGTGGTATAGTGGTTAAGCTACTGGATTCCTACATGGTGGACCATAGTTCAAGTCCTGAACCTAGTGTCTTGAAACTCATACCAGGTGCATATATGTGTGTGCCCAAAATCCCAAGAGGAGAATGGAAGAGAAGGGATTATGGTATGGCCATCTTCCCTGGGGTGTGATTTCTCACTTTCTGTATCTCCGTCTCTCTGGTGAACACACATGCCCTATATATATAAAAAAAAATATATATATATATTCTTGTGCAAATACCTCACCTTACAGATGTGGACATAAATGTCCAGAAAAATAGGAGTTTTGTCTAATGATCACAGAGGCAGTTCCTGAGTAGCCCAGGCCTTCTGGTTTTCAGAACCTGTATCTCTGATGAGGTACAATGATGACTGCCTTTAAATATTATAAACTTTAAAAACCTCCAAGTGAAAACAAATGCTGGGTCAAATCTTTTCGTTAGAGATAGAATATCTCTGGCCAGATAAGAGAGACATGTACTCATGGCAAAATGGAGGGCTTTAGGTATAGGATCGGTCCCAGTGAGGAAAGAAATCAGGGGAATGGAGAGATCCAGTATGGGCTTACCCGCAGCAAGTCTTACACTTGGGATATCTGTGGCTTTGCACCTCACCAGATTTGCGCTCCGTTATGCACCACAGAGACTCATGCCTACATAGCCTCCCCCAACCCTGACCCCAACACATCCCGTCCCAAGGAAGAACCCTCATGAGTCTGTCACAAGTAAGGCTGCAGAGACTTTTTCTGAGGGTGGACAATTCACAAGACCTTTGTGTTACTGAAGATTGTGAGTGTGCTCTGATGTGGTGTTCAGTTATCTTTATAGTTTTGTGTATGTATTGTCCAGATACCGGTTATTTGTTTTATTCTAACCTTTTGGCAGCACTTACAGAGGCAGAGCCTTTGAGTCTGCAGCTTCCCAACAGAGGGAGCTATGGCTTTCACAGTGATTGTATGGAAAGGCCTTGCCCTGTGCAACGTAATAGGGAGTTCGCAGGATAAGACTAGACTAGACCACTTGCTGCTGCTGCTTTTTGTTGCTGTTGTTGTCGTTGTTGGAGATTTTCGCCACAGGGCACATGTGCTTGTCCCAGAGAGAAACAGAGACAGTGAGGGATAAAGAGAGAAATCACCCCCGAGAGTAGGGGCAGCAGGTGGCATGATGGTTAAAGGCACTGGACTGTCACATGGCCCACCGCAGTTTGAGTGTCAGACCTGGCGGCTTGCTTTCTCATTTTCCTTCTTTTTCTCTGTCTCTGGTCAAATGTAAACTAATGATAATAAATAAAATTAAATGAAGTAATTCTTAAAAAGCAAGCAATCACCGCAACTCGGTTGACCCTGCCAAAGCCTCATGTCCTCCTATGGACACCTGACGTGAGTTTCAAGCTGTTGCGTCTGGAACTGAAACTGCGGTCAGCCATGTGGGAGTCCAAGCTCCTTCACCACCATGCCACCTGCTGGCACCGATACACGGTCACTACTACTACAGGATTATTGCCTGACATCTAGCAGTAAAAAGTATTAGGCCAGGACATCTGTCAGTGAAACACATACTCTGTTGGCACAATACCTGTGTTATTTTCCACAAGCAAACGTCCTGTCTTTATTATAGATCGGCAGAGGATAACAAACTCTCCTTGGGAATAAAAAAATAGACTGGAGTGATAACAGTAGGAAATGAAAGGTTGCCTAATAGTTATTTGTGAAGTTCTGTAATGATCGTCTCAGTCCTTGTAACAGCCCCCATGGAGGAGATAGGATTGTAAACAGCATTGGAAAATGATTACCCTGAAACAAGTAGGTGATACAGTGGTTAGGCTGCTGGGCTTCCACATGGCCAACTGTAGTTTAACTCCTGGATGTGGCGCTTTGAAACCCATGGGGGGGGGGGTCTGTGTGTGTAGGCGAAAATTCTGAGAGGACAATGGACAAGGGATTGCAGCATGGCCATCACCTCCAGGTGGTTGATTTCTCCCTTTTGCTCTTATGGTCTCTCTCCCTCTGTCTCCAGTGAGCACATGTGCCTAATGGGAAAAACCTAAAAAAAAAAAAAAAAGAGTTTAAGATGACGCTGGCCAAAGCTCCCAATCGCAAGGAAAGCTCCGATTTCTGCTCCGCTGCAAAATTCGAAAGGAGCATCTTC
>NW_006205516.1:43779-45252 GCF_000334495.1 Tupaia belangeri chinensis
GAGAATTTTTTTTTGTTGTTTTTTTTAAATTTTTTTTTTTTTTTTTTTTTTTTTTTTTTTTTTTTTTTTTTTTTTTCAGGCTTACTCACCTGGACTCTTTTTTCAGTCACATCTAGGCGTCTTGCAAGGTCCCTTCTGCGGAGAGAGAACCACAAGGGTTCAGTATTTAGAGTTGGGCGATGAAATTAAATATAGTGTGCACATTTTGTGCTTATTTAAAATTTACACTCTCGGGAACCAGCAGTTAGCGTAATGGCCACATGCCCTATAGTGAAAATCTCTCCAAAAAAAAATGAAAAAAAAGAAAAAAAAATTTACACTGTCCTCTCACAATTCCCAAGCACAGTTTTCCCTCATTCCCAGCCCTTGGCTTGCTATACAAATGATTTGTTGTTATTACAAAACATATGGTGGCATTGTCAAGTCATTTTCAAGTTAAATTATTTTGAAAATTAATTATTTAATTCCATTTGTTATTATTTTTAATTTTTCGAGAGAGAAAGAGAAAAAAATGAGAGAGAGGAGAGAGAGAAATGGAAAGCAAGCTGCCAGGTTCAGGACTCAAACTGCGGTCAGCAATGTGGGAATCCAGTGCCTTTAACCACCATGCCACCTTCAGTCTCCAAGATAAATCATTTTAATGCACTGCTTAATAAAATCAATGCAAAATATAACTGAGTCATCAATATTTTAAATAAAGGATCCATCACTGCAACTTCATGACAGAACCTGAATCTCCCTAACCTCATTCAAATAAAATTTTATTAATCAGGTCACCAACACAGGCAATTAAAGAAAAATACATGAATTCGAGTATGTAAAAATTAAAAACCTCGGTGTCTCAAGAACAACAGATCACATAATGGTTACGTTACTGGACTCCCATGTAGGTGACTGCACCTCACGTCCTAGACCTGTTGGCTTAAAACTCATGCTGGGTGCATGTGCGTGTGTACCCCCAAATCTGAGAGGAAAATGGAAGAGAAGGGATTGTGACATGGCCATGCCCCCGGGGGTTGATTTCCTGCTTTCTTTTTCTCTGCGTTTCTCTGTCTCTCCCAGGCAAGTGCATGAGCCCTATACCAAAAATCTCTCTAAAAAAAAATCTCAGTGTCTGGGACCAGCAGGTGGTGTGATGGTTAAGGATGGTGGACTTCCACACGGCTGAATGGGTTCGAGTCCTGGACCTGGCCGCTTGCTTTCTCTCTCTCTCTCTCTCTCGCGCGCGCGCACGCGCTCTCGCTCTCACTCTGTCCCTCTCTGATCAAATTAAAAATAAATAAAGTTAATATTTAAAAAATTCTTTAAAAATAAAATCTCAGTGTCTAGAAGTACACAACTAACTGAGGGAAAGGTAATATTCAATTCAAGAGAAAATTGCAAATCATATTCTGGTAAGTGGCCAATATTCTGAATATCTGAAGAGCACCTAAGACCCCCACAGCAAAAAAAAAAAAAAAAAAAGAAAACAAA
>NW_006205516.1:45262-47455 GCF_000334495.1 Tupaia belangeri chinensis
GCAGGAGGCATGTTGGTTAAGGCAGCTGAATTCCACATGATCATCCATGTAGTTTGAGTCCTAGACCAGGCAGCTTGAAAATCACTGCTGGCATACATGTGTATGTATGTCCAAAATCCTAAGAGGGGAATAGAGGAGAAGGAACTGCATTGTGACCATGCCACCTAGGGAGTGATTTTTCACTTTCTGTCTCTCCATCAAACGCATGTGTCATGTGGCAAAAATCTACAAAAAAAAAAAAAAGTGTGTACTACTAAGTACAGATGGTAGTATTAACTTAAATGTAAAAATAAAAATGGACAAAGGAATTGAAGGGACAGTTCTCCAAAAAGATATACAAATGGCCACTAAGAACATGAAGAGATGCTTGACATCATTAATTACTAGAGAAATGCAAATAAAAACCACAAGGATGTCACCCCCCAGCAATTGGAATGGCCACTGTCAAATAGCAGAACATACTCAGTGCTGGTGAGGATGTGGAGAAATGGGAACCCCTTTGCTCTACTGGTGGGAATGTAAATTGGTGCAATTGTCATGAAAAAAAGTAGTGACTCCTCCCAAAATTAAACAGAATTATCATATGATTTAGGAATTCCATTTTTGAGTATGTACCCCCCAAAAATGAAAATACAGACTTGCAGAGGTATTTGTAGACCCAGAATCTCACCAGCATTATTCACAAGAGCCAAAAGGTGCAACTAACCCACACTTCTCTCCACAGAGGAATGATAAAACAAGGGAGGGGGTTAGGGGGAGTAGATGCATACCCAGAATATTAGTCAACCTTAAAAATGGAAGGAATTTCTGCAGCTCTCTGTTGCTGGAGGAGAAAAGTACCCCGGATCCTTTCAGGACTCTGGGTCTTTTGGGCACGACACAAATCAAGGTGAGGGAAGAGGGAAGAACATCCCCTGGATCCCTGCAGGACTAATTTATTCCAAAAGGAAATAATAAAAAAATAGTCAACATGCAAAAATCGTGTGAAGGTGAAGGAAAACCACAGAACATGCCCAAGGTAGAGGAAGATCGCCCTTTAGAAAATGTACCACAAGAGGCAGAAGGAAGCCCTCAGCCTTTCGAAGAAGAAGGTGTAAACCAGGAAGCAGAAGGAAACCTTAGAGCAGGGCCAACTCAGCCCAGCCAGGGATTGAAAGAGGACACTCCCGTTAGGTATTTGGACCCTGAAGAAATGATGAGAGGAGTAGACGAGTTGGGAAGGCTTAGGGAAGAGATAAGAAGAGTGAGAAACAAGTTCGTGATGGTGCATTGGAAGCAAAGACATTCACGCAGCCGTCCTTTATCCAGTGTGCTTTAGGCCTTGAGTTCCTTTTTGTCTGATACTAAAATCTGGCCCCTGCTTTCTTTCTGTTAGCATTTTCTGGTATATCTTTGACCTTAATTTTACTTTTAATTATCTGGTGGAATTTTGTTTTAGGTAGTTTCCTTGTTACCAGCAACTTGTTGGATTTTGGATTTTGGTACATTTTCCAGGTCCGTTTTTTTTCAATTGGGAAGTTTTACACATATGCATGGAAATATATTCATTCCATAATGTAATGTAAAACATAATAGATTATGAAGCAACATATTTAGTATCAGCTCACATATGTAGGATAAAATTCCAAATTGTGTGTGTCTACATATATACATATTTCAAAAACTTAACCATGTTTAATTTCTGTGTGGTTTGAAGTTTCTTTTCTTTTCTTTTCTTTTTTTACTTTCCACTTATGTATTTTTAAATGAACACAGGTCACACACAAAAAGGGATTTTTTTAACAATTAAAATAATTTGCAACCAGGTTATAAGGGCAATGGGGGCACCTAACCTCTTGACGAAAGAACTATAAAAAAGAATTGTAAACCTCAAATTACCTCTGACTCTCTTAGCCAAAGGAATAAAACTGGCAATTATTACAGTTAAAAAAATGTAAAATAAATAAATAAATAAATAAAACAATCTTAAAAAGAATTTTTTTTTCCTGTGAACCCTGAGGACAGTAATGTAAGTGGAAGAAGCCAGTCACAAAAAGGCAAATACTGTATAATTCAGAGACCCAAAGGAGAAAGGTGGCTGTGAGGGGCTGGGGAAAGGGAAGAGAGGAGTTGTTTAATGGAGTAGAGTATTGGCCTGGCAAGATGGAAAGGTTCTGGAGATCTATTGTGCAACAAAATGAACATATTTTAATA
>NW_006205516.1:47475-48168 GCF_000334495.1 Tupaia belangeri chinensis
CGGTTCCCATAAAGTTTTAAAAGATTTCCTGTAGGATGAGTGAGTGCCCTGGGGGAGGGAGGGTTGAGAAAGCCCCCTCCGTAAGTGGGGGACAACCACACTGAAATTCCTTCTTCTCCACTCTCCTCTTGAGATTTGGGGCATGAAGGTGCACACATACAACACACATGCACGCGTGTGTTTCTTTGAGCTGCAGGGTGGGGAGGCAAACCACACAGTTGGCCATGGGGGATCCAGCGGGCCTAAACCTCTGGCCACCAGCTGGCCCTAGATAATTAACTTTTACTTTATGTGCATTTTACCAAAGCTGAACAACAAACACCAGCGGCCACGACCAGTCTGCAGACTTGATTCACATCAAACTGCAAGAAAATATTTACCCTCAAGTCCCAAAGGCACCCCACCCCCAACATCACCACCACTACAAAGGCGGGCAGAAATCCGCAGTGGCTTTAGCTTAGAAAGGAGAGGGGGGGGCACTGCAGAGTAAACGGCACCTCAAATGAACTCGCACCCCTGGAGAACAGAGCTCCTTCCGGAGCGCGTCCCTTACCTAGTCAGCCAATCGGGGTAGTGAGTCTCTTCGAACACACTCTCAAGCTCCTGCAGCTGCACCTGCGTGAACTTTCTGCGCACGCCTTGCGGCTGGCCGGAACCGCAACCCCGGCCCTCCGCAGCAGCGACGGGCCGGGC
>NW_006205516.1:48444-66538 GCF_000334495.1 Tupaia belangeri chinensis
CTTGTGCGCGAGCCAGGGTTGGATACGATCATTTCGGGGGGAGGTTAAATGCAACACTCCCCTGTAGGGGCTTTCTATTGGTTTTCCTTTTGCCGCCAGTTGCAGTGGGCGGGATTTGCTTCTGCACCCCAACGCCAGGGTGTGTTCTGATTGGAAGGGCCGGTGCAGAGAAGAGAGGCGCCAAGAGGGACATGCTTAGAGTGCTCCCTACCCAGGCAGGGTGACCGCCCTGAGGAATGGGTTGTGCCGGCCTGCAAGCTGTTTTATGGGGAGGGTAGATGAAGGAATAGACCCCACACTGACCACAGGACCCCTTGTGTAAAAAGTAAGGAAAATTCAACCAATAGCTGACATAGTGGTTAAGGCTCTGGACTCCCACATTTTGAACCATGGTTTGAGTCCAGGACCATGTGGCTTTAATCTCATCCCAGGTCCATGTGTGAGCCTGCCCAATAACCTGAGGGGAGAACTGAGGGTAGGAGGTGGTGGCATGGCCATCCCCCTGGGGTGTGATTCTCACTTTCTGTCTCTCTGCCTCCTGCGAGTGCATGTGCCCTATAGCAAAAATCTAAAAAAGAAAAAAAAAAGACATGGGGAGATTGCCTCATAGCCAGACACCGGTGTTTCACAGCCTGCATGTGGCAAGGCCTAGTAATTAAGCTGAAGTTATTGGTTAGAAGGCTACTTGCTCAGAGTTTCCCTAAAGAAACTGAAAGTAGAGCCCACCATATTCCTTGAGTCACCAGGAGCAGGATCTTGAGTTTGCACAATTTTCTGGGTGGTAAGATACACTCTGTGGGAAATCTCATGAGTTCTATAAATTAATCACACCCGAGAATGTTTAACATTCTCATGTTGGCATTATAGTGGAGGAAACTGGTTACTATTCAGAAAATATTTAGAACAATACCTGGTTCACACTAAGCACTATACACTTTTTAATAAATTTACTACAGGGCCAGCTGGTGATGTGGCAGTTAAGGTGGCTGGATCCCACACAGGCCACTCTGTGGTTTGAGTCCCTGACTTGAAAAACACCATTGCGTGTGCAGGAGCCCAAAATCCCAAGAGAAGGAGAGGTGAGGTGGAGGAGGGAGTATTGCAGCACAATTATCCCCCATGGGGGTGGAGTGGGGAGTCATTCTCCTCTCTCTCTCTCTCTCCCTCTCTCCTTGTCTCTGTCTGGGAAGCATAAATAAAATGTTAAAAAGGAAGTAAATATAAAAGGAGAATTTTCTCCTCCTCCTCTTCCCCCGCCCCCTAGGTAGGTGTGCCTGCAGAGAAACAGAAATATAGGATGGAAGGACCTCCTCTCCGTATGGGGCTGTTCACTCGAGCAATTATTTTTTCTCCAGTGAGGATTTTGGCATGCACATGTAGGCATGGTTTTCAAACTATTGGAAAGAGATTTCAACTACAGTCAGCTATGTGACGATCCAGCTCTCTCTGTACAGGGCTTAACCACTGTACTAAGGAGCTGGTCCTTAAAAGGAGAATTTTGTGCTTAGGTATTTTAAAGGTTTTTATCCCTGGGTCGAGTGCCTAGTGACTCATGGTTAAAGTAGCTGGATCTCACTTAGCTGTGTTCAAGCCTGACCTAGTGTCTTGAGAAACACACTGGGCTTAGGTGCAGATGACCAAAATCCCCAGAAGAGAAAGAATTCTTTTCCACGGGGCCATATCCCCTAGCGTGGCTCGCTCGCTCGCGCTCTCTCTCTCTCTCTCATTTTCTCCCTGATGGACGCATTTGCCCTCTAGCAAATTGGGGGGGCGTGACTATCTTTTACAGACACAGAGCACCCGCAGCGCAGGTCAACGGAACGGTATTTTTTATGCTTATGACTTTTGCGGAATGACATGTACCCTTTGGCCCACAGTCCTTTTTTCCCCGGAGTTTCACGTCCGGGTTGAACAGGAACCGGGTCTCCCGACAGCGCGGAGACTCACAGAGCCTCAGGCGGAACCGCAAAGAGTTAGGAACGCGGTTTCCCGACCGGCTTATTCACTCGGGTGCACACGCCCCTCTCCATCGCAGCCTCCTCTCGCGGGGGGAAGGCCTTCATGCAGGTATGGGGACGCTTCCCAAGGTTTCCTCCCCATTGCGCGCTTCCGCGAAGGCGGGTCCTAGGGCCCTCGGCGGCAAAGAGCTTCCTGGGGTCGGGCAGGTTTATTTTTCCTCGCCTCAGGTGACTCCCATGTCCAGCTCAGACACTCACTGAATTCTTATGACTTCCCCAAGGTACCTGCTTATTGTGAGGAAGAGGGACAAAATATGCCAAAAAGTGGTGTTTGTTCAGGCCTGGTATTTATTACTGTGAGAGATCTCCTGTTTTTGTCTTACATGATGTCATGGTGTCCAATAGTCCAATGGTTTTTGAGGTCAGAACTGTATTTGAAGAACTAGATATGATAGAAATACAGACAGGACTGCAGGGTGAAGCACATATAGACCAGAACTTCTGAGAAACAACAGGGAAGAATGGTAGCATTGCAGGATTGTTGCCTTTGAAAGGGCTTTCCTCACTGCCCGAGCTTCGTACCCTAAAGTGAGCTTCTCAGAAATGTATTATAAACTGGCAGATTTTGGCTGACTCTGGCACGCATCCCTGTTATATTTTGTTTTGTAGAAGTTTTTGCCATAGGGTGCATGTGCTCGCCAGAGAGGGAGAAAGAGACAGTGAGAAGGAAAGTGAGAAATCAGCCCCCAGGGGGATGGCCATGCTCCTATTCCTTCTCCTCCCAGGATCTTGGGCATGCACATGCCGCACAGTCAACCATGTGGGAGTCCAGCAGCATTATCACTAGGCCATCTGCTGGCCCTCCACATCCCTGTTTGTGATGACTACTAGCATACTTTCTGATAAACATTTCAATCAGCTGACACTGAATAAGTGCAATGCTTCATACATACATTGCTATTTATGGCCAATTGTGAAAAACTAGAAAATCCTGACCCCACATTCCTACCTAGCAACAATGTGATGTCAAAGATGTGTAGAAACCAGAATCTTTATAATCTGATGGTGGAACTATCTCAACCTCATTGGAAAACAATCCAACAATTGGTTTTAAAAAATTCAAGCATAAAGTTACCATTTGGACTGCAAAATTCACTCTGGACATAAAAGCAAGAGAAGTAAAGACAGATATTCCACCAAAAACATGTATATTAGTTTATAGAAACACTATGCACAATGCCATTAGCAGAAGAACATGAATGTCTATCAACAGATAAATTAAGGGTAAAATGTATAGTATCCATATATGTGCATTTTGATTGAGCTGTGACAAAAACAAAAAAACATAGCTTAGGTGGCTTGGGAGGCACTTATGGTAGTTCCTCCAGAAGGAGCCATCTCCAATCAGCTCCAGTATAGGAGTGGCATTATAGGCTGCATCCAAGATAATTAACCTACAGCATGTCCGACTGCAACTACTGGGGTGTGTGTACATTTCTGAGCACAAATGCCCTCTAACATCTCCTGCATTTAATCCTTCTGTTCTTCCTTCTACTTTTTAAAAATTTTATTTTTTCTCTTCTGTTTATTTTTTTTTAATTCAATCACTGTACATCTTTTTTTTTTTTTGAGAGGTTTTTGCTATAGGATGCGTGTGCTCGCCAGACAGACAGAGATAAACAGACAGAACGCGAGAAATCACCCTCCAGGGGGGATGGTCACGCCGCAATCCCTTCTCCTCCGTTCTCCTCTCAGGATCTTGGGCATGCACACACATGCACCTGGCGTGTATTTTAAGCCACCGGGTCCAGGACGTGCACTGCAGTCGACTACATGGGAGTCCAGCGACATAGCCATTACGCTAACTGCTGGTCCCAATCACTGTACATCTTTACAGCATACAAAATGGATTTTCCCAGTTTGCCTTGAATCATAAAAGGCCTCCATTTCAACAAAGTAATATCATGCAAAATGAATAAAGTACAAGGGATCTCACTCCCTGACCTCAAAATAGACTACAAAGTTAAAACAGCAAGGTGCTGGCACAAAAACAGACATGGAGACCAATGGAACAGAATAGAAAACCTAGAAGTAGACCCCAACATATACAGCCAACTGATTTTTTCATAAAGTGCACAAATTAATCCAGTGAGAAAAAGTAAATATCTTCAGAAAATGTGCTTGAAACACTGGACATCCACCTGTAGTAAAATGAAACTGGAATCCTACCTCTCCACATTAACAAAAATCAAAATGGATCAAATATCAAAACGCGAAATCTCAAACTGTTGGAAACTACTGGAGACATACAAGTTGGCAAAGGCTTTTAAAAATAAGACCCCACGGGAACCAGCAGTTAGCGTAATGGCTATGTCACTGGACTCCCATGTAGTCAACCGCAGTTCGCGTCCCGGACCCGGTGGCTTAAAACTCACGCTGTGTGTGGGTGTGTGCCCAAGATCCTGAGAGGAGAATGGAGGAGAAGGGATTGCGGCGTGGCCATCCCCCCTGGGGGGGTGATTTCTTGCTTTCTGTCTCTATGTCTCTTTCTGTCTGTCTGGCGAGCACACGCGCCCTATAGCAAAAAACCTCTCAAAAAAAATAATAATAAGACCCCACAGGATACCAGCAGGTGGTGTCGGGGTTAAGGGCGTTGTGGCTAAGACGATGGACACTCCCATGTGCCTAACCAGGGTTTCAGTCCTGGACCTGGTGGCTTGCTTTCCCACTTTCTCTCTCTCTCTCTCCCTGGTCAAATTAAAATAAATGAACGAATACATAAAATTAAATAAAATAATTATTTTAGAATAAATAAATAATTGTTTAAAAATGAAATAAGACCACCAAAGCTGAGTCAATAATATATTCTTTAAAAAAGAAACATAAAAAGAATGCTTATCATTTATTGATCTCTCAGTTGTGATATGGTTATACGCTCCAAGGATGTATCAATTTTAGTGAACTTCTTTTTCCCTTTTTCTTTTCCCTTTTATTTATTTTTAGTACATTATTTTATTAAGTAACATCCCATCATTGTACATCTGTATAATGCACAACATGATTTTCCAAAGTATGTATGTAGTACATGACACTGAAATAAAAAATTTCACCATATACCATAATTTTCCACAGAAATTTACATTCTTTTCTGTTAAATGTTTCTTCCCTTTGACCTTTCAAAACAATCCACTCTCCTCCCTTGCAGTCTCTGGTATCTCTATTTATCATCTCTACTATCATATTTTCAGATACATCACTTTCTGCAATAGAGAGCAGACGTTCAGTACATATTGAGCAGGGAGATAAAGAGTGAATCCTCTTACTCTATTTTTTTAATGATTTTATTTAAAAAATTTAAAACAGAGGTAACTATCAAAAATAAAAAAAGAAACATGATTCTACCATGTATAATTTTTGAAAAGAGAATTTTGCTATAGGAGGTGTGCGCTTGCCAGATAGAGACAGAAAGCACAAAATCACCCCCAGAGGGGATGGCCATGCCACAATCCGTTCTCACTCATTCTCTTCTCAGGATTTTGGGCCCTCGTGCACACATAAGTGGTGTGAATCCCACACTGCTAGTTCCAGGACTCAAACTGTGGTGGACTACATGGCAGTCCAGCGACATAACCATTACGCCATCTGCTGGTCTCTATCGTGTATAATTAACAGTCAAGGTTTGCATGCTGTTTCATTACAGTCTATTAAACACATAAAATGTCAGCGATACAGCTCAAATCAGTCCGATGGACTACAAACTTCTGTACTAAGAGTCAATCATCATGAAAGAGAGAAAGAAACAGGCCCAGGCTGTTGGCACACTGGGTTGCAAATGGAACGGCAGTGCCAGAGGCCACAAGGCCCATTGTATTCCTCACCCCAGTTAGGCCAGAAACCATGTGGGCACATGTGCTGTGTGTGCTCTGGGTCCTGAGGAGCTGCAGGGCTGCAGAAAGGCGGTCACGGCATGCGAAGTCCCTGTGAAGGGTCCAAGCACGCTTCTCGCGCTCCCTCCCTCTCCCTACACACGTGCCCTCTAGCATGAATACAAATATCGTAAACACAAAAAGCACACTCTTGTTTTGTATACTTAGAGATAGAGATATTGCATTTCCCAGCGTGCATGCTATGGGTGTCTATCATCACTTCAAGAGGATGTGACAGTATACGCGCTGATGTCCACTTTGCCTGTTCATTCTCTATTGTGTTTTTGGCGTATGTCTACACTAATGCAGATAAATATATTATCTGTGCATTTTCCACCTGATAGGCACTTATTTTGTCTTCAGCTTTTCGGTATTACCAAGCATGCTAAAGTTAAAGCTCTCGTACGTGTCCCCTGTCGTGCATATGCAATAATTGTCCTGACGTGGAGTTCTCATTGCTCTTGGGATATGCACATTCATAAAATTTCCAAAATGCTGGTTCACGGTCTCCAAGAGGGCTGTGCTGTTTAGGCCCCCTCTCCCCATACCCACACACAGGCAGAATAGAGACTTGATTTCTCTTGCTTTCTAGCAAACATATTACTCTATCACACTTTTTATTCTTGCCTATCTCTCTCTCTTTTTCAAAAGAATTCTTTTTAATTTAAATTTATTCATTTGTTTATTTTAATTTGACGAGAGAGAGAGAGAGAGAGAGAGAGAGAGAGAGAGAGAGAGAGAAAGAGAGAGAGGAGAGAGAGAGAGAGAGAGAGAGAAAGTGAGAAAGGAAGCCACCAAGCACCACATCCAGGACTTGAACTGAGCTCTGGCATGTGGGAGTCCAGCACACCCAACCATCATGCCCACTGCCAGCCCCACCTATCTCTCCTAGTTTGTATCTTTATATCATATTACATTTACTCAATATACCTTATATTACATTTCATCAATATACCTCTATTCTGCAAGAAAAAAGTTTTTCTGAGCATGAATAGACTGCATATTAGTGAAGTAAAATTATTTCCACATACATTATCATCCACAGACATGGAGACAACAGTTAACCACAGTCAGAATGACTAAGGTTTTAAAAAGAAAGAATTGTAATCACTGCAGTGGCCGTGGTGAAAAGGGGACTCTCCTGCACTGTCGGTGGGAACGTAAGTTAGTACAGCCTCCGTGAGGAATGATAAGAAAGTCCTTCAAAAAACTACAAATAGCATTACCATAGGTTTGAGCAATTCCACTCTGGGTATCTCCCCAAACCAAAGGAAAACAGTCCGACAGAAAAACGCTTGCACATCCACGTTGACTGCAGCATGTTTCACGGTTGCTAGGACTTGGAGTCAACCCAAATGCCCAAGATCCGATGAATGGATTGAGAAACTGAGGCACGTGCACTCTTTGGAATACAACTGGACCATAAAAAGCAGTGAGACCGGTCACCTGATAGAAAGTGGGTAAATACGGAAGATTTACTGCTAAAGCGAAGCAAGCCAGACTGTGAAAGACAGGCATTGTTAGTCCCCACTTAATTTATACCCAACATCTGCACTCTGTGGCAGAAACGGAAAGGTTGGAAGGGCTAACGGCAGGGAGGGTGACTGTAGATACTCGAATCCTATTCTTCAAGCAAACTTTCAGTCAGAGTGGAAAATGCATTCCCATAGGACATCAGGCAGTTGATGTCATAATAAGAAAAAACACGACACGCAACTTGCACGTCATTCAGACTTTAAACTGCAGTGGGGGGAGTTCACTTTTGTTGCTGAGACAGTTTCAGCCAATTATAATAATACCACGCCCCTTCTCATCAACTCAGGCTTTGTATATGTCAACTACGTGCCAAATTCTGGACAAAGTTTATTTCCCTGTCCTTATGCTCCCATTTTTAATATTCTTTCCGGTATCTTCCTCCCCTTAGGTACAGGCCTAGCTGATGAATTGCCCTGGACCCTGGCTAAAAAGGCTCCTGTCTGGTGACAGGGTAAAGAAACGTAGCTGTCACTCAGAATCCTGACAGCTGATTATCGCCGGGTGGCTCCCGCAGTACCGCCCCAACAGGAAGATGTTGGAAGAATGACCGTGGCCATGGGGGAAGCTGAATAGGGCAAAAGCTGAGCCCCATTGAAAGACAGGCTGAGAGGAGCGGCTTCTGCTAGAAAAGCCCTCCTTTCACCGGAAATGAAGAGTAACTAGAGGCCCGTGGACTTTCAGACAGAAATTGTCCTTGAAGTATGTCTAAGGGGTCATTCGTGCTCTGAAATCTCTGGAGACTGAAAACTATGGTATGTGGCCAGGGAGGAATTGTAAAGCTGCCTTAGGTTCATGCCACGTGTGGGTGAGATGAAATACAATTGAGAGGACAAACAATGCGTTTTGATGCTGGAAGATTCCGTAGCCCTAACAAAATCCACTTTTGGGTGTAAAATAAAGAGCAGTGTGGTAAAGAAAAAAATGGTATGTTCCCAGGTGCTGGGAGGTGCTCTGGTTCGTGGGCTACCAGGCAGCCTGAGGTCACCCGGGAGGCCTGGGCTTGATTCCTGGCTCGCCCTAAAAGACGAGGGCCTACCTGTAGTCTCGGTTACTCAGGAGGTTGACACAGGAGGGCTGGGCCCTAGCAAGGCCGCGTTTAAATTGATCTGAGTATGGCGTAGGGAGTAGTACGGCCATGGCGTAGGGAGACCCACATTCACATGGGAGCCCCAAGAATGGCTGAATGTCTGCTGCGAAATGCAGTTGATGCAAAGGGTGCTTGTGCAGGAAGTATTGTCAGGGTTACGTCCTACGTATTTCAGCTGCCTGATAATTCCGGACATTGGGTAGTCCTGGAGCATCTCCAAACTCTTCTTGAGAAAGTAACTCTACAGCCCTGACTCTGCCAGGCTGTGTTTACCTGACAGTAAATAAAAAGTATTTCTTCCTAAGTAAGAGCTCAGAAAGAAATTCTTTGACAATGGGAGGGGTCGAGGGAATGGGAGGGGCGCAGCGAGAATGGGGGAACCCACCCCAGCTCCATGGCACCATAGAGGGTAGGCAGCAGTGTGAATCCTTAGCCAGCACGCAGGCAAAACAAGTTGCTTTGTCCTCACTGCCCACCGAGGCAAAGACACGGCGCCCTGCACGTGAGGGGAGCTCAGTTGCTCTAAGCTCTGTGGGTTTTTGTCCATTTCCCCGCAACGTGGATCTATAGCTACAAGTCTGAAGCCCTGAGTGTCTCTAGGGGCGTGCTGTAATGTCGCAGAGTGCATCGGGGCAGTGGACCCACTCGGCAGCCCAGCCGCAAGCTCAAGGACACGGTGGGCTCTGATTTCAGCCTGTGCAAAATCCCAGAACAGGCAGCCTCCTGGCTAATCATAGATTTTTCCCTTCCCGGGCCACGTACTGACTAGTGGCCATGGAGGGCTCGGCCTAGAGATGCCCTCCAAACGTTTCTCCAAAGTCTCCGGAGCTAGTTGGAGTTGTCTCCGGATCTAGGTGGAGAGGGGTCGGCCTGATCGCACTCGGGAGCCCTATTCGGTGTGCCCAATGCGGCGTAGCGTCTTGCGCTGGGAGATCTCTGCCAAGTCGGGAATAATCAGCCAGGCACACCCGGGAGCCCATGCTGTGCATTTCGGACGTGCCCTCCTACTGTGCGCCACGCTCGGTGCTCCTGCAACTCCCGCCCCACGGCTGCCGCATGCGCAGCTGGTCAGATACTAGCGAGCGACAGGCCGAATAAAGCCAAGAGGGGGCGCTTGTAACAGGGACCTCTGAGACTCCGACGAGACGCCAGAAGACGAACCTTCTAGGCCACGGGAGCTCCAAGCCCAGAGTCTGCAGAAGCCACAGCGTCCTGGACCACGCTCCGGGTATGAAAGCCGCAAACCAGTCCAGCCACCATGTCGCCGGCTCCCTCAGCCTGGTGGTCAACGAGGACCAGGAGGAAATGCACGGTTAGTGCCCGGACGGGAGGACATGCGCCTTAGCGACCGACGTCCAGGAAACGGGTGTTCCCTGGGAGAGGCGACTGGACGGGGTGCCGTCCCCAGGCCACCACCTCTCGGGTCGCCCCCACCCCTCCCCACTCACCGTGGGCTCCCTCACGCTGGTCTTTCTCTTTGGGTTTCCTCCTTTCCAGATGCGCAGGCTGTGGAGCCCCAGCTGGACACAGAGGGAGGAGATGAGTTCGAGCCTGCCGTCGAAGCAGCAGCAGTAGGGGCCGAAGAGACAGGAGAAAATCGTGGCGGAGTTTCTGCAGAAGTTCCTGGCCCCCTCGACGACAAAAATCACGATGGAAGCGGTGACAGTAACCAGGAACCTGGGAGGGAGGAGCTGAAGCAGGAAAAGGCCGAGCCCCAGGAGCCCAAGTCCCAGATCCCGGAGCAGGAAGAGCCTGAGCAGGAGGAGCCTGAGCAGGAGGAAGGCGAGCAGGAGGAGCCGGAACCCCAGGAGCCAGAGCAGGAGGAGCGTGAGCAGGAGGAGCCCGAGCAGGAGGAGCCCAAGCGGGAGGAGCGTGAGCAGGAGGAGCCCGAGCAGGAGGAGCCCCAGCCCCAGGAGCCCGAGCAGGAGGAGCCAGGGCTGGAGGCATCAGGGCCAGCAGAGACGGACCTGGAGGCGGAGGCCCAGGCTCTACAGCTGAGGGGCAGGCGACAGTACCTGCGACGCACCTGGTACAACCTGCTGCAGCTGCAGGAGCGGGAATACATTTTTCAACCCGTTCAGTACCCCAATATTACAGCGAGGTAAGTGGCTCACGCTGGTTGGCCCCCATTTTGCAAGGAACATGTACCAGCCCAAATTCCTGTCCTCCCCTCCACTGCTGATACCGCTTAGAGCCTGGAGTCCCCCCAAACCCCAGCCCTCTTCTCGCCCCCTCTGCCCTAGGGTTCTTAGATGGGCGCTCTGGAGACTTTACATCACGATAAATCTTTTCGTGCCACATTGAAATGACTCGAACTGAGAAAGTTTGACCGGCACCTGTTATTATAAATAATGTCATGTTAACATTAAGGGAGGAGAAACAGCAAATGGTATACTGGTTACATCACTGGAGTCCCACGTAGTTGACTGCAGTTCAAGTCCTGGACCCGGCCGCTAAAACTCTACACGGGGCACCACGGGGCGAGCTCGGGTGGGTGCCCGAGATCCAGAAAGGAGAAATCAACTCTCACCCCTCGGGGGTCATTTCTCGCTTTCTGTCCCTCTGTCTCTCTGGCGAGTGCAGGCACTCTAGAGCAAAAATGTCTCTTTAGAAAAAATTAAGGCAGGGAAAAAGTTGAGATACCCAGGCATGCTGGAATGAGTGCAGGGATAGGTCCTACCATTATTTAAAATTTTAGTAAATCTGCGCATGGCAATTGCCTTTTGTTTTCACTTCTGTACTTCTTAAATACTACTTTGGGATATTTCTGATTGTTCCGCTTCCCCTTCAGTTGTGCACCTGAGGGAATATGGTCTGTAAATCACGCATCAGCTGCATATGACGGAACAGAGAGCCGAGTGGAGGGTGCGTGGTGGGAGTAGACCATAAGGCACAAATGAATGGACGTTCTATTTTCATTTCACCTGCAACACCAAGTACTGGACATCTGTGTTTTCTGTCCTCAGGAGGGAGCTTGCAAGACGCATGCATGTGACTGACGCCAGAGTGCAGGTCAGTAACCCCAAAGTCATTAGGCGCGCAGCCGTTCTAAACCCTGCTCCGGGACTCGGACTCCCTCATCCTGGACCTTGTCATGTTGGTGCATTTAGTTTTCTTGTCTGTGTTTGGGAAAGGAGTGTTGAACTTTGAGGTCTTGCAGGGTGGGCCATTGGATAAGGAAACCCCACTTTGCAGACATTTCCCATTAGCAGAGGAAGCATATTTTCCTAAAGGAGGAAATGGTGCACAGCTAACTTACTCCTTATTTACAAGTATGTGTATTTTCATGCATTTTAAATACAGCCAACTAAGTGTTCCAAATCATGAATTATTTATCTATTTTATACAGGATTGTATAAGTTATATGTCATATTGGTGTATCGAAAAGGTCATGACATATTTTTCTATGCAAAACTGCATCAGGACTTTTCCAACTTGCTTTTCTGCAGAGTGTGTGAGATGTCCACTTTCAAAGGAAGCCGAAAAACTCAGGGAAAAGGCAATCTGCTTTTGCAGAAATTGCCTGTCCCTTGGCTGGGTTTCCCTCGCCTCTCTCAATGGCGTTCTGCAGGAAAAATCACCCCCCATGCAGCAAATAAGCAAAATGATAGACTGCTCTCATCCTTTGCTGAGTGCTTCAGCATGAGTATCTCTCAAAAACTTCTTTTTGTTTTCAGTTTCGTATACAGCAAGTGCCCTCGCCGGACGTGATGTCTGTTTCTGTGTCTGTGCGTGTTTCCGTGTGTGTGTGTGTGTGTGTGTGTGTGTGTGTGTGTGTTGAAAGTTTCCTTAGGAGAGAGGGGGAAAGCCGTGGCGCATCCCCTTTTCCTCCGTTCTTCTCTTGATAGCTTAGGCACACACACATGTGCCTGGCATGATTCTCCAGCTGCCTGGCTGGGACGTGACCAGCACAGACGGCCGTGTGCTAACCAGCCTTCCTAACCACCATGCCACCTATTAGGCCTCACAAAACTTTTTGTCCCCTCTTTTGAATTTTAATTTACATTTAACCACATATTCCTTTTCAATGTACAACGTTGCTTTTCCCAACATGACTACTTAGTAGATGTTTCCCTTCCTAATTTGTAAATATACTAATAGCTGTTTATTGAAACCATCAGATTGCGTGACCAAACTCGTGTTTTTCTGTTTTCCTGTGCAAAAGCGTGTCATGTTTTCAGATGACCCAGCAATATTGGGAATAGGGCCCAAATGTCAGCCTTCACCGGTCAGCACGCATGAGGCACTGGTTGTGTGTCTGAACCTTTCACCTCTGCTCCTTTGCAGTCTCCCCAAAGCTGAGCACTGCTGCAATGGGAGTCTCAGGCTTCAAAAAGTTCACGGAAGATGCCTGTCTCACATTAGTCACCAAAGTCAACTCATGCTTTCATCCCGTTTGTTTATGAATGTTTTGAATTCCCCTCCAACATCCACGAGGGAGGAGGACTCTACACAGTAAGGTGGGAGAGGTAAAATGAAGTGTGAGACAGGGAGAAGAGGCTCCTTGTGCCAACAGCTTTGCAGTTTGAGAACTTCCAAAGGATTACAGAGAACAGAAACCTCGTTAGCTGGGGTGCTGAGGCAGAGTGAAGTCGGACAGGCTTTATCTTTGGCTTCGTCATAGTTGGCAGGGATGTAGGGAGTACTCTTCTGTGATGGTCCCCTCAGCAGTATAGCACCTCTTCGGAGACACCTCTTTGGACGGTCCTGCTTCAGGAATGCTGGTGGCATCTCCTGCTTGAAGAGTGGGGGCTAGCTGGCAGAAAATGTCCCACCAAGCTGGGCAACCGAGTCTCCTGTCTCAAAACCCAGGACAGTAGGGAGAACAGAGGAAGCTGACCTTGCCCTGAGCCCAGGAAGCTTTCCTGGTGAAGCAGGTTGGGCATCCGGACTTGGCAATGCCCGTTTACCCACAGACCCTTACGTGGGGAAAGATGTTTGAGAATTTTTTGTGACTCTGTTCGCACCTTTTCTTAAATTCTAAGCCAAAGAATCAAGACAGTATTTTGTGGTTCAGTGACTGTTGTTTCCCAGCAAGTCCAGCCCGAAGCTCCCTGGGGCCTCCATGACTAGCCCACCCACATGCAGCACCGTTGTTTTAACTCTCAGGACGTTTCACAAGGGCCGGCCCTCCTCTTTCCCACTATACCCGATGGCAGGTGAAAAAGCTACGAAGCAGGATACTGGGGAGAAGCAACCTGAAGCCCAGAAGGCTGATGCCAGTGGCAAGGTTAAAAAGGGTGACCCCAAGGCTAAAAAGCCCAAGAAGGGGAAGCCCCATTGCAGCTGAAACCCCATCCTAGTCCGGGGCATCGGCAGATATTCCCGGTCTGCCATGTATTCCAGGAACGCCGTTTACAAGAGGAAATACTCAGCCACCAAATCCAGGATCGAAAAGAAAAAGAAGGAGAAGGTTCTTGCCACTATCACAAATCCAGTGGGTGGAGACAAGAATGGTGGTACCCGGGTGGTTAAACTGCACAAAATGCCTAGGCATTATCCTACCGAAGATGTGCCTTGAAAGCTGTTGAGCCATTGCAAAAAAAAACTTACAAGAGCATTGCTGTCATATATCACACCACTAATAAGCCATCAGTAGTTGCCCATTACTTGTAAGATAGAATTTCAAACCCTCAAAGTCAAGACCTTTATTTCACCACAATGGTTTCATGGGTCCCAGCCTTTTCATAACTGAGGAGCCCTTTGCAATGATTCCTATGTATGAAAGTTCATGTTAGTCATAAACACTAATGTATACAAACATAATAATACTTTATAATTGATTTGTATCATGATAGCCTCCCCATGTGTTTGAAAATTATTGTACATACTACTTATGAGGCACATTTGAAATTCATTCTCCAGATAAAGCTTGGTGTGTGTGTGTGTGTGTGTGTGTGTGTTTGTGTGTATGTGTATATAAAAGAAGGGCCGGCCAATTGCACAGTAGTGAAGCCAGGCATGGAGAGTTCGCCACCTGTGGTTTGATTCCCGGCCTTTGCACTTTGAAAACTATGCTGGGTCTGTGTGTGTAGGCATATTCAAATCCTGAGGCCATGGAGAAATGGAAAAATGAGGATCCAAGCCCCATTGAGTGGGGGACGGTTCTCTCCTACTGTCCCGGTGAGCAAATTAAAGCAAAAACGGAGTCTTCAGACGAATGACCCATGAATTACCCTTGAGGGGGACATTTCTTTTAAAATCCAACATTCCCTTTTGAGGAATTACATTGCATTGAAGGTAAGTTCTTCCAAATAAGGACCATTGGCATTGGTATGACTTCAAAGGAACTTGCATTTTTTTTTGTTTTTGGCTCAGTAGGTCCCAGGAGCTCTGGGCTTTTCTTGGCTGGACTCTGGGTCAGAGCTTGTCAGAGGGGCTTGAGATGCGGTGAGGACTGCGGTCTGTAACCCTCTGGGGACAGTCCTGACCTGTGTCCTCCTGTGGCCCCTTGTGGAGGACCACCTATGTAGAGGGACAGCAGTCATATGGGATGCTGTGTACTGGGCACCAGGGAAGAGAGGCCCGGGCCTGTGCCACTTTCCTAATTGCGGGGCTAGTCGCCATGGTGCTCTCTTTCACCCACAGAACACCCCACCCGTGGCCCCACCGGAGCCTAAGAAAACACGAGAGACGGTTTCCCCAGGAGAGTCTCGGGCCTCACCAGAGCCTGAGACCACAGGAGAACCTGAGATCCCACCTGAGGCTAGTACCCCCCAAAGCCTGAGGGTCCCCCAGACTCTGAGAACCCCCAGAGGCTGGGGCCCCCCAAGCCATAAGCCAAGCCCAACCTTGGCTCATAGCTGGAGCTCCCTAAGGGAGGGGTGGCGTGGCCTTTCCTGAGATATTTTGGGGTCAAGAAGGAGAGTGTCCTGCTGAGTTCAAAACGCTGAGGACACAGAGTGGCCTGCTGTGTATGTTCCACCGTGACGGTGGGTGCTCCCTGTACTAACGCACTCCCTCTTTTCTCTCTGATTGAAGGTTTGGTTTAGGAATAGGAGAGCCAGGTGGAGGAGAGGCCAGAGGGCATGCAGGATCAGAAACGTGCCCCCCGTGGTCCAGAGCCAGCCTGTCGTCATCTTCTATGGTGTCTTCCTGAATCAGCCACACTGGATCTGTGTTCCCCAGGTCCCGCTGCTGCTCTGGCCTCCGCCGCTGGTCGTGCCGCTCTTTGTCTATCCTCCAATGGCCTTGCTTCTCCCGGCTGTGGGTCCCGATGGCCTGACCTGTTTCCTTATGATCTACTGGGTTTTCGTAGCCCCCCCTGTCTGAGGAATGTTCTCTGACATTTCTCTCCGGGTGGTTTGGGGCCAGGTTCACATGTCCCAGAGCCCCGCACCACGAGCAGTTGACCTATGACTTGCCGGTTACGCATATTGCGTACAGTCGCCTGTGACCTGTCTCACATGCAAGGACCAAGTCCTCGACCCATCGTTGAGGGCGTGATTTTGCGTTTCAATAAAGATGTGAATTCTAGGCGTGTTTTGTGTGTGACCTGGGCTTAGGAGATGGGAGTCGCCAAGGAATGCCATTCAGGCTGAATGTAGGAGGCATTCTGTCACGCAGTCACGTCCTCAGTCATCCCCAGGGGCCGTGCACAGTCACGCGTTTCCCAAGAGCCCAGGGCAGGGTTCCCCTGACCCTCACATCCTCTCCCCCTCTCCTCCAGCACCCTTCCTCACACCGCCCTGCCCCCCTGAGACCACAGACATGGGCAAGATGGGGCAGCTCGAGACGCTCAAGGGAGAACAGTGTGTTCCCAGGCAGGGCCGGGATCCTAGATCCAGAAGAGCTCAGACCCAGAACTGGACCGGAAGGGAGACTTCCTGAAAGGCTCCTCCCAGGGCTTTCTGGAGAAGTGGGGGCTGACGGTTCACCTGGGTCTCTCCAATTCTGTTCTCTGCCTTCCCTTGATGTGGAGGGGACATGGAGTAGGATCCGCTGTTCTGTGAGTTCACCTGGGTCTCTCCAAATTCCATTCATTTCCAATTAGCCATTTTCCTTTTGAGCTTCAGGTAGTCCTTCTGGGGGGACTGTGCATCTCTTGAGAACCTTCAGTTTGGGGAAGGGACTTAAAGTGACCTTAGGCAGCCGATGGAACTAGCGGGAAGGAAGAGGTCTGAGAGTAGCCAGTTTGGGGAGGCCTTAGGTTTCCCAAGAGAACGAGCCCACAGAGCAACGTATATACACGGGCAAAACTTATCATGCGGAATAGCCCGGCAGAACAACGGCATTCTAGGACTGTTGGCTCTACAATGCTTTCCATGGCGTCCTCCTGCTCCCGAGAATGAAAATTCCTTAGTTTGTCAGGCCAGTTTGCAAATGGGCAGCTGCAGCGTGAATCTCTTGTGCAGATCTGACCGAGATGGCCAGCACACGCTGTGACCAAACACACAAGGGAATGCCAAAAAGTTTGTGGAAAATTGACTTCAAGTACGAGTTTATTTGGGCACAAACTCTTTTGAAATGCATACGGAGTTTTTTCATAATATGCATTTCCACGATGCTTTTAAAGACCCCTCCTATTTCAGTTCATTGCCAACATTTAAAGAACTGATGATTTCAGAGCCAGCAAGCGATGTGGTGGTTAAGGCACCGGGCCTCCACGGGGCCAACTGCGGCTCGAGTCCCGGACCTGGCGACTTGACAATCGTGCCGGGCACGTGTGCCTGCATGCCCCAAATCCCAAGAGGAAAGAGGACTGCAGTGTGGCCAGGACGCCTTCAGGGTGGTTTGTCACTTTCCCTCTCACTGCGTCTCTGACAAGTGCACGTGTCCTATGAAAAGAAACCTTAAAATTTTTTTTAAAAAGCTGAAGGCTTCATAGAAATATTTGTTTTGACCAATCTTAGAAACTGAAAAATCTGGTGGTCCTGGACCAACATTCCCTTTGGAGGAGGGAATGTTCTTTCCCAGTTTTCCAGAGTCTCCACCCTGCTTGCTTCTGTCACCTAATAGGTTACCTACATGTCTGCCCCGGCCCGCGGGACCGTTGAACAGGTTCCCTGGGGGAGGGAGTGAGAGATGGGACAGACACGCGCACACACACTACGAGGTGCTGAGCAAGTCGTCATCTTCCGTCTACTTCCATTTATTGAGGAGAAATGGCGAGTTATATGCAGCTGGTGGGCACCAATTGGCTGCCCGGAATGCAAATGAGATACAACAGCATGAACCAATCATTGACGTGGGTGGATCTCTCCCGTTGCCTAGAAACCCAACCGCTTCCGGGGAGAACAGTTGGTCACATGATTTCTGAGAAACGATTTGCTCAGTGAGGAAGTGAAGCCTAATGGTTTCTAAGATGGTGGATAGCTCAAGATGGCGGATAGCTCAAGATGGCTTCCGTATGCAGTGCTCGCCACACATGTCCTTGACAGCATTCGAATTCGCAACCCTCATCACTACAGTTTTATTATGCAAACTGTCAGATGCATCTAGAAATATATGTATGTAAATATATATATATACACACACAGAGAGGGAGAGTTTGGGGATGACAATGATCTAGTTTCAAGAGTGATTCATAGGGGGAACCAGCAGTTAGCGTAATGGCTGTGTCGCTGGACTCCCACGTAGTCGACCGC
>NW_006205516.1:68872-83884 GCF_000334495.1 Tupaia belangeri chinensis
GGAATGCAAATGAGATACAACAGCATGAACCAATCATTGACGTGGGTGGATCTCTCCCGTTGCCTAGAAACCCAACCACTTCCGGGGAGAACAGTTGGTCACATGATTTCTGAGAAACGATTTGCTCAGTGAGGAAGTGAAGCCTAATGGTTTCTAAGATGGTGGATAGCTCAAGATGGCGGATAGCTCAAGATGGCTTCCGTATGCAGTGCTCGCCACACATGTCCTTGACAGCATTCGAATTCGCAACCCTCATCACTACAGTTTTATTATGCAAACTGTCAGATGCATCTAGAAATATATGTATGTAAATATATATATATACACACACAGAGAGGGAGAGTTTGGGGATGACAATGATCTAGTTTCAAGAGTGATTCATAGGGGGAACCAGCAGTTAGCGTAATGGCTGTGTCGCTGGACTCCCACGTAGTCGACCGCGGTTCGTGTCCCGGACCCGGTGGCTTAAAACTCACGCCGGGCACGTGTGCGTGCATGCCCAAGATCCCGAGAGGAGAATGGAGGAGAAGGGATTGTGGTGTGACCATCCTCCCTGGGGGGTGATTTCTCTCTTTCTGTCTCTATGTCTCTCTCTGTCTGTCTGGCGAGCGCACGCGCCCTACAGTGAAAATCTCTCAAAAAAAAAAAAAGAGTGATTCATAGGGAACCTTCTTACATGAATACCGTAACCGATTCTCCAACATGCTTGCATCGCCCCTGCGATTTCTGTGATGCAAATCTGCACCTCCCATCATTTCATCAGGGAGTATTTCAGTCTGGGTCTCTAAAACACCTCACTGTGTGTGACTCCTCAATCTTCCTATACCTGACATTTCTCAAACAGAAAAGGGAGATCTTCCTTGGGTTGGGAAGATTTTATTTTTTAAGGAATAATTTATGTAGTTTTATTTATTTTTATTATCTTTATTAAATTTGGCCACAGAGAGAGAGAGAGAAAGGGAAAGAAAGAAAGCAAGCCACCACGTCCAGGACGTAAACTGCAGTTGAGCACGTGCGAGTTCAGGGCCTTAACCACCATGCCACCTGCTAGCGTCCAGGGCAGTTTTTCACTCAGTTTTTTTTTTCCATAAATTTTTAACCAGAAATTATCGTAAGGTCTTGCGCAGCTGTATATGAAATGCAGAGTCATCCTATATCCGTGACCCTGGTTCTGTCAATGAGTACTTGCTTGAGTACGGCACAGTATCCTGGTCAGGAAATTGACAACGGTCTAAGCCGCTGGCCTCATTCAGATAGCACAGGTTTACGTGTGTGTGTGTGTGTGTGTGTGTGTATTTTGTTCTATGCACACCAGTAGCTTTAAATTCCCTGGCGAGGTGGCCGCCACGTGGTAGGTCTCCAAACACTGTAGTCACAATCTTTGCCTCCCTAGTCTTTCCTATCTCCTTTATCCAAATGTTTCATCTCTTGCAATTCAGCCTTTGATGGCTCACCACAGTTAAAAGAATTGCTTGTCCGGCGATGTAAAACTCACAATAACCCTCTTACTCTACCACCAGTCATTCCTAGGCGGAAGTTCATAGCTGGTCAGTGGAAGGGCCGGGGCGTGATCCCAGATGTAAGCCATGTGACTTAGTCCATTTTACCTGTTTCCAGACTTGCTAAGATATAGGACTCAGCTGAGGTAATGCTTCGCGTACTTTGTGCGTGTGCAGGTACTTGAGGTACCATTACATGACAGTTCAGAGACAACAGGTGTGGGGTAGAAGCCGGAATTCTGCAGTTCTAGTGCATTTCTATGGGGCAGCAATGTGGCTCGTCTACCAGCTGCTCACACACAAGAATCTCAGACACCTGCTAAAAGTTCAGATTTCCAGTGCCTTCCTACCAGGAAACTAGGTCATAAGGTCTAGAACAGACTCTAGGAATTCGTGTTCTTATGTCTCCTCCTAGGCAATTCTCGGGATGAGCTGTTTTTGGCAAATGCTAGCTACTGGGTCATCGGGAAAGTCGTGGCTCAGATTCGAATAGAAAAGCACACGATGGCTTCCCCGAACGCTTAGTATTTCTCACACTGTCTCTCCAGAGCTTCCAGTATCTCTCTGCTATTTTTAAACTTAGAAATATTGTTTAACATAATACTGTGCTTTCAATATTTGGTGCAATCAGTGTTTGGGTTTTGTTGTTGTTGTTGCTGATTCTTTGTTATTTGCTTCTGTCATGTTTTATTTTACTTGACTTGGTTTCTGTCTTTTGAAGGCCAAAAACCCAGAAGGAGAATCAGATTCTTCTACTGAAAATTTAGTTCCACTCTTAAGAGCTTTAAGATGTTAAAATAAATTCAGTGCCAGGGCCCGCAGGAGGCGGCGTGGTAGCTAAGGCGCTGGGCTCCCTCGTGACTGACCTCGGTTCACGTCCAAACCTGGAGGCTTGCTTTCTCCACCCCCTCTCCCCGAGCCCCTCTCTCTCTCTCTCTTTCTGGTGAGTGTGCATGCCATCTAGCAAATTATAAAATACTAATAACGATAAATGAAAGTAAATGAACAATTCTTTTAAAAAATAATTTCAGTGCCATTCCTTTTGACAGAGAGGCTTTATCAGTGCTTTAAAAAGTCTTCCTAACCTGTCTGTAACAGCGCTTTTCTGGTCTAAATCAATGTTATACTGGACTTGGAAAAAAAAGGTTGTGTGACCCCGAATTAAACCTCTTTCCATTATACCAAATGGATCATATGGTGGTGCCAGCCATATTAATATTATGCAGTAACGGTAGTGAGCATTCCCGAGGGCTTTCTCTGTGACGGGGCATTGTGAGAGGTACTAGCGTATATTCTGCCATTTATTCCTCTCAGCAGTTCTATGTCGCAGACGGTGGGCATTTTACTCCCGTCTCAGAGACGGTCTTCACATAGAAATACTCCCTAGGACACATCTGCCTGTGTGTCTGCAAATATGAGGGAGGCTTCCAAAGTGCGTGGAAAATGGATGTTATAAAAACACTGTGTAGGGATTGCACATGTTTTGCACCAAAAGAAACTTGTACTTTAATTCCGTTTTTCCAAAAACGTTCAGAGTATTCTGTTATATACGTACAAAAGCGTATGCCACATATTATCTATATTCACATAGTATGACATAGGTATTCGTTGCTCACATATATTGGCCATGTATGTATGTATGTGTATATATATATATATGTACAACTGTCTTTGGGACTAGAAGTACTACAGTTTGGGTCTCTGTCCTCTCCCATTTTTCAGACATGTGTCCCCTGATAGAAGGAAATTTCCCTAACCTGGGGTTTCCTCTTCAGCCTGTCCATTCACAAAGACGTCAGAGTTCTAACTTACTTCGCAAACATGGAAAAGGCAGCAAAAGCTAACCAAATTCAGAGCCTCTAGGACAAAGGACCAAGTCCTGAAGCAGGCTTTACCGTGGCTGTCCTGCTAAGAACGTTTTCAGGTGTAGTGACCTGCGAACTGCGGTCGGTCACACCCATGCGCCTTGCAAGCGCCTTCCGTCGGGGAGAGAGCCACTAATGGTCCCTAGGTGGAACTGTAGACAGAAGCAACTATGGATGGGGCTTGCTTCGAGCTTTCCCCCCCACGCATTCTTTTAAATAGGATCCCCGGACACCGCTCCCCGGCAGAACACTGTTCTGTAATATCCAGACCAAGGCTTGCTTTGGGGTGGTGTTCGCCCGACACTCCGTTCAGAGGACATCGGAAAACTCGGGATTTCAGAAAAATAATTCTTTTTGCGCCATTTTGAAAACTCAAAGTGATTACGAGCAAGTGATTAAAAATGTAAGGAAAAGCAGACTCTGACCCTTCCGGTGCACCACGGTGTCTTCCTCTCCTCGCCCTGATCACTGTGACGCTCTCCTCGGTCCTGTCGATTCTCAGGCCCCAGTAGCTGGGCTGATGGGGACTTCGCCTAAGCTAAGGCTCCCTGTCTGGAGTGCTGTCCCTGAAGCTGTGAGGTTCCGCGGACTCTGAGCGGCCATTCGCCAGGATCCCTGGTCAGGGCGAGAGGTGTGGCCCCCAGCCGGGCCGATCTTCTTGTGGTGCCTGGTGCGGGTGACAGCACGCTTGCCCGCAGTTCACCGCGTACATGAACTACCCCCTAGACGCCTGCGATCGGCTCTCTTAATTACTGTCACTTGCGGTGCCTGGGGCCTGCGGGACGAGCATGCGCAACGCGGGCCAGTCCATTTCAGACTGTGCTGGCGAGAAGGGCGAAGGCAGGCAGCACGGGGCCGTGCGTGAGAATAGGAGCTCCAGTTTCATCTCAGCTAAAGGAACGACTTTGCTCGGTTTTGCAAGCCACTTTGGGCGCAGGAATGGGGAAAGGGTGGGAGAGATTTCACAGTATTCCGTGGAGAAAAGTTGGCGGATGTCTTTTGATCAGCCCCGGGATCCGGCAGCCAATAATCCAGCAGGGCTAGTAACTATGCTGAAATGATTGGCTAGGAAGAGGCTCCTTTCGAGTTTTTGCAGTGGTGCTGAAATCAGACCTCCACACCGTTGGGAACTTGTTGGGCAGCATCTTATTTCCATTTTGCCTTAGTTAAATCTTTTTTAGTTTATTTATTTATTTACTTACTTACTTATTTATTTTTGCCATAGGCACATGTGTTCCCAGGAGATAGACAGAGAAAGACAGTAAGAGGGGAAGGAAGAAATCACTCTGGGGGACGATGGCCACACTGCAATCCCCTCTCCATCCTCCTCTCAATTTGGGGCCTGCAAGCAAATTTTGGACCTGGCATGATTTTCAAGTCACCAGGTCCAGGAGACGAACCATAGTCAGCCATGTGGACTTCCAGCCCACATTCCCCCAGAGCTCATTAAAATACCTTTAGTTCTGCGAGCTAAATCTTTAAAATTCTCTGGAAGCATGGTGGGCTCTACTTTCAGTACCTTTTGGGTAACTCCAAGCAAGCGACCCCCTAACAAATCACTTCAGTTAATTACAAGACCTTGCCAAGCCCAGGCTACCGGATACAGAGCCCTGAGACATTCTCCCTACTTTTTACACAAGGGATTCTGTGGTCAGTGTGGAGTCCATTCCTTCATCTACTCTCCTCTCTGTCCTGGAAACAGCTTGCAGGCCAGCACAATGCATTTCTCAGGGCAGTCACCCTGCCTGGGTAGGAAGGAGTCGGCTAAACTGCAAGCTGGAACTCTGATTCTGCAGGTAAGCATGTCCCTCTTGGCGCCTCTCTTCTCTGCACCGGCCCTTCCAATCAGAACACACCCTGGCGTTGGCGTGGAAGCAAATCCCACCCACTGCAACTGGCGGCAAAAAGAAAACCAATAGAAAGCCCCTACAGCGGAGTGTTGCATTTCACCTCGCCCCGAAATGATTGTATCCAGTCCTGGCTCGAGAACAAGGACTGCCTGCACCCTGCAGCCTAGCTCCGGGCCCCAGCCTGTACGTAGTTCGAGGAGGCAATAGCTTCCACTGGCTTCTGGCCATGGATCCTGAGTTCGACTTCAGCCTGGGGGTGCAAGAAGTGGAAGTGGTGGCCGAAAGTCAGATGGCCGAGGCAGCCAATGTTGGCGATCAAGTTCCGGACCCCGAGTTCGGGGTGAACCCTGAGGCCAACGAGAACCGCCAGGGCGAGGTGCACCAGGAGGCCGCTGGCGAAGGCCAGGAGCCTGGGCAGCAGCCGCCCGCGGCGCCGGCCGTCGCTGCTGCGGAGGGCCAGGGTTGCGGTTCCGGACAGCCGCAAGGCGTGCGCAGAAAGTTCACGCAGGTGCAGCTGCAGGAGCTTGAGAGTGTGTTCGAAGAGACTCACTACCCCGATTGGCTGACCAGGTAAGGGACGCGCTCTGGGAGGTGCCCGGTTCTCCAGGGGTGCGTGTTCATTTGAGGTGCCTTTTACTCTGCAACCCCCACCCCCACCCCACCCATTTCCTTCCTAAGCTAAAGCCACTGCGGTTTCTGCCCGCCTTTGCAGTGGTGGTGGTGTTGGGGGTGGGGTGCCTTCGGGACTTGAAGATAAATATTTTCGTGCAATATTGATGTGGATCAAGTCTGCAGACTGGTCGTGGCCGCTGGTGTTTGTTGTTCTACTTTGGTCAAATGCACACAAAGTGAAAGTTAAGTATTAAGGGCCAGCTTGTGGCGGGAGGGTTAGGCGGCTGGATCCCCCATGGCCAACTGTGTGGTTTGCCTCCCCACCCTGCATCTTAAAGAAACACACGCGTGCATGTGTGTTGGTGTGTGTGCACCTTCAGTGTGTTGGTCCCTTTGAGGGGGCTTTCTCACTTTTTCTCTCTCTCCTCCTCCTCCCCGCACACCCCTGCCTCCAGTGAGCTCATGCCTCCTCTAACAATTGTTTTCTAAAAGTTTATGGGAGCCAGCCTTCAGTGCAGAGCTGAGTTTTATTGAAGAGTGTGCACACGGTTGCAACAGACCTGCAGAACCTTTCTCTCTTTCCAGACCAACACCCTACTCCACTAAATGAGTCCTCCCTTCCCTCTCCCCAGCCCCTTGCAGCCACTTTTCTCATTTGCAGCCCTGAATTATACAGGGTTCTCCTGTTTGTGACTGGCGCTTCACTTCCAGTTATGTCCTCAGGGTTCACCCTGGGTAGCATGCTTAGAAGATCCTTGTTTTTTTTTACTATATAGAGCACATGCACTCACAGAGACAGAGACAGAGACAGAAAGCGAGAAATCACCCCCCTGGGAACGGTCACACCACAGACCCTTCTCCATTTTCCTTTCTGAATTTTCGCCACTTCCTTGCACTGGCTGACCGTTGTGAGAATAGAACCGGGGTCACCTACATGGGAGTCCAGTGTTGTAACCATTATGCCATTTGCTGGTCCCACGATGTTCATTCCTTTTTAAGGCTAATTTTCTGCATATGTATCTACCCCCCACCGTGTTTTATCATTTCTCTGTGGAGAGGTGTCAATTACTTCCACCTTTCAGCTCTTGTGAATAATGCTGTTGCGGGACCAGCAGTTAGCGTAATGGCTATGTCGTTGTACTCCCATGTAGTTGACCACAGTTCGCGTCCCGGACCCGGTGGCTTAAGCTCATGCCGGGCACGTGTGAGTGTGTGTGTGTGTGTGCCCAAGATCCTGAGAGGAGAATGGAGGAGAAGGGATTGCGGCATGGCCATCTCCCAGGAGGGTGCTTTCTCGCTTTTTGTCTCTCTGTCTCTCTCTGTCTTCCTGACGAGTGCACGCACCCTATAGCAAAAACCTCTCCAAAAATAATATAATAATAATAATAATAATGATAATAATACTGTTGGTATTCTGGGTCTACAAATACCTCTGCAAGTCTGTATTTTCATTTTTGGGGGGTACATACTCAAAAATGGAATTCCTAAATCATATGATAATTCTGTTTAATTTTGGGAGGAGTCACTACTTTTTTTCATGACAATTGCACCAATTTACATTCCCACCAGTAGAGCAAAGGGGTTCCCATTTCTCCACCGCCTCGCCAGCACTGAGTATGTTCTGCTATTTGATAGTGGCCATTCCAATTGCTGGGGGGTGACATCCTTGTGGTTTTTATTTGCATTTCTCTAGTAATTAATGATGTCAAGCATCTCTTCATGTTCTTAGTGGCCCCTTTTGTATCTTCTTTGGAGAAATGTCTCTTCCTTGTGCATTTTGTTTTACTCTTATCTTAGTACTACCATCTATTTTTGGAAGTACACACTTTTTTTTATTTTTTAACCATAGGGCATGTGTACTTTGTTGGAGAGAGGAAAAGCGAAAAATCACACCCTAGGTGGGATAGTCATTTTTAGTCCCTTCTCCTCTGTTCTCCTTTTGGGATTTTGGACACACATACACACACATGCCAGGCATGATTTTCTTTGCTTTTCTTTTTTCTTTTTTTTTCCTTTCTCTCTCTCTTTTTTTTTTTATTTGAGACATTTTTGCTATAAGGGTGCATGCACTCCCCAGACAGAGACAGAGAGACAGAAAACGAGAAATCACTTCCCAAGGGGGATGGCCATGCTGCAATCCCTTCTCCTCCATTGTCCTCTCGGGATCTTGGGCACGTACGCACATGCGCCCAGCGTGAGTTTAAGCCACCAGGTCTGGGACTCGAACTGCAGTTGACTCCATGGGAGTCCAGCGACACAGCCATTATGCCAACTGCCAGTCCCTTTACTTTTCTTTTCTGGAGAGATGTTTACCGTGGGGCACATGCGCTTGCTAGAGAGATGGCAACTGAAACCGAGAAATCAGCCCCTCCCCGCAAGGGGGATGGCCAAGCTGCAATCCCTTCTCCTCCATTCTCCTCCTAGGATTTTTGGCATGCATGCACACAGACCTGGCATGAGTTTTAAACCACCCGATCTGGAACTCAAATGGTTGTCAACCATATGGGAGTCCAGCAACATAACCACTACGCCATCTGCTGATCTCTGCTAGGCATGCTTCTTAAGCCACTAAGTTGGACTCAGACCACAGAGGTGGCCATGTGAGATCTGGTTTCTTAACCACCACGCCTCCTGCTGGCCCTGCTTTGTCCATTGTTTAATCTTGGTGTTTGTTTTTCTTTTTTATATTATGAGGTCTTATGTGCTCTTCAGATATTAAGAATATTGACTGCTTATCAGAACATGATTTGCAAGTATTTTCTTACAAAATTGAGAGTTGTCTCTCACTTTGTTGGTTGTGTCCTTTGAGACTTTAAGGTTTTTAGTTTTTATACAGTCTTATTTATTTTTTTTTCCTTTCATTGACTGTGCTGGTAGCCAGATTAATAAATAAAATTTTATTGGATTGAAGATAGGGAGACTGAGGGTCTTTCATGCAATTGTGGTGATGGATCATTTATTTAAAATGTTGATGACTTGGGGCCAGCAGGTGCCATGGTGGTTGGGGTGCTGGACTCCCACATGGTCAACACCATGGTTCAAGTCCTGGATCTAGCACTTTCTTTCTCACTATCTCTCTCCCTCTCCCTCTGTCTGTCTCGCTCTGGTGTGTGCCTATATCAAATTAAAAACAATAATAATGATAAATAAAAGTATTTCCTTAAATGTTGATGACTTGCTCATAATATGTTTTGTATTAATTTTTATTATTTTTTTTTGGAGAGGTTTTCGCTATAGGGCGCGTGTGCTCGCCAGACAGACAGACAGACAGAGAGAGACAGAGAGACAGAAAGCGAGAAATCACCCCCCAGAGGGGATGTCACGCCGCAATCCCTTCTCATCCATTCTCCTCTCGGGATCTTGGGCACGCACGCACACGTGCCCGGCGTGAGTTTTAAGCCACTCGGTCTGGGACGCGAACTGTGGTCGACTATGTGGGAGTCCAGCGACATAGCCATTACGCTAACTGCTGGTTCCCAATTTTTATTTTTAATAGTACATTAAATTATTTATCTTGGGACCAGAAGATAGCATAATGGTTACATTGCTGCACTCCCACGTGGCCTACCGCGGTGCAAGTCCTGGACCCGGAGGCTTGACAATCACGCCGGGTGCATGTGTGTGTGTGCTTAAGATCCCAGGAGGAGAATAATGGAAAAGGGATTGTGGCATGGAAAACCCCCATGGGGGGGGTGGTTTCTCACTTATGCTCTCACTATGTGTGTCTCTCTCTCTCAGGGGGCATAGATGACCTAAGGTAAAAACCTCTGGGAAAAAATTATATATTGTGACCACTGACTTGTTGATGCAACCTTATGCTTTTTAATAAGGGCAACCCTTTTGTACAGCAAGCCTGGAGCTGAGAAATGACAGAAAACTGCTTGGGAGCTGTGAGAGGAAATGTAAATTTTTAAATGAGCACAAAATGTGCACACTATATTTAATTTCATCGCCCAACTCTAAATACTGAACCCTTGTGGTTTTCTCTCCGCAGAAGGAAGCTTGCAAGACGCCTAGATGTGACTGACAAGAGAGTCCAGGTCAGTAAGCCTAGAAAAAAAAAATCTTTACAGAACACCCGTTCTAAAACCTGCTTCAGAATTTAGACATCTAGTCCTAGACCTTCTCAAGGTGGACTCTTTGGCGTGTGTGTTGTTTTAGGCTTGCAAATAAATTTTGAACTTCGGAGTCTCTCTGGGAGGAAAATGGGATAAATATAAATAACCTCCAGCTTAGGGTTCCCTCCCAGTTCCAGGAGAGACGCGATTGGCTAAGGGAAAACAAATCCAACAGCTCCTCCGATGCTGTGTACAAGTTAAACACACACATGTATAGCAGAGGTATGCATAATGACACACCCCTTTCTATACCTGCATGTGTCTATCAGCCCCTTCTCGCACTGGTGTCCTTCAGGGAGCACATGGGCCCGGAGTCGCGTCGGGCTCAGACGGACCTGGAGAGTGCCCAGACTAATGTGGGAGCAGCCGGGCTATGAGGGGTTCCATTGTCCTTAATAGGATTCAAGGCAGGCATATGCGCTAGGCTGACTGAGTGAATTCGTACATATTGGGGTGAGGGGGAAATTGCCCCACACCACACTCTCTATGGTAACTAAACTGTGTTTACTCAAGCAGAGCTGATGTGAAAAGATTCCGTGCAAGTCCAACAGCCTGGTCCCCTTTTTGCTTTCAAATTTCTGGTAAGGTCGTCCAGAGAGTGGCAGCCCTCACTTTTACTATTCTGGAATGCTTTGATTGTGTCAACCTAAAATCATTGCTCAGACAGTCACATTGTGATTGGAAAAGGGGGAAAGTGCAGGTTTTGTTTGTTGTCTAAAGAATGAAACAGAAAGAATAGCATTGAGGTGATGTTGGTTGACCAGAGAAGGAAGACAGGATTAGAAAAAAATGATAGCCGAAATAGTCCTTGTAGACACAACAGAAATTCCACCTCATAGGACTACTAACTGCTTGAGTGAGTATTCTCTTAAGGAATGTCTAACATTTAAGGATTTATATTTTCCTTTAGGATGGAAACATCCTGAAGAGGCCAGTTCCCTGGAAATTGTTTTGGTGGGGGGTGGCCAGTATCTCAGGGTATTCTTCTCAAACACATTTCATCCCTTCAGCAATGGTGGCTATTATAGGTCCTGGGGTCCAATAATGACCATTTAAGACCAAACAGCCAGGAGTTCTATCAAAGTGATAGTAAACCCTCCTCCACCAAAATACAAAGGAAAAGAAAAATCACATTGACTTTATCATGAGCTTTGCTGCAGTGTCCATGCAAGAGGGGGAGACAGTGCAGATTGGATGGTGCGGGCGCCAGGGGTGTCCAGACAAGCAGCCCACTAGGGGTTGGCACCTGATGGCTGAGTCGGGCCTGGCTCAGACGGGACAAATTGGGAGCAGGGCGGACCCTCTTTCTGAGGCTGATGAAGCTTATTCAGAGGAAAAAATGACCCTCGGATTTGGTGAATTGCTTGCTCCCACCCACCCCGGTTTACAAAGTGTTCTCTCAACGTTGTTCTGAAGGCAAGTTTGAGCCGCAAGAAACAAATAAGGGAAAAGACTGGGCATTCTTGTCTGTTTCCAACTCTATAGTACGAATTTGCCCCCAAGAAACTAAATCCAGTTTTTCCCCTATCTTATGCAAATATAATGGTCTGCTATTGAAAGCAGTATTGGGCATACAGACCTAGTTCCAGCCATCCCCGGGGTAGGCCACTGTGCACTTTGGTTCTGTAGGTGGAGAGTCGACCAGTGGTGCATTTGGGTCCCCCAGAAGGAGCCCTGTTACACTGGCCCCTTTCACTGTCTGTGCATGGCGCAGAGAGAAAGCAACTCCTTAGATGACAGACTGGAAATGAGCCATCAGGGAGGGAGAGAAGTCCCTTCATGTCACTTACAAGTTGCAGTGTGGGGACTTCCAAAAGGATTAAGTACCATGAAACCCCCGTGAACTAGACCACCGCGAGGACTGTGACTTCTACCTAAGGGGTTTGGCTGATTGCATTGTAACACCTGGCAGCTATGTAGGGAGGAGCCAGGCTGTGACCCCTTCTCCACATGGCCCTTACCATCTTACTGAACTGCCAGGTCCACGCTTTTCCCTCTGCCTGAGGGATGAGGCCCAGCCACCGCGGTGCACGCTGCCAAGGCACTGAGCTCGGCAGGCTGGGACCACATGGGATTCCGGGGTTCAAGTCTTGGTCTAAACTAGAGGCCAGGCGCAGGGGTGTGCTCCTTAATCCCAGCGCCGAGGGAGGCTAAGGCAGGGGGTTGCAGCATGCACAGACCCGTTTCAAACCAAGTCGTATCGGATGGGAGTGGGATCTGCTGGTTGAGGAGCAGTTCTCAGGGGAGCCCGCCAAGCTGGGCAATGGCAGCTCCACTGCAGGCACTTGCAAGTTTGGCTATGGCAGAGTTTGCCGACCTGGCCCTGAGCCAGGGTGGTCTGGAAGGTGCCACAGGTTGCCACATGCAGAAACGACACGGGTACCATAATTTATTTCTCTTCCCCCTAAATCCGTAGGTGGGCAAAGATTAGAGTTTCAGGAAGTTTGGAACTAGTTGGTGTCAACTTTACTACCACAGACTAAAGCATCAAGACAGTGCCCAGGCCTCACTTTCCAGGCCACTCTGTTCATTGTCAGAGGTTTCCGAGGACCAGTGAGCACTTAGAATTCCTCGAAGGAAAGCGGCCACCTAAACACCCACTGTGCTCCCTCCTACTGACGGTTTCCTTCACGCCAGATCGGCTTTTCCCATAGGGAACTGTCCCCTCCCCTGTGACTTTGAACGGGGTCCCCAGATGTCCATATCCCACTTCCCCCATAACCAGGGTGACAAACGACTCCTAGTGGGGGAGGACAGGCAGTGGGACAGCTGATGGTCACCTGTCAGGATGGGGACTTCTCTTTGTCCCATTAGCAGGAAACAAAGCACTGAGGATGACTCAGGACAGCTCCTAAGTTAGACCTGTATCCAACACAGGAAGACACCACGGAAGAATGTCCCAGTTGTGAGGAGAGACAGAGTAATAACAAGCTTCCTCCACAGCTCGGCACTTCTGCAGTGCTCGCTAAAGCGGAGCTGGGGGGGAGTTTGGTGGGAACTCTCTGGAGGTAGTGAGTTAGCCATAAGGAAGCGTCTGCTGCGGTTCACGGTGTCAGGGGTATAAAGAGTTGCAGGCTCTGCTTTTCTGTTATGGCATGAACTGGTGCATGTGCTCAGCCAAGCCCTTTCCCTCTGATTGCAGGCTTGGTTTAAGAACAGGCGGGCCAAGTACAGGAGGCAACAGAGGGCTTTAACTGAGAGCAACGCACCTCCTGCACAGCCTGAGCCCATTCTCATCGTCATAGAAGATAACCCGTAACGTGCTGTCCTTCTTCGGGAGCCAGACGGGAGAGGGGTTCTTGTAACGTGTTCACCTGAGCAGCCCGGCTGCCCGCACTGCCCTTATCTCCTCAGCACCCACGTTGTCTATGAAGAGCTCGGTGACCCATGTTTCTGTCCCTGTGTGCTAACTCACGTTACCAATAAAGAGCTCAATGATGCATGTGTCTGCTCCTGTGTCCTCACTGGAGCTAGTGTGGTATGGATGGAAACTGTTATGGAAATGCCATTCACTCAAAAGGGCAAGGAGGGGGGAGCCAGCAGTTAGCGTAATGGCTATGTCGCTGGACTCCCACGTAGTCGAACACAGTTCGCGTCCCGGACCCGGTGACTTAAAACTCACGCCGGGCGCGTGTGCGTGCGTGCCCAAGATCCCGAGAGGAGAATGGAGGAGAAGGGATTGCGGCGTGACCATCCCCCCTCGGGGGTGATTTCTCGCTTTCTCTCTCTATGTCTTTCTCTGTCTGTCTAGCGAGCACACGCACCCTATAGCAAAAACCTCTCAAAAAAAAAAAGAAAAAAAAAGTGAAGCCTCACCCTTTCCCCAAAATAAGGAGCCAGACAGTTCCAGTCATTATAGCCAAGACTGCTACATTATTTATTGTTCAGATTCAGTCACAGTCACATTGATTATACCGTGACTTAAAGACTATACTTATAAGCCTAACCTCCAACAGTTTACATATAAAATCACAAGTGAAAAAGAGACGAAGCGGTTCATACATACAAATAAACTCATTCCCTTGATAAGCAAAGATGAAATATGCTACGTTATACAGTCCTTGTGTCTGTAATTGATCACAAGGCCAGAACGAAGTCTATAACTTTACTAATCTAAAATAATTAATTAAGTTAAATAAAAGCTGAGGTAAAGCAAGTAAAGCAAAAGATTTTATTTAGACCAAGGTAAGGACAATAGCCGGGACACCACTATATAGAAATTGCCCTAAATCCTGTGTGCTGAGCTCTTACAGGATTTAGGATAATTTTTAAAGGCAAAATTCATGAATGAGGAGGAGGATTACGCCAATGCTATAGGCAGGAGTCTTGTACAGCAGTGATTGGCTGCATCCTATGACAAGAGGAGCAGGATGACCTTGTAGTCATTTGGGGTCAGGGAGAGAGTGAGTCCGGCACACTAAAATTATTTTCAGGGAAGAAGAATGGGTTTGATGCTCAGAGTGAATCATTCTCTTTGAAATCTGGATAGGCTTGGGAGATGCTAGGTCATGAAAATTTTGTCCAGGTGTGTCGCTGTTCCTCCTTCCTGAGATATAAGCTTAGTTAATAAAATCTCAGGAAGAAGACCAAAGGCGATTGTTTTCTCCTTCAGTCAGTCTGATCTACAGGCCAATGAAGAAATATCAGAATTTAAAAACCAGAAACAAAACAAAACAAAACAAAAACAGTTTGCAAGTGGTGTAGTGCTTAAGGCAATGGACTCCCACATGCTCCCACATGGCCTGTCTTGGTTCTACTCCCAGAACCGGTGGTTTTAAACTGGGGGGAAGCGGGGGGCGTGCATGCCCAAAATCCTTAGAGGAGGAGAATGGAGAATGGAGGAGAAGGGATTGCGGCGTTGCCATCCCCCCAGGGAGTGATTCCTCGCTTTCTGTGTCTCTGGCGAACACACGCGCCCTGTAGCAAAAAATATATATATAATAATAATAAAATAAAACAAAATAAAAATCGGTTTTTAGATGGCCATTTGCAGCAGCACTGGAGAGTGCGCTTCGCAAGCGCTGCGGAGACGCACAGAGGCTCCCGCCCCCCCCCCGCCCACGGGCCC
>NW_006205516.1:83972-88578 GCF_000334495.1 Tupaia belangeri chinensis
AGGCGGCTCGCGCCTTCGGGGACCTCAGCCTGGCCGCTCGCTGGCAGCCCGCCGGCTTCATGTGCACCTGGAGCTCGCGGCGGAGTCTGGTCGCTTCCGGGCTGGCGAGGCGGCGTCCCCTTGGCAGTGACGTGCAGGGGAGACCGCTCCAGCCAGAAGTCGCCGCTGGCGGCGGGCGGGCGGGAGAGGCGGCGCTCACCACCCCACTTCTTCCGACGTGCAGGGGAGACCGCTCCAGCCAGAAGTCGCCGCTGGCGGCGGTAGGCAGGGAGAGTCGGCGCTCACCATCCAATTCCTCCAAGCCTATTTTGCAGCGCGTTGTGATCCGACCATTGAAAAGCGCTGCACCGAGCAGTGCGCTGTAGATGACAGAGCAGCCGGGCTCCACGCTTTGGGTGGAGCAGCACAAGAAGAGTTTGGAGCCATGAGAGAACAGTGGACGAGACTGGCCGGGGTTTCCTGTTGGGCTTTTCAGTCACAGAAGGAGGTTTTGAACAAACCCAGGAGGTTGAAAGACAGATTCTTGGAGTCAGGGATCATGATGGGTGTCCAATGATTTTGAAGTAGTAATAAAGCAGATCTGGATCTTCAAAACAGGGAACAGAGGAGGAGGACGTTAGCACGGCAATGTCAGGCAACACGCATGGAGGCATCTGCGAGATTAGGATGAACGTCAGGCAAGCTGTCCATGAGCTTGTCCTGCTTATAAGGAAATTCCGGGGGAATGTCCTCCTTCAGCAGAACCAACATGGAAAGCAGAAGACCAGAAAGGCAGCCCTTGTGTCATTTTCTAAGAGTCCCTTCAGGTTTAGCTGTCGACGACCAGGAAATGCCCTCATCTTCTCCCTGCCTTCTTACAGTGTTGGTAATTTAGACAAAGGAGCCGCATGTTCACCTAAGACCAGGAAGATGGCTAATCCTTTCCGTGAAGCCAATACAAGGGTCATTTCAAGACCATTTTAAGGAAACACTAAGGGTGCTTCGAGATGATCTGATTCCTGTAAAATATATATCTATATACACACACATTCTTTTTTTGTTTTTCTTTTTAGGTTTTAGCAATAAGGCATGTGCACTGGCCAGAGAGAGACAGTGAGAGAAGAATGTGAGAAATTAGGGACCAACAGTTGGTGTAATGGCTATGTCACTGGACTCCCACGTAGTCTACCATGGTTCAAGTCTCGGACCCAGTGGCTTAAACTCACACCGGGCGCATGTGTGTGCGTGCCCAAGATCCAGAAAAGAGAATGAAGGAGAAGGGATTATGGTGTGGCCATCCCCCCTGGGGCGGGCAATTTCTTGCTTTCTGTCTCTCTGTCTCTCTCTGTCTTTCTTGTGACCACACACGCCCTATAGCAAAAACCTCTTAAAAAAAAGAGAGGGAGAAATCACCTTCTACCTCCATGTCTTTTTGGATTCTATGCTTGCTGATTCTTTTTTTTTTTTCCTCATTGTCAGCATTTCGTTTTATTTTTTTGAAGTTGACCAGAGAGAGAAAAGGAAAGTGAGAAAGCAAGCTGCCAGGTCCGGGACTCGAACTGCAGTCAGCCATGTAGGAGTCCAGTTGCCTTAACCACCATGCCACATGCCGGCTCCTCTTGTTTTTTAAGATAAAATGAAAACTTTATTTTTTTTATTGTGGATTGGGTTCTATCCATTTCTGATAGAGGGAGACTGACTTCCTCAACTATAATAGATGGTTCATTAGATCATTGTACATGCAGATTTTTTTTAGCGATTTTTGCTATGGGGTGTGTGTGCTCTCTAGAGAGACAGAAAGTGAGAAATCATCCCCTAGGAGGATGGCCACACTCCAATCTCTTCTCCATTCTTCTCTGGGATCTTGAGCACACATGCACATGTGCCCAACGTGAGTTTCAAGCCACCCGGTCCAGGACTTGAACTGCAGTTGAACATGTGGGAGCCCAATAATATAACCACTATGCTATCTACTGGTCCCTGTCCATGCAATTCTACTAGATTTTGCCTCGGGTGCTTTGATCTTCTGTTGTTAACTGCATACACCTTGAGGACTGTTATGTCTTCTTGGAGTATTGACCCCTTTATAATTATGTAATACGCCTCTTTATCCCTGATAATTTTTATTTTTAAAAATAATTATTTTATTTAAATTTATTTATTTATATATTTACTTTAATTTGACCAGAGAGGGACAGAATGAGAGAGAGAGAGAAAAAGCAAAAAAGCAAGCCACCAGGCCTGGGACCCAAGCCACAGTCAGTCATATGGGAGTCATGGGAGTCCAGTGCCCTTAACCACTATGCCACCTACAGGCTCCTCTCTGATCATTTTTCTTTCTCTGAAGTATTCTCTATCTGAAATTAATATGGCTACTCATTCCTTCTTTGGATTAGTGTTAGCATGGTATATCTTTCTCCATCACTTTACTTTAAGTCCGTATGTGCCTATATATTAAAAGTGGGGTTTTTTGGTCAGTGACATTAGTTATATCTTGTTTGGTTTTGTTTTGTTTCCATTCTAGCAATCTCTGTCTTTTAATTAGTAAATTTAGATCATTGATGTTTAAGGTGATAGTTGATATAATTGAATTGATATCTATCATATTTGTTGCTGTTTTTTATTTTTGTCTTCCACTTTTTCTCTCTCTTGTGGGGTTTTGGGTTTTTTTGTTGTGTTTGTTTTTTAAGTCAGAAAGCATGCACACAAGAGTGAAAGTGAAAGTGAGAGAAAGAGCAAGAGAGAGAGAGAGAGAGAGAGAAAGCACCCCCAAAGGGGCCTGGACACACCGTGACCCTTTTTCTTCCAATTCTCCATCCATTCAGAATCCTGATCACATGCATATGGCCAGTGTGTTTTTCAAGACACTTTTCTCCACATCCTCATCAACACTTATTGACATTTGACTTTTTGATAATAGTCATCCTAACAGATATGAGATGATTTCTCATTGTAGTTTTGATGTGTACTGCCCAAATGATCTGTGATGTTGAGCACATTTCTATATACCTCTTTGCTATTTGTATGTCTTCTTTGAAAAATATCTATGGTCCTGGGACCAGCAGTTAGCGTAATGGCTATGTCGCTGGGCTCCCACGTAGTCAACCACGGTTCGCGTCCTGGACGTGCTGGCTTAAAACTCATGCCGGGTGCATGTGCGTGCGTGCCCAAGAGCCCAAGAGGAGAATGGAGGAGAAGGGATTGCGGCGTGACCATCCCCCCTGGGGGATGATTTCTCGCGTTCTGTCTCTCTGTCTCTCTCTGTCTGTCTGGCAAAGCGCATGCGCCCTATAGCAAAAACCTCTCCAAAAAAAAAAAAATTTCTGTGGTCTTCTGCTCTCCCCAGAGACAGACAGGGAGGGAGAGAGAGAGAGAAAGAGAGAATTTAAAAGGGTTAAAGGGTATTGAGTTTTGTGATTTTTCTGCATCTATTGGGATAGCATATGTGTTTTGTCCTTCATTCCGTTAAAGTGACATATCACATTTGTAGGTTTTTATATATTGAACTATCTTTGCATTCCAGATCAATCCCATTTCATCATGCTGTATGATCCTTTTAGTGTACTATTGATTTTGGCTTGCAAGTATCTTTGTTTTGGTTTGGTTTTTGCCACAAGGCATGTGCACTTGTCAGAGACAGACAGACAGAGGGAAAGCAAGAAATTATCTCACAGGGAGATGGCTACACTGCAATTCCTTCTCCTCAGTTCTCCTCTGGGGATTTTGGGCATGTATGCATATAGACCTAGCATGATTTTTAAGCCACTGGGCATGGGACTGGAATCATGGCTGGCCATGTGGGAATCCTGCACCTTAGCCACCATGCCATCTGTTGACTTGATCTGCTGGTATCTTATTGAGTACTCTTACATGTATGTCCATCAGGGATATTGGCTTGTAATTTTCTCCTTTTTTGTAGTGTCTTTGTCTAACTTGCAAACAAGGGTCATTCTGAATTCATAAAATGAGCTTTGAAGTGATGCTAGACATGTAAGCCTCCCTGTCGATCCCCTTCTCCACGAGTTCATTTGCCCTTCTTCCCTTTCAGATGTTGCACCTAGGAGTCTTAGCCTCTGGACAGTCAGCGAAGTCTATGAGGGATTTCTCTACATGCAAAACTGTCACATCCTTGCCCCTCAAAAGTGTGTGTTACTGCCACCTTGTGGTCATGTTCTTCTCCTCGGTTAGCCTAAAAATCCCTTGAATACCTACAACTCATTCTTCCAGTCATTATTCCAAATGGAAACAAAATTTTCTATTTCAGAGTAATGTCTTTTTAGCTTCCTAAAATCAATAAATATAAGCAGTTATCCATATATCTCCTGTAAACTAGTACAGATGAATATGAACCACTACTCATCTCAGATTTGTTAGTTCTTCCAACCTAAAATTATATTAGCTTTAAGAGAACATATTTTCCAATTCAAGGATTCAACTATTTATATGGATTCTTTAGATAATTAGCTACCTAAGTACCATTACTCATCTACATTATTAACTCATTCATCCACCAGGATAAAAGAATTTAGAGTATGGAAGAACCTGCATTTCAGCTTCTAATTTTTCTTTTTTTCTTTTTTCTTTTCTTTTTTTCTTTTTTTTTTTTTTTTTGAGAGGTTTTTGCTAT
>NW_006205516.1:88608-97836 GCF_000334495.1 Tupaia belangeri chinensis
GAAAATGAGAAATCATCCCCCAGGGAGGATGGCCACGCCACAATCCCCTCCTCCATTCTCCCCTTGGGATCTTGGGCACACACATACACACACATGCCCGGAGTGAGTTTAAGCCACCAGGTCCGGAACTCGAACTGCGGACAACTACATAGGAGTCCAGTGACATAGCCATTATGCCATCTGCTAGTACCTCAGCTTCTGATTTCAACTACCTATTTTAGATATCTCTACCTGTCTCTAAGTTACTAGATATCTGGAGCTACTTTTCTATACGTAATACAAAAGCATTATTCCAGAAATAATTAAGACGACTATTATTGCATTATGTTATAATATACATAACATAAAAGTTACCATTACAATCATTTAATTTATTTAATTTTCTTAGAGTGATTTTTGCTATAAGGTGCACGTGTTCACCAAGAAAGGGACAAAAAGGGAGAAATCACCTCCCAGCGGGATAGCCACGCTGCAATCCCTTCTCCATTCTCCTCTTGGGATCTTGGGCACGTGCGCACCCAGCATGAGTTTTAAGTCGCTGGGTCCAGGACTCAAGCGGCAGTTGACTACGTGTGAGTCCAGCAACGTAACCATTATGCCATCTGCTGGTCCCACCATTTTAATCACTCTAAGTGGACAGTTCTGTGCCATGAAATTCATTGACATTGCTGTGCAACCATCACCACCGTCCATTCCAGAATTTTTTCACCTTCCCAAACTGAAACCCTGTACCCATTGTGCAATAATTCCCTGATAGCCTCTCCCCCAGCCTTTAAGAGTCACCATTGTACTTCCTGTCTCTGTGAAGTTGCCTACTTCCTGTAGCTCATAGAAATCAAGCGATTTGTTCTTTTGTGTCGGACTTACTTCTCTTAGCATACTGTCATTAAGGTCCATCCATAAACAGATTTTTATTCCCTGTTTGGACTATATGCTATTCCATTCCATTTACATGCCACACTTTGATGATCCATTCATATATCAAGGGATGCGCGGGTTGCTCCCGCTCTTTTTGTGAATAATGCTGCTAAGAACATGGGCGTACAAGTCCCTGCTTTCAGTTCTTTGGGGTATATAGGCAACCTTCGCTTAACGATACCCAGTTCCATTCCTACCACTCTGTCATTAAGCCAACGGATTGAAAAGTACAGAACTTGAAGGCAGGTATCTTGCGGTGTGTGGCGGCACCACAGGGTATGTATTTTTCAATAGGTGCCACATGAAACCACACTAGAATAATGAAATCCTAGCCATCTAAAAAGCATTCCTTACATAAGTGCCAGAAAGCAGCAACACACACCACAACACAATCATGTAAATCCAGTGCAATCATTTTTATTTATTCTGAATATTATTATGGGTCCATGATAAAGTACAAATTTAAATATGTAGTCTTGCATGACAGTGAACACTGGGTGCAGTGAGCACTAACCAACGGTGGGAATGAGTCCAAGACTGAGAAAGGGGATCCAATTCCAGAGACTCCCACAGACTGAGAGAGGGGACTCCCCATGCTGTGGAATTGGTCCTAAGTCCCAGCAGTTGTTAAGCAGGTAGGTTGTTAAGTGACAAGTGGGTATATACCCAGATGTGGAATTTCTCGGTCATATGGTAATTATATATTTCGTTTTTTGAGAAACCGACATTTTTTCCCCACAAAAGCTGCACCGTTTTACATTCAGAGTTCCAGTTTCTCCACATCCTCTTCAGCACATGCCACTTTCTTTTCTGTTGTTAGTAATAGCTACCCAAATGGGTGATAGTGGTATTTCATTGTGGTTTTAAGACTCACTCTTTTTTTAAGGTTTTTGCCAGAGGGCACACGTGCTTGTCATAGAGAAATAGAGAGAGAGATAGCGAGAGGAAAAGTGACAAGTCACCCCCAGCCACTCCACAGTCTCTTCTCTATTCTTCTCCTGGGATGTTCGGCACACACTCACACACTCTTGGCATGATTTTCAAGTCGCCAGGTCCAGGACTCAAACTGCGGTCAGTCGTGTGGGGGTCTAGCGGAGGAGCCACTATGCCACCTGCTGGCCCCAAGACGAACATTTAAGAAGACATTTTTTAGCCTTCTGGCTTCAAATACTTATTCTCCTTGGGAACCAGCAGTTGGCATAATGGCTATGTTGCTGGACTCCCACGTAGTCAACCACGGTTTGTGTCCCGGACCCGGTGGCTTAAACTCACACCAGGCATGTGTGTGTGCCCAAGATCCCAAGAGGAGAATGGAGAAGAGGGGACTGCAGCATGGCCATCCCCCCTGGGGGGAGTGATTTCTCGCTTTCTGTCTCTCTGTCTCTCTCTGTCTGTCTGGCAAGCGCACGCGCCCTATAGCAAAAACCTCTCCAAAAAAATGATAAAAAAAATACTTATTCTCCTTTTATATAGTTGTATATATTTTTAAAGAATCCCTCATTTAATTTTGTTTATCATCATTTTTTAAAAATCTGCTACGGGGCATACACACGCTCCAGAGAGAGACAGAGAAAGAGGGGGTGGGAGAAGGGAGAAAGCAAGGTGCCAGGTTGGATACTGGAAGCTGTAGCCAGCCAAGTGAGCATCCAGCACCTTAACCACAACACCACCTGCTGGCCCCTGGTTATACCCTATTTAAATCTTACCTAAAAGATTCTTATTACCTACATTACTAACTGAATATTCAGAAAAAGAGAAGTAAGCATTAGTGAGTTTTTTCAGCTTCCTAGATTCAAGTCATTGTTCTGGACATTTGGTTACTACTACTCACATATTGTACTGATATATCATCTCAGTGAAAAATAATTTGGGAGTGAAGAGATTGTGGTTTCCATATTTGGGTTAGAACTACTTGTCTGCAGTTGTCTGTAGTTAGCTAATTACCCAGTTATTCACAGTGAAAAAGTATATTCTCACACGAGATAAGAGGATGATGCAGAATGGCTTCCTAACTTGAGAATTCAAACTGATTTCCTTAGCTATCCCTCCTAGACCAGTTATCTAGGTCCCATAGTTATTAATAGCCTTAACTTGTTATTTCAAACAATAGACAAAAACGTAGTATTGACAAGAAAGATTTCCCAGCTTTCTTGATTCAGTAATTTTTCTTCATCATCATGGCATAAACTCATTCTGGATATCGCTCTTTATCTTTGAGTTATTAATAACCTAGATACTGGGGCCGGCAGGTGGCATGGTGGCTAATGGCGCTGGACTCCCACATGGCCGACCGTGGTTCAAGTCCTGGACCTGGAGGCTTGCTTTCTCACTTTCCCTCTCTCTCTCTCTCACACACACACTCTCACTCTCACTCTCACTGTTGCTCTCTCCCTCCCTGGTCAAATTTAAATAAATAAATAAATAAATAAATAAATAAATAAATAAATAAATTTAAATAAAATAATTATTTAAAAAAATAATAACCTAGAGGTGCCGGCAGATGGTGTGATGGTTAAAGGTGCTGGACTCCCACAATGCCAACTGTGGTTCGAGTCCTGGACCTAGTGGTTTGCTTTCTCACTTTCCTTCTCTCTCTTTCTCTGTCTCTCTCTAATCAAACTGGAGAACAATAATAATAAAAAAAGTTAAATAAAATAATTATTTAAAAACTAATGACAATAACCTAGATACCACAAGATATCTATGGCACAAATGCATTAATCAAACGAGTAAAGAGAATTTTAAGTTGAAAAGATATCTTTGTGGAGGCCAGCAGATGATGTAGCAGTTACATAACTGGAAACCTGCATGGCTGGTCCCCCAGAATAGAAATTTAATGAAGAACAAAACAGGAGATTACTTATACACATTAATAATATCAGCTATTAATATACGTATTCCTAATTTAAAAATAAGGACTAAAAGTAATAAATAAATGAAAACATTATTCTCAAACCTAACATATTTCTGTGTGATAAACGTTGGTATTATGGATAAGTAGTGGTACCTATTTCATTATTTAGAGGTAACTAGGTACACTAACAACATTGATTTAAAGATGGAAATCTGAGGGGCCAGCAGTTAACGTAATGGCTATGTCACTGAACTCCCATGTAGTCTACCACAGTTGGCTTAAACTCACAAAGAAAGAAATCTGGGACCAGCAAGTGATATGGTGGTTAAGGTGTTGGACTCCTACATGGTCAACTATGGTTTGAGTTCCAGACCTGGCAGCTTTCTTTCTCTCTCTTTCTTTCTTTCTTTGGAGAGATTTTCACTATAGGGCGCGTGCGCTTGCCAGACAGACAGAGACATAGAGACAGAGAGACAGAAAGTGAGAAATCACCCCCCAGGGGGGATGGTCACGCTGCAATCCCTTCTCCTCCATTCTCCTCTCGGGATCTTGGGCACGTACTACACACGCCCTGCATGAGTTTTAAGCCACCGGGTCCAGGACGCGAACCACGGTCGACTACGTGAGAGTCCAGCGACATAGCCATTACGCTAACTGCTGGTTCCCTTTCTCTCTCTGTCTCACTCTCTCTCTGGCGAGTGCATGTGTCCTACAACAAATTTAAAAATAATAATAATGACTACAATTAGACAAATAATCATTTTTTAAAAAGAGACAGAAATCTGGGGACCAGCAGATGGTGTAAGGACTACATCACTGGACTCCCACATAGTTGGCCACGGTTTGAGTTCTGGACCCAGCAGCTTAAAACTCACATTGGGCACATGTGTGTACATGTCCAAGATCCTGCAGGAGAATGGAGGAGAAGGGGTTGTGGCGCGGTCATCCCCCGGGGGGGACGGTGACTTCTTGCTTTCTGTCTCTTTGTCTCTCTCTGTCTCTCCAGCCAGAGCATGTGCCCTAATAGCAAAAATCTCTCAAAAAATAAATAAATAAAGACAGAAATCTGAAACCCATTCTTCTCACCTCTAAATATTAATTCTTAGCTTATTGATGAGTTAGAATTATAGATAACTATTGTTACCTGAATATGTTGGGTCATTGGGAACGTCACGATGAATTTTTCTATGTGCCACGGGGCATCACAACTTTTCTGATGATCCGATATTTGTCAGAGTTCTCCAGCGAGACAGAAATCAATAGGACATAAATAGATATATAAGAGATTTACTGTGGGAAGTGGCTCCTGTGATCATACGGTCCCAGAAGTCCTCCAATCTGCCGACTGCAAGCTAGAGAACCAGGGAAGCTGATGGTGGAACACTCAGCCTGAGGCCAAAGACTCGAGAATGGAGTTGGGGGCAGAGCACTGGCTTAAGACCCGGAGTCCGGAAGGCCTAACATGGAGCTCTGATGTCTGAGGGCAGGAGAAGATGAATGTCCCAGCTTCAGAAGAGAGAGACAATTCACCCTTCCACTAAGTTTTTTATTCCTTCTGGGCCTTCTATGGATTTGGATGATGCTACCCATGTCGGTTGAGTCTCTTACTCAGTCTACGGATGTGAAGGTTAATGTTTTCCAAAACACCCTGAGAAACACTCAGAAATAATGTTTTACAAGCTATCTGGGTATCCCTTAACCTTGTCACACATTAAACAAACAAACAAACAAACAAAAAACTAGTCTAGAAGGAATAGCGAAAGATAGCCAGGAAATCTATTAGAATCCCAAAGTTGAGGGACCAGCAGTTAGCATAATGGCTACGTTGCTGGACTCCCGTGTAGTACACTGCAGTTGGAGTCCCGGACCCGGTGGCTCAAACTCACACCAAGTGCATGTATGTGCGTATCCAAGATTCCAAGAGGAGAATGGAGGAGAAGGGATTGCGGCATGGCCATCTTCCCTGGAGGGTGATTTCTCACTTTCTGTCTCTCTGTTGCTCTGTCTTTCTGTCGAGCATACATACTCTATAGCAAAAAAGGAAAAGAAAAAAGAGTCCAGAAGTTGAATAACCATTCTTCATACCCCTGATTCTTATCTCTTACAGGAATAAAGACTTAGAACTATAACTAACTACTGGTAACCAAGTTACTAGTTAACTACAGATAACTAGTTGAAGCCAGAAAGAGGAAGTTACAAATCCCCTCAACAGGTAATTCTTTTTATTTTTTAAACGTTAAGCAATTTATTCAGGAAATCAGTGTGCCAGTTTTATTTCATCTTACTTTAAACATTTTTAAAGTTTTTGTTATCGGGTGTGTGCACTCACCAGAGAGGTCAGGGGGAGAGAAAGTGAAAAATGGCAGCTCAGGAGGATGGTCATGCTATAATCCCTTCTTCTTCATTTATCTCTCAGGATTTGGGGCATCCACACACATATGCCCAGTGTGATTTTTCAAGCCACTGGGTTCGAGACTGAAACAGCACCGTCAGTCATGTGGGATCCAGCTGCCTTACCTCCACCCTGTTTGCTGGTTCTCAACTGGGAATTCTGAATTCTCATTGAAATAATAAACTAGTAACATGGATAATTAGTAGGAAGCAGGTAACTAGTTTACCAGATATCTAGAAAGACGGTTTGCATCTGAGAAGCTCGAAATCCTTCTTCTTAAGTCTCAATTCTTATTTTACTTTATTGCTTTTTCAGTTTGCGATAGTGTGTGTGCAGTCATGGAAGAAAGACGGGAAAATGAGAAATCACCCCCGCAGGGTATGGCTGTGCCACAATCCCTTTTCTTCTCAGGATTTTGGGCACGTACACATACACACACTGAGTGTGTTTTTCAAGCTGCTGGGTCTGGCATTTGAACTACGTAGTCACCCATGTGGAATTCAGCTGCCTTAACCCATGCCCCTTGCTGGCTCCAGAGAATATTTTTCATCTTCCTGTCTTACCTGCAATAATCATTTTCATTATCTCCAGTTATCAGTTATCTCTAGGTAACTGGGTTTTTTTAATTGCCGAAGAGTACATGCACTTCTGAGAGGGCGAGAGAAAACACCCCCCCACCCCATGGGGCAAACCTTTTTCCTCTATTTCTCCACCCATCAAGATTTGGGGAATGCACACACACACACACACACGCCCAGCATGTTTTTCAATGCTTTAGGCCAGGATTTGAACAGAAGTCAGCTATGTGGGATCTGGCACCCAATGCATGTAACTTAGCCACTGTGCTACAGGGCTGACGCTGTAGCTAGGGGGTTTTTTCTGTGTTTTATTTTTTATTTTTTGCTACAGGGCGCATGTGCTCACCAGAAAGACAGAGAGAGACAGAGAGATAGAACGCGAGAAATCACCCCCTCAGGGAGGATGGCCACACCGCAATCCCTTCTTCATTCTCCTCTCGGGATCTTGGGCACGCACGCACATGTTCCTGGCATGAGTTTAAGCCACCGGGTCCGGGACGTGAACCGCGGTCAGCAACATGGGAGTTCAGTGACATAGACATTATGCTAACTGCTGATCCCTCTAGGTTTTTAGGTACTAATGCTTATCTATCATTCTAGGCAAAATTCCAACAAGGAACAGTACAATATGACTATGTTTTTCACCTTCTAGGCTTCAAATACTTGTTTTAATTATCGCCAGCTACATCTAGTTAAATACTGAAATACACATGACCAAACATCTATAGTCATAACTCATTATTACAATAGGAAATAAGAAGTTAGAGTGGTGAATCATGATTTTTCCACTTCATGACTTGAAATATTTTCTGGTTATTTCTAGTTGAATCTATTTCACTACCAACATAGGTACCACCAGATATCTGTAATACAAACTCATTATTGCACCCAAAAAGTACGAGTTTGGATTTGGGCAGGCTGTGTTTTCAAACATTCATTTTTTTCTCAGTTTCTCCAATTGTCTCCAGTTCAGTGGTTATCTGGGTACTGGTAGTTTCAGAGAACTCACTCACTATGCTAACAATAAACCAAAAGTTACTTATGAGAAGAATGTTTTCTTGGCGTCTGGTTTCATTTATATATTGATAATTATATACAATTAACTAGTTTCAGGAGTACAGGTAGTTATCTATAGAACAACTCATTATTCCAACAATAGCTATGACTATAATGTTGAAAAGAATATGTACTCGACTTCCTGGAGTGATCTGCTTTTCTTCAGCAAGTAGAGAATTTAGAATCCAGAAGAACATGATTATTGATTTCCTGCCTTCAACCGGTTATTCTTGTTATCACTGGTTATTTCTAGTTGTTTCTAGGTAAGTAATTACAAACACACGATTGAATGTCTATGGCGGTAACTGATTATTCCAACCACAAAGAGAATGTATAGCTGATGAGGTTGTGTTGTGTTTTTAGATTCCCAGCTTCGATGAGTTATTCTACTCGTGTTTAGTTATCTATAGTCAACCTAATGCCTATTCATTACTGGTTGTTTGTAGTAATAACACATCCAAAAAAGTTTTAGAAAAGCGCGTTATGTGTTTCTTGGTTTGGGGGCAGCAAGTAGTTTTCGAGTTATTTCTAGTTAACTCTAGTGGATGTTGGCTTCTGTACCACGAGTTATCTACCTCCCCAATACCTGACTTCGAGAAGAAAGGCAGCTGGGGTGGTATGGCCGTGATATGGCTCTCTGTGATGCTGAGGCCACAGGAAAGGGTCCTGGGTTCACAGCCCAAGGTCTCTCTGTACACTCAGGACGCACGAGCGCCCATGATCCTGTCACTGAGACGGGGTGGATCACAGCGTGAAGACTCTTTCTCCCTCTCACAAGAAATAAATGCAAACTTTTTAGAAAAAGGAGAACTAATTGCTCTTGGGGGGGGGGATGTGTTTTTCAACATCCTGGCTTTAATTAGTTTTCTAGTTATTTCAATTATTTCTAGATAAATAGTTACCTAAGTGACACGAGTGGTCTATGTTACTAACACATTACTTCACCTAGAAATAAGAAGTGATATTGAGAAAAATGTGTTCCTGTTTTCAATTAGTCATTCAGGTTCTATCTAGTTATCTCTCTATAAAACTGACCTTAGAATCCCAGCTATTTATACCACTATCTCCACATTCCAAAAAAAAATGAAAACAGAGATTTTTAGAGATCTAAAAAAGCATGTATTTTTCAGCTTTAGGGCACGAAGTCATTTCCCAGCTAATTATAGTTATCGCTAGTTAAATATTTAGAGAGTTACCACTGGTTATCTATAGTTCCAATATCTTACATCAAGAAGAAATAAATTTAGGGAACAGCAGTTAGCGTAATGGCTATGTCGCTGGACTCCCATGTAGTCGACCGTGGTTCGCATCCCGGACCCGGTGGCTTAAACTCACACCGGGCACGTGTGCGTGCGTCCCCGAGATCCCGGGAGGAGAATGGAGGAGAAGGGATTGGGGCGTGACCATACCCCCTGGGGGGGTGATTTCTC
>NW_006205516.1:97894-99093 GCF_000334495.1 Tupaia belangeri chinensis
AAAAAAAAAAAAGAGATAAATTTAGAATTAAGAAGAACATGTTTTGTAACATCCTAACCTCAAGTTTTTCTAGTTATTTCTGCTATCTCTAGATAAGTATTTATTCAGGTAGCACACATTATCTAAATTACTAACATGTTTTCTAAAAAAAAGGAAAACTATAAAGTTGGATTTGAGAAATCTGTGTTTAACTGTATCTTGTATTGTTTTTTTCTATTCAAAAATGTGTCAGGACTTTTCCCACAACCCAACAGCTATACTTCATTTTCTTTTTTTTATATTTTTAAGAGTTTTTTCTATAGGACGCATGCGCTAGCCAGAAAGACAGAGAGAGATATAAAGCGAGAAATCACCCCCGGGGGGGTGGCCACACCACAATCCCTTCTCCTCCATTCTCCTCTCGGGCTCTTGGGCACGCACAAACACGCGCCCAGCGTGAGTTTAAGCCACCGGGTCCGGGACTCGAACCACGGTCAACTACATGGGAGTCCAGCGACATAGCCATTACGCCCACTGCTGGTCCCAGTTGTACTTCATTTTCTGTACTTAAGTCTTACTTCAGCAATAAGCATAGGTGGTTACAGCACCACTTCCACTTAACAGAAGATAGAAATACTCAGATATAAGATTGGAGGACATAAACGCAGTGAAAATAGTTGTGGACACTGGAGACAGTGTGGAAGGAGGGTGGGAGAGGGGAAAAGTATAGGGAAGGAAATTAGGGAGAAAAAAATATTGAGGCAAGACATTTGTGGGACACAGAAATGGTTTATTACCTGTGGATGATAACGTGTATAGTATTCTCAACTGGACTGGTCTGAGGTGTATTTCAAGTTGGGTCATTTTTCTACAATTCTCTCTACAAGCCAAATGATGTATAGCAATTGTTTAAAAAATAAGAAAAATAGTAAAGCATGCTAAAATAATAATAATAAAAAGGAAATATTTAGATGTGAGAAGAATGGGTTTTTCAAAATTCGAAATTCAGCTAATTACATTGAGTTATCACTGGTAACATAACTACCTAGGTGTGACATTAATTCAACAAGATATAAGAATTCAAATGTGAGGGACCAGCAGTTAGTGTAATGGCTATGTTGCTGGACTCCCATGTAGTCGACCGCAGTTCGTGTCCCGGACATGGTGCCTTAAAACTCACGCCGGGGGGGGGGGGGGCCCCGCAATTATAAAAATGCTTA
>NW_006205516.1:99265-106927 GCF_000334495.1 Tupaia belangeri chinensis
TGGCGACCGCACATGCCCTTTTGTGAAACCCCCCAAAAAAAAAAAAAAAAAAAAAAAAACCTCACGCCAGGCGCGAGTGCGTGCATACCCAAGATCCCAAGAGGAGAATGGAGGAGAAGGGATTGCGGCGTAGCCATCCCCCCTGGGGGGTGATTTCTCGCTTTCTGTCTCTCTGTCTCTCTCTGTCTGTCTGGCGAATGCATGCGCCCTATAGCAAAAAACCTCTAAAAAAAAAAAAGAATTCAAATGTGAGAAAAAATAGTTTTCTATTTCCTGGCCTCAAGCCATGATTGATTTATGTCTCCGGTTTAGTAGTTAACCTAGTTATTAGCAGTTATCTCTAGTATTAATTCATTTTTTTGAGGAACTATTTATTTATCTTAATTCCACTTATTATTATTTAATTTGACCAGAGAGAGAGACAGAGACAGAGATAGAGGAAGGGAGAGGGAGAATGCAAGCCACCAGGTCTGGGACTTGAACCGCAGTTGGACTTAGGAGAATCCAGCGTCATTAGCCACCATGCCACCTGCCGGCCCTAGTATTAATTCATTTTTCAAACAAGTAAGAAGTTAATGTGAGAAAAACATGTTTACATCCCCAAATTTCTAAATCACTTCTGGTTAACTCTAATAAACTAGTTACTATGTACTATTTAACTACAGTATTAACATTACATTCTAAGATGATATAGAACCTGGAGAAGAAAGTGCTTTTCAGCTTGGTAAATTCAACGTGCTTTTCTGGTTTCTCTAGTTATCTCTAGTTTATAGGTTACCCAGATTTCACTCAATATTTCTTCGGTTCACTCATTATTCCACAAGAAAATAAGAATATAGATATGAGATGATCATGATTTTCAGCTTCCTGTATTGGGTTGTTTTTGTTATTACCAGTCTTTATTTAACTAATTACAGATATTGTTACATACCTAAGATCCTAACTCATTATTTTTTAAAAGAATTATTTATTTATTTAATTCCATTTGTTATTATTATTATTTTTTTTTATTTGACCAGACAGAGACAGGGAGAGAGGGAGAGAAAGGGAAAGCAAGAGAGCAAGCCGCCAGGTCTGGGACTCAAACCACGGTCGACCATGTGGGAATCCAGCATCTTCAACTGCCATGCCACCTGCCGGCCCCAGTAACTCATACCAAGTCCTACCAAGTCCATCTAGTTATCTACAATACATTACTAACTTCACATTCCAAGAGAAGGAGAAGGAAGAGAAGGAAGAAGGAAGGGAGGAAGAAAAAGGAAGAAGGAGAAAGAGGAAAAAAAAAAAAGAATTGAGAAGAGTGTGAATCCAGCTTCCTAGATTCAGTTTCTCACGCAAAATTTGCCGCCGCCGCCGCCGCCGCCGCCGGAGGTCGCTCGCTCTGCCCGCGCCGCTGCAAGCAGCTTGCCAATCTCCAGCTAAAGAAGCGAGAGGTAAGACCTCCATACCTGACTACAAAACCCACTCCCGACAGTGTGTCCTCTACTGGGGGATGAAGCAATCTCGTTGTTACAGGCCCGGTACTGTGACTGTCGGTGAAATGAGACCGTATCAGAAGTCCGTGGAACTTTGGGTTCGCAAACTTCCTTTCCACCGCCTGCTGCAAGAAATTGCTCAGGACTTCTAATCAGGTCCCCGCTTCCATGGGACCAGCAGTTGGCCTAATGGCTATGTCGCTGGACTTCCACGCGGTTGGACTCTCCCGGATCGGGTGGCATAAACTCACGCCTCGTACGTGTGCATGCGTGTCCAAGATCCCAAGAAGGGATTGCGGTGTGGCCATCCCCCCCGGGGGGGGATTCTGTCTCTCTCTGTCTCTCTGGCGAGCGCTCCCGCCCTATAGCAAAAACCTAACAAAACAAACAAAAAAACCCCCAGGTCCCCGCTTCCAGAGTGCAGCTATTGGCGCTTTGCAGGAGGCAAGTGAGGCGTATCCGTTGACTTTTTTTGAAAACACCTACTTGGGTGCTATCCATGCCAAACGTGTACCAATGATGCCAAAAGACATCCAGCCAGCATGTCACATATGTGGAGAACGAGCTTGAGAATCCACTGTGATGAGCAACATTTCATTCTCATTCTTTCCTCTTCTTTTGTTATTGGTGGTTCTGAACATGAGGTATTTTCCCCCCATGAGTCAAAAGATACCTAAGCATATGACTGAGCGCAAAAATAGGGAGCAGAAGTCAGGTACAGGTGGTTTTTCCATTTTCATTTCTGTGTTAATTTTTTAAAAGAATTGGTTTTTTAATTGTTATTTATTATCATTCTTCAGTTTGTCCAGAGAGAGACAGAGCTAGAGACAGAGAGAGGGAGAGTGAGAAAGCAAGCTGCCAGGTCTGAGACTTGAACCGCAATTGGCCCTGTGGGGGTCCAGCACCCCAACCACCACACTATCTGCTGGCCCACTGTGTTCATTTTTTTTAAATGGAGAATATATTTTTATTATACAATATTTTATTTAAAAAATATTTTCTAGAATATATTTCCAGATTAGGGATTCTCATTGTGGGAAAATAACAATTTATTTTTTATAATCTTATATTCATGGGTAGATGATTTTAGGACAAGTGTGCATTTGAACATTAAGTCTCGGTTCTGAATTTGTGATATTTTGATGTGTCTCTAAGGCGGACCTCTTCCCTAAATGAACTTCTCTATATTCAGAATCTCTCTTAAGATTTTCTTCATAACGGGAACCAGCAGTTGGTGCAATGGCTAAGTCGCTGGACTCCCACGTAGTCGACCGTGGTTTGCGTCCCAGACCCAGTGGCTTAAACTCACGCTGGGCGCGTGTGCGTGCGTGCCCCAGATCCCAAGAGGAGAATGGAGGAGAAGGGATTGCGGCGTGGCCATCCCCCCAGGGGGTGATTTCTCGCTTTCTGTCTCTCTGTCTCTCTCTGTCTGGCGAGCGCACACGCCCTATAGTGAAAACCTCTCAAAAAAAAAAAATGATTTTCTTCATAAAATGGAGGAATTCTTCCTGTGTAGTATTAGCATTCCATCCTTTTAAAGTTTCCCTAGGATATGTAACCATCAGTAGCTGGTATTAACTGAGCAGAAGGGGAAGTTTCCAAAAATTAAACACTGTCTAATTTTCTGCAAAGTCTTTACTCACAACTTAATAGTCTTCCCCTTTGTCCATTATTCCCAGGATAAATATAGAACTTTGTTTTGTTTGTTTATTTATTTATTTTTTTGTAAAGGACAGATATCTTTTTAAAAAGAAAAAAAAAAAAAAAGAAACATTTATTTATTTGTTTGTTGTGATTTTCAAGCTGCCGGGTCTGGGGTGTGAATAGGACTCAAACCATGGTCATCCATATGGGAATCCAGCACCTTAACCGCCACGCCACCTGCTGGCCCCCAAATGCAGAACTTTAGTCATGTCTTGATAGTAATAAAGCTGCATTCTTCTTAAGAGATTAATAAATTAAAAGCAAAAGCTCACATACAATGTTTAATTGTACTATGAGTCTTATGAGAAATTTGGAGACAACCCCATTAACTCACCAGAATACAGAACACGGTCTCAACATTTCTGGATACTTTTCAATCCTTGCCTTCAATCATTCAATTTTGACAATAATCACGTGATTAGGAGAAGAAACCTGTCCACCAATGAACTTAACTGTTACTGCCTCTTTATCATGAGCTGACTAGCATGATAGAGCAGGGCAAAGAGGCACACAGTCGATTCTTTTTTTTTTTTTAGAAATTTTTGCTATAGGGGCCAGCAGGTGGTATGGTGGTTAGAGATGCTGAACTCCCACATGGCCGACCACAGTTCATGTCCCAGACCTGGTGACTTGCTTCCTTACTTTACCTTTCTCTCTCTCGCTCCGTCTCTGTGTGATCAAATTAAAAACTAATAATAACAAATGGAATTAATCAAATAAATGTTTTTTTAAACATGTTTTTTAAAAAAAATAACAGGACCAGCAGTTGACATAATGGTTGTGTCACTGGACTCCCATGTAGCTGACTGCAGTTTGAGTCCTTGACCGGTGGCTTAAACTCACACAGGGCGCATGCGTGTGCATGCCCGAGATCCCGAGAGGAGAATGGAGGAGAAGGGATTGCGGCGTGGCCATTGCCCCTGGGGGTGATTTCTCACTTTCTTCTCTCTGTCTCTATCTTTCTGGGGAGTGCACACACCCTGTACCAAAAACCTCTCTGAAAAAAATTAATGAATAAAATTTTCAAAATAAATTAAAATGTTTTTTAAAAAAAGAATTTTTTGCTATATGGCACATGTGCTCGCTGGAGAAACAGAAAGAGACAAACAGAGAGAAAATGAGACATTATCCCCCTAGTGGGGATGGCCATACCACAGTTCCTTCTCCTCCATTCCCCTCTCAGGACTTGGGGCATGTAGGCACTTGTACCCAGCCTGAGTTTCAAGCCTCTGGGTCCCGGACTTGAACTGCAATCAGCCACATGAGAGTCTACTTCCCCAACCACTGCACCACCTGCTGGCTCCCGTCAATTCTTACGGCATTACATCAATTAAAAAAAAAAAAGAAAAGTCAGCACTTCCACTGCATGGCAACAGCTTTGCAGATGCCCATATCATGGTAGTTGAAATAAGAAAACCCAGCAAAGGTTAAAGCTGAGAGTGCCAACAGGCCTATCTTGGCAGCCTTCTGCAATGCATCCTCATGAACATGGTCAGTAGCAACTTGTCCAAGGCCCCAGTGACTATAAAGAGTGGGGCCTGCAGCCAGGGAGAAGTCCATCGCAGAGCAAGGATTGAAATAAGCAGCTGGAAGCAGGCCCAGGAGCCAAACACTGACAAACCATCTCACTAGTCCAGTGGAGAGATGCAGCCTTGGGCCCAGGGTGGTGGTGGCTTGGTGACAGGTGAATGTGTTGCACCTTCTGCCTTCTACATCCTAGGGTAGGTTTGTACTGGAGAAATGTGGAGACATGAGCAGGTCTGACCACTGGGGTTCGCAGGAATAGACCTTGGTCTCCTGGAGCCCTGCGGAGGATGCTCAGCCTCCAGAGAACCACCATCTTGTTATTCAGGGCTCAAGGTCACCCAACAACCCAGAAGCAGTTATACTCTGTTAATTTTTAAAACATTTTTTGGAGGAGAGATTTTTGCTATAGGGTGCGTGCGCTCACCAGAAAGACAGAGAGCGACAGAGAGACAGAAAGTGAGCAATCCCGCCCCAGGGAGGATGGCCATGCCGCAATCCCTTCTCCTCCTGGGCATGCACGCACATGCGCCCAGCGTGAGTTTAAGCTGCCAGGTCTGAGACTCGAACCGTGGTCGACTACATGGGAGTCCAGCAACATAGCCATTATGCCAACTGCTGGTCCCCACTCTGTTATTTTTTTTTTTAATATAAATGTGAGGACATAACACATTCATTTAAGTCAAAATATTTTGGTGAATAAGGTCAACTTTATAACAATAAACCTGTTCAATTTTTCTGGACAATGCCAACATTTCAACTTTTTTTTTTCTTTAAGAGGTTTTTGCTATAGGGTGCATGTGCTCACCAGAGAGACAGAGAAAGACAGAGAGACAGAAAATGAGAAATCACCTCCCCAGAGGAGATGGCCACACTGCAATCCCTTCTCCTCCATTCGCGCGGCATCGTGGGGAAGCCCGCGCATGCACCTGGTTTGAGTTTTAAGCCACCAGGCCCAGGACTCGAACCATGGTTGACTACATGGGAATCCAGTAATGTAACCATTACACCATCTTCTGGTCCCTGAACTTTTAAAGTAAGTACATTTCTTATTGACTGCAAATAAATGATGTTTGTAGCATTTTTATCACATGGTAGATTCCATGCATTCAAAACACTTTTGTAATTGAGTTGTCCTACATGCAAGAACATTTTTAATGTCTGTCTTCTATGCTATTCCTTTAAGTTTGCTATTAAAACACGTTTACCTATTTTTTAAAGATTTTTTTTTTTGCCATAGGGCACATGAGCTTGCCAGAGAGACAGAGACAGAGACAGAGACAGAGAGGGAAAGTGTGAAATCACCCACTTCTGGGGAACAGCCATGCTGCAATCCCCTCTCCTCCATTCTCCTCTCAGGATACTGGGCGCATGAGTACATGCACCTGGTGTGATTTTTCGAGCCACCAATTGTGGGACTCGAATTGCGGTACCAGTGGGAGTCCAGTGCTTCAACCACCATGCAACCTGCTGGCCTTCACGTTTAGCTATTTTTTTTTAAAGTTTCTCCAGATACTCTAGAAAACTGGCTACCCCTGGTTATCTCTACTACTGATATATTATTTCTTCTTCTTCTTTTTTTTTTTTTGGAGAGATTTTTGCTATAGGGCATGTGCGCTCACCAGACAGACAGAGAGAGACAGAGAGACAAAAAGCGAGAAATCACCCCCCAGTGGGGATGGCCACGCCACAATCCCTTCTCCTCCATTCTTCTCTCGGGATCTTGGGCATGCACGCATACGTGCCCGGCATGAGTTTAAGCCACCAGGTTCGGGACTTGAACCGCAGTTGACTACATGGGAGTCCAGTGACATAGCCATTACACCAACTGCTGGTTCCCTGATATGTTATTTCAACCATAAATAAGAATTTCATGCTGAGAAGATTGTGGATCTGTTCTGACTTCAACTAGTTATCTGTAGTTAACTAGTTAACCAGTTATTATCAAGTATATATAGCACTAAGTCTTTATTTCAACAAGATTTAGGGTGGTAAGAAACAGTTTTTCTTTTCTTTTTTTTTAAAGAATGAGTTATTCAATTTTATGTATTCAATCTTTTTTTTTTCTTTTTTTTGGGAGAGGTTTTTTGTTTGTTTTGTTTTGTTTTGTTTTGCTATAGGGCACATGTGCTCACCAGACAGAGAGAGACAGAGAGACAGAAAGCGAGAAATCACCCCTCCCAGGGGGGATGGCCACGCCGCAATCCCTTCTCCTCCATTCTCCTCTCGCGATCTTGGGCACACACGCACACGCGCCCTGTGTGAGTTTAAGCCACCGGATCTGGGACTCGAACCACAGTCGACTACATGGGAGTCCAGACATAGCCATTACGCTAACTGCTGGTCCCCCAATCATTTATTTTTTATTTTGACCAGAGAGAGAAGAGGGAAAGTGGGAAAGCAAGTCACCAGGTCCAGGATTTGAACCGTGGTTAACCATGCGGGAGTGTCCAGCACCTTAACCACCATACCACTTGCTGGTCCCAAGAAACAGTTTTTCAACTTCTGGATTCAAACAGTTATCCTGGTTATCCCTACCTATTCCTAAGTTCACCAGTGAAATATTCATAGGGACAGCTGTGTTTTTTTTTTTTTTTCCGTTCTATCATGATATAATCAAGGATGCAAATGAAAAATACATGACAAAGCGACAATGAGCTTGAAATGATTGGGATGAATAGAAATGTTCGGACCAGCAGGTGGTGTAGCAGTTACAATCCTGGACTCCCACATGGTCCACCACAGTTTGAGTCCTGGACCCAGTGGCTTGAAACTCACACCAGGTGCATGTGTGTGTGTGTGTGCCTAAGATCCCGGGAAAATGGAAGAGAAGGGGTTGCAGCATGGCCATCCCCCTGGGGGGTGATTTCTCACTTTTCCTCTCCCTATCTATCTCCAGCAAGTATAGGTACTCTATGGCAATCCCCCCCCCCCACAAAAAACAAAAAAAACAAGAAGA
>NW_006205516.1:107131-108609 GCF_000334495.1 Tupaia belangeri chinensis
TCCGGGATTCGACCCGCGGTCGACTACGTGGGAGTCCAGCGACATAGCCATTACGCTAACTGCTGGTCTCCCCAGCTAGTTATTCTAATTATTATCCCTAGCTATCTAGTTTTAAAAAAAAAAGAATTATTTAATTTCATTTATTTAATGCACCTGCGAAACACTTATTAGCGAAACAGAGCCCTCAGTCCGCCCTGGACGTTTTTATTTGATATTTACAAGTGGTGAGCAAGAGCTCAAGATAGTTCCAGGCAAAGGGCGAGAAGAGGAGGAGGGAGGAAGAAGACAAGGAGAAGGAAGAGGGGAAGGCGGGAACTAACCCAAGTCTACACCGCCGCCCAATGCTCCTAGCCGCGTGCTTCTGTAGATCTTGCAAGCAGAGACGCACAAGCGGAGCATAGCTTAGCAGACGTAGATGCGCCACAGTCGTGACCAGAGCTAAAGGAAGAGCTACGTGCAGTGTACGCATCCTGGGACTCAGTAAACCCCGGGCAAGGTTCTACACTTTGAATTGAACTACATGGAGCTTTTACAAGGGGCGTGCTGGACTTCTTGCAGCTTGCATCTGCACGCCCTGGGTGCATCTGCAAACCCAGCTCACAGCTCCTGCTCCCCAGACCCCCTGGAGAGCACAGTGTACTCAGCTTTCAGTACATTGTTTAAAAAAAAAAAAAGGCAAAAAAGCCTAGCAAATAGTCTCCGACCTAGTCATTTCATCTTAACAACTAGTCTGATCTGCAGACTCCGGGTGCAAACTGAAGAGAACCAGAGGGAAAAGTGGTGCTCAGAGCTCACACCGCATGGTGCATTGCATTGGCTTCAGCTGCGCAATCTGCTAGGGGATCCACTCATTCCCAGCCTCATCTCTGCATCTCTCGCTCTGGAGAAATCAAGAGCCAAGAGAGAGAGGTTCTCCAAACATTTTTCCAAGGCCTACCGGGGTTAGTGTGAAGCGTTGCCCACTGTCCTCCCATCCTTTCCTGAATCAGCTCCACAACCCAGCACAGCCCCCTACCCAGGGCAGTCAGCAGTAGGCAGCTGAGTAGCAAATTGGGGCTCCCGTTACCCACACGCGCTCGCCCCTACCCGTGCGTTAGTAGCGAACGCTCGGCTCGCCACGGCTACTTTCTGGCCACGCCCCCACCGCGTGCGCAGTGAGACCCCCCAGCGCGCCGCAACCGGTGGCAACTGGAAAAGCGGTGGTCTAGCCAGAGCGTCCCGGAGCAGAGCCTGAGGCAGACGCGTTGTAACTCAGACCAAGAGAGGTCCCCCTGCGCAGAGCCCGCGGAGCGCACAGGTCATCGACAGCGACAGAGCATGGAGAACCCACGCGAACGCAGCTACGAAGACATCGGCTACCTCAGCCTGGGAGACGACGAGCACGCAGAAGAACTGCAAGGTCAGTGCCGGGCTGGGGCAGGTGCTTGGGCAAACTCCTAGAGACGAACTTGGCCTGGAAGGGCCCAGTGGACCGCTAC
>NW_006205516.1:108793-112430 GCF_000334495.1 Tupaia belangeri chinensis
GACGACCAGAAGGGCGGCGGCGGCGACCAGGAGCCGCAGGAGGAGCCGGCCTGCGAGGCCACCGAGGATCCGCAGGCCCGGGACAAGCAGCATCGCTACCAGAGCACGTTCAGCCCGTTGCAGCTGCAGGAACTGGAGAATATTTTCCAGCGCTCCCAGTACCCCGACGTGTTCGCTGGGTAAGCGGCTTGCTCTGCAGGCGCACGGGTCTCCAAACGCCAGGGCTCGTCCTGGGACGCCTTTGGCTCTCTCTCAGTCCCCTTCCCTCCCCTCCATAGTCAAAAGCTATTTAGGGGGGCTCGAGGCCAGTGGAATCAGCCATTAGGGAGCTCTCTGGGTGACCGCGAGGTCTACTCGGCATCAAGGTAGATACTTTCATTCAGTATATAAATGAGTGAAGTCAGGAAATTTTAGCCATTCTCCTGCTTTTGTAAACAACATTTTATTGGGTCAGAATTGACACCAGGGTGACGAGAGTGAGGCAAATACAGTCGCATTTTGCCTTTATATAAAATGTTGGGGGCTGCCCGCGAGCGGAGCGGTTACTGTTGAGTGCTGCCCCCCAGCGGAGCGGCTAAAGTTGAGTGCTGCCCCCCAGCGGTGTGGTTAAGCCTAGCACATGGGAGCCGGATCCCATGTGGCCCTTAGCGGTTGGAATCCCTCCTTGCAGCTTGAGAAACACACAGGGTAGGTGGGTGCCCCAAATCCTGAGGGGATAGACAAATGGAGAAAAGGGGATTCCAGCTTAAGCATGCCCCATTCAGGGGTGCTTTCTCTAATGAGGGCGCACGCCACCTGGCAGTAAAAAAATGTTAACAATTTGGTTGTGAAATTTTTTTAATTCATCTTGATTTTTTTAAAAACTGCATTAAAAATGATTAATCATGGGACCAGCAGATAGCATAATGGCTACGTCGCTGTACTCCCATGTACTGTACTGTAGTTCAAGTCCTGGACCCAGTGACTTGAACTCAGGCCGGGCACGTGCGTGTGCGTGCCCAGGATCCCGAGAGGAGAATGGAGGAGAAGGGATTGCGGCGTGGCCATCCCCCCTGGGGCTGATTTCTCACTCTCTGTCTTTCTGTCTGTCTCTCTGGTGAGCACATGTGCCCTATAGCAAAAACCTCTCCAAAAAAAAAAAAAAAGATTAATCTTGAGGGCTACCTCTGTGACCTAGTGTTTAGGGCAGCCAGATACCATATGGTCCACTACTTGGTTCCAGTGTGGGCCTCTCAGCAGCTTAAGGATTGTGCCAGGAATGTGTCTATCGGCCTCCAAAATCCCAAAAGGAGGGGAAAATGGAGAAGGGATTGCAGTGTGGCCATGCCCCACGGGGGGCGCTTTCTCCCTCTCTATTTCTGTCTCTTTCTATCTCTGGCATGTGCACACATCCTCTGGCAAATGAAAAAAATAATAATGATTAATCTTGAATTCGGGGTGGGGGTGGTTTAGCACCCCTTTAAATTCTGCAAATCAGCCTGAAGCTGGGCTTCCCTGTGGAGGAATAGGATCTCCAATTTGCATCTTAGCTGATGATTCCCTGGGGCTTCAAAAAATGTGCTGGGCAGTTGGGATGCTAGAAATTTTTAAATAAGCATGAAATTTATGTTCTTCCATTTCATTACATCCACAACTCCAAATACTAAACATTCCTGGTTTTCTCCCCTCAGAAAGGAGCTTGCAATACATGCAAGTGTGACCGAAGCCAAGGTGCAGGTCAGCAAACCTGAAAAAGAGGACGTGGCAGAATAAACGTTCTAGAACCTGCCTGCTTCACAAGTCGGAGACCTTCATCCTAGACAGTTTCAAGTTGGTGTGTTTTTGTTGCCTTTCTCGTGTTTAGTAAATAAGTGTTGGACTTTGAGGGACAAGGGGATGGAAAATGGGATAACAAAAGCCCAGCTGATGGAAATTTCTTATTACCAATGTGAACGTGATTTCCTAATGGGAAAAATTTTTTTTAAAGAACCAACTGTTACTTCTAGTTCCTGTACAACATTACATATTAATAAAGTTCAACTTGTTCTAAAGCTGGTATCCTTTAAGGAGCACATTTGTGTGGAGTCGTGTCGGGCTCAGACTGACCTGGGAAGTATGCAGATTAATGCACCAATGGTCTAGGTTATGAGAGGGTTCTACTGTATTACATTATTTCAATTGTTTAAATCAGACATCAGCTCTCGTTTTTTAAAGAATTTTTTATTTTATTTTTATTATTAATTTGACCAGAGAGAGAGAAAGGGGAAATGAAAAAAGCAAGCGACCATGTCTGGGACTTGAACCAGTCAGCCATGTGGGAATCCAGCACCTTAACCACTGTGCCATCTGCCGGGTCCCAGACATAAGCTCTTAACTAAATGAGTGCACTTAAAAATATTCAGGCATCAGGGTAAGGGAATAAATAATTCATATAGAACATATAGTATGGGGAGCAGCAAGTGGCGTGGTGGTTGAGGCACTGGACATTCCCGCATGGCTGACCACAGTTCAAGTCCTGGACCTGGCAGCTTGCTCTCTCTCTCTCACTGTCTCTGGTCAAATTAAAATATATAAATGAATAAATAAAATTAAAGAAAACAATTCTTTTTTTAAAAAAAAAAGAACATACAGTATGAGTAATTAATGTATGTTTAGTTACAGTGAGGTTGATGGGGAAAGATAGCTTATAAGTCCAAGTGCCCGGTTCTCCTGCTGTTGTTTTCAGCCTATAATAAAGCAATATAGAGGGACCAGCAGGTGGCATAGTAATTTAGGCGCTGGACACTCCCACACGGCTGACCACAGTTCGAGTCCCGGACATGGTGGCTTGCTTTCTCACATTGCCCCCCTCTTTCTCTGTGTGTGTGTGTGTCTCTCTCTGGTCAAATTAAAATAAATGAATGAGTAAATAAAATTAAGTATTAAAAAAATTTAATTTAATAAAATAAAGCAATGTAGAATATAACACTATGGGCTAGCCCTTTGGAAGGTACTTTCCACAGTGCTTTGGAAGCCATATCTCGGATGGCCATCTGCAGTTCCAGTCCCAACCCCAGTGGCTTGAAAACATGTAGGGCATGTGTTTGAGCATGCTCAAAATCATGGTGCAATGGAGAAATAAAGGAAAAGATTACAGCATGATCACGCCCCATGGGGAGGTGCCTTCTCTTTCTCTCTCTCTCTCTCTCTCTCTCTCTCGTGCATGCATGCACATAACACTTTTTTTTCAAGGTTTTTGCCTTAGATTACATGCACTCATCAGAGAGAAAGGCAGAGACAGTGAGTGGGAAAGTGAGAAATCACCCCTGCAGCAGGTTGGCTGTGCTGCAATCCCTTCTCCATTCTCCTCCAGGGATCTTGGGCACACGTACACACATGCCTGGCATGATTTTCAAGCCACCAGATCTGGGACTCAAACCCCAGTCCACAATATGGGGGTCCAGCAACATAACCACTATGCCATCTGCTGGCCCCAGTGCTCACATATACTTTCACATTTGGATGCATGAACTCTAACATGAATAATGTCTTTTTTTTTTTTTTGGAGAGATTTTCACTGTAGGGCGCGTGCGCTCGCCAGACAGACAGAGAGAGACATAGAGACAGAAAGCGAGAAATCACCCCCCAGGGGGGATGGTCACGCCGCAATCCCTTCTCC
>NW_006205516.1:112493-114035 GCF_000334495.1 Tupaia belangeri chinensis
CCCCGGGTCCGGGCCACGAACCGCGGTCGACTACGTGGGAGTCCAGCGACATAGCCATTACGCTAACTGCTGGTTCCCTAACATGAATAATGTCTTTTTAAATTGAAAATTATTATTTGAGACCATGGAAACCATTGGTCATATTAAGAGAGTATTGGGACCAGAACTTGGCATGATGGCTATGTCGCTGGACTCCCATGTAGTTGACCATGGTTCGAGTCCCAGACCCAAGGGCTTAAACTCACGCTGGGCATGTGCGCGTGCGTGCGTGCCCAAGCTCTTAAGAGAAGAATGGAGGAGAAGGGATTGTGGCATGGCCATCCCCCCTGGGGGGTGATTTCTCACTTTCTGTCTCTCTGTCCCTCTCTGTCTTTCTGGCGAGTGCACGTACCCTATAGCAAAAAACCTCTCCAAAAAAAATTTTTTTAAAGAGTATTTTCTAAAAACAAGCCAGGATGAGTCTATTAGCTTTGCTTTTGTGAGTATAGTGATAATTATATTTAAAGAACAATTAGTTTGCTTTCATCTTTCTTTTCTAGTTTATTGTGCTGTGCTGTAGCTTTGACATAAACTTTAAATGTTTTTTTAGAATAAAGTGGGAAATAAATACATATACAAAGCTCCTTCAAAGAGGTCATGGAGGGGCCAGCCATGGGATGTTTTCTCAGTCTCTCTCTCTTGTGAGTGCACATGCCCTATAATTAAAAACAAAAAACAAGCTGGCAGATGGCATGATGGTTAAGGGCAGTGGACTCCCACATGGCTGACCGTGGTTTGAGTCCCAGACCTGATGGCATGCCTTCTCACCTTCTCTCTCTCTTTCTCTCTCTCTCTTTCTCTCCCTCTCTGGTCACATTAAAACATGAATAGATAGGGACCAACAGTTAGCGTAATGGCTATGTCGCTGGACTCCCACATAGTTGACCATGGTTCGTGTCCCGGACCCGGTGGCTTAAAACTCATGCCGGGCGCGTGTGCGTGCGTGCCCAAGATCTCAGGAGGAGAATGGAGGAGAAGGGATTACGGCGTGACTATCCTCCCTGGGGAGTGATTTCTCGCTTTCTGTCTCTCTGTCTTTCTGGTGCGCGCATGTGCCCTATAGCACTCTCAAAAAAAAAAAAGGAAAAAAAAACATGAATAGATAAAGTTAAATAAAATAATACTTAAAAAAAGAAAAAAGAAAAGAAAAACACTCCAGGTGTGTGCATGATGCATGCACAAAATGTCGAGAGGAGACTGGAGGACAAGGAATGTCGAGAGGAGACTGGAGGACAAGGGACTGAGGCATGGCCATCCTCCTCAGGGGATGCTTTCTCAGTTTCTCTCTCTCTCTTTCTCTCTCATGAGTGCACACGCCCTATAATTAAAAACAAAAAACGGGCTGGCAGGTGGCATGGTAGTTAGAGGCACTGGATTCCCACGTAGCTGACCGCAGTTCAGCAGCTTGCTTTCTTGCTTTCTCTTTCTCTCTCTCTGGTCAATTAAAAATAATAATAATAACAAATGGAATTAAATAAATAAATATTTTTTAAATTAATTTAT
>NW_006205516.1:114457-116696 GCF_000334495.1 Tupaia belangeri chinensis
GGTAAAAAATAATAATGATAAAAAAAAAGATTAGTGGGGGAAAGGGGCTGCCAGGGGCCAGCCAAGTAGCATGGTTGTTAAAGTGGCTGGATCCCACATGGCCAACTTCATAGTTCAAGTCCCAGAACTGGCAGCTTGAAAACATGCTAGGTACATGGTGTGTTCACACCCAAAATCCTGAGAGAAGAATGGAGAAGGGATTATGGTGTGGCCATCCTTCACAGGGAGTGACTTTTCCTTTTTTTTTTTTTCTTTAAGAATTATTTATTTAATTTTATTTATTCATTCATTTATTTTTAATTCGACCAAAGAGACACACACAGACAGAGAGAGAGAGAGAGAGAAGGTGAGAAAGCAAGCCACCAGGTCAAGGACATCAGCGGTTTGGGAATGTCCAGCCCCTTAGCCACCATACCACCTGCTGGCCCCACAGGGAGTGACTTTTCACTGTCTCTCACTCTCTTTGGTCAGTGTATACACCTTATAGCAAAAAAAAAAAAAGGAAGAAATAAAACAGAAAAAGAGACTGGCTCCATGGCACAGTGGTAAAGCTGTGGTCAGGAAAAGCTAGATCTTACAAGGCAACCACAAGTTCAAAGCCCTGACACACACTAGGCACCTGTTGAGTGCCCAAGATCTGATGGGCTGGAGGAGAGCAATCGTGCTGTGAACAGACACTGTGCCAGGTGTCTTTCTTTCTCTTGCACGTATGCACATGTATGCACATGCATGCTATCATGAAAAAAGAAAACCAGGGACCAGCAGTTAGCATAATGGCTATGTTGCTGAACTCCCGTGTAATCGACTGCGGTTCGAGTCCTGGACCTGGTGGCTTAAACTCATTCCAGGTGCGTGTATGTACCTGCCCAAGATCCCAAGAGGAGAATGGAGAAGAAGGGATTGCAGCGTGGCCATCACCCCCTGGGGGGTGATTTCTCACCTTCTATCTCTCTGTCTCTGTCTTTCTGGCAAGCGCATACACCCTATAGGAAAAACCTCTCCCAAAAAGAAAGAAAGGAAGGAAGGAAGGAAGGACGGAAGGAAGGAAGGACGGAAGGAAGGAAGGACGGAAGGAAGGAAGGACGGAAGGAAGGAAGGACGGAAGGAAGGAAGGAAGAAAGAAAAGAAAAGGTTTTTTAGAAAGATTTTTGCTGTAGGGCACATGTGTTTGCCAGAGACACAGAGAAACAGGAAATGAGAAACAACCCTGAGGGGGCATGGCTGTGCCGCAATCCCTTCTCCATTCTCCTCTCAGGATTCTGGGCATGCAAAAGTGCCCAGTGTGTTTGAAGCCTTGAGGTCCAGGGCCACAGTCAACTATGTTGGAGTCCAGCACCTTCACTATTAGAACGCCCTAGAGAAAAAAAAAAGTAATAAATTGGGTGGCGGGGGGTAGGGGGAAACTGCAGTGGCACAGGAGGTAGCATCCTGACCTGTAGTTCTGAAATCCATATGCCTACACTTGGGTTTGGATCCTGAGTCGTCCTGAAACACACTAGGCATGTGCACCCAAGGTTTGGACTGGCTGGAGGACCAAGGAAAGAGAATCGCTGGTGGGGAAACCCTGCTTGGGATCCCTGTGTGTGTGTGTCTCTCATGAAAGAAAGAAAATAAGTGTTTTGGGGGTGGGGGGCATTGAACTATCTGTTTCATTATGATGACACCCACCTCCGGTACTGCCTGCCTGCTTCTGTGCCCCAGGAAGGGAGGCCTGGCCCTGAACAGAGCACAGTCCCCTGGCACGCCAGGCAGCAAGCCCCAAGTAGCTATAGACGTGTATTTGGTACATGGGAGGAGCTTAGTCCTTGGCTGCTGCTTTCCGGATGGTGGCCAGGACGTTGCTCAGTTCTTCTTGCTTCATCTCGGCACCGATGTGTGTCCTCACCCTTGTGTTGATGAACTCAAGGGCCCACTTGTCCTTAGAGACCTTGAGCAGCTCCGTGTCACACCATTCGTAGAGGTGAAACTACACACCTCCTGGATCATGTCCAGCGCGAACCTGGTGTGCTTGGTGAGGCACCTATGGCAGCGGCCGTGCCTCAGCTTGTTCACGTTCTTGATCACGTGGTGGCCCTTACTGAGGCCCACGTTTGTGGGGTAGTGCAGAAGCATGGCTGCAGCTGTCCAACGGCTGCTGCAGTGGAAGGTAAGGTAAGCGTTTTAAAAATTCCCACCAGCTTATATTGGTTAGTTACTTCAGGCTGAAGATAGGCTTTTCAAATGGGGGGGGGGGCATTTC
>NW_006205516.1:116775-121845 GCF_000334495.1 Tupaia belangeri chinensis
GAATAAGTGAAGAGGCGCTGGGGGGGGGGGGGGGGCAGGGAATGGCCACACCACAATCCGTTCTCCTCGATTCTCCTCTTGGGATTTTGGGCACGCACAAACACATGCCCAAGTCACCGGGTCCAGGATTCGAACTGTCGTCAACTACATGGGAGTCCAGTAACGTAACCATTACTCTACCTACTGGTCCCATCCCTCAGTATGACTTTAATTGGGGCCCAATATATACCATGATCAACATCCCCCACAACCAGGGTGATACTATATCTAATGAGGAGAGACCAGAGGCAGCTGGACAGCAACATTTCTTCATTCTGTTACCAAGCATAGTTTTAACACCAGGTACTGAGGGCAGTTCATCAGCTAGACCTCCGTCCACAAGCTGGAAAAAAATCACTGAAGAATATTAAAGATGGGAGGAGAAAGACAAAGCAATAAGGCTAATCCAAAGTTAAACTACCAGGAACAGGGTGCAGTGATAACTTTATTAAAGTATTTTCCCAATAACAAAATAGCTTCTCAAGCCAGCCAATGACGTGGTGGTTAAGGTGGCTAGATCCCATGTGGCCAACTGAACAGTTTGAATCCTGGACCCGGCAGCTTGTAAAACACCAGGCACGTGTGCATGTGTGCCCAAAATTCTGAGAGGAGAATGAAGAAGTGATTATGATGTGGCCATCCCCTCTGGGTGTGATTTCTCACTTTCTCTCTCTCTCTCTTTCAGGCATGTGCACATGCCCTATAGCAAAAACTTTTGAAAAATTTTAAAAAGAAAGAAAATAGCTTCTGGGCCAGCGGGTAGCAAGGTGGTTAAAGCAGCTGGATCCCACATGGTCGAGTGAGTAGTTTGAGTCCCAGACCCAGCAGCCTGAAAACCATGCTAAGTGCATGTGCATGTATGCCCCAACCCCCAAGAGGAGAATGGAGAAGAGACTCTGGTGTGGCCATTCACCCCTGGGAGGTGCCTTCTCACTTTCCCTATCTCTGTCTCTCTCTGGTGAGTTTAGAAAAATTTCCCTGTGGAAAAATTTTTTTGAAGTTTTTGCCTTAGGGTGTGTATGCTCACTGCAGAGACAGAGACAGTGAGAGGGAAAATGAGAAATCACATCCAAGGGGGGATGCCCATGCCACAATCCCTTCTCCATTCTCCACCTGGGATCTTCGGTATGCACACACATGTGCCCAGTGTGTTTCAAGCCACCAGGTCCAGATCTTGAACCATGGTCAGCCATGTGGGAATTCAGTGATGTAACCTCTATGCCATCTGCGCGCCCTGCCCTATAGTAAATTTTTTTTTAAAATCCATCCAGGTCAAAAAGAGGCTTTTTGCCCTTTTTCTCCCTCCCCACCTCCAGCTCATGGGACATATTGTTGTAACTTCATGGCTCATAAGCATACTAACACTCCTTCCAATGCATTGCGTCACATTCAACATTCTAGGTGTAAACCCACTTCTTTCTGAGACCTTCCTTCCTTCTGGAAGGGAATCTTTTGGTTTATTCCAAGAAGCAAGCACATAGTCCCCTCAGCCATGGTCCAGGATAATTAATCACTATAAAGAAGTAGTCATTTGTTCATGCTGTCGTCTTCACGTGACACTGCCAGAGTGAAAACAAAAACAAAAATAGTGGTGAAGGAGGCCAGGCCCACTCTTTTTGCTTTATTTTGTTTTTAATCAGAGAGATAGACACTTTTGACAGAGGTTTGCCATGTAGCCAGCTTCTTGCCCCAGTCTCCCAGTTAACTAGGATTACAGGAGCACACAGGTTGACCCTGTTTCAGATTGGGCCAGCACTGAATCTGGGCCTCCCATGCAGCCTTTGAGTTGGTACAGCTGAGCCCTATGCTTGTGCCACCAAGGCTAGGCCAGACCCACTTTTTAAAAAGCATTAAGTTCTTCTGAGTACAACCTTTGCTATTGAATAATCTCTAGCAATTTAAAACTTATTTAAGATAGTTTGTTGTTGGGACCAGCAGTTAGCGTAATGGCTATGTCGCTGAACTCCCATGTAGACGATCATGGTTCGAATCCCAGATCCAGTGGCTTAAACTCACACTGGGCGCATCTGCATGTGTGCCCAAGATCCCGAGAGGAGAACGGAGGAGAAGGGATTGCGGCATGGTCATTCTCCTTGGGGGTGACTTCTCACTTTCTATCTCTCTTTCTGGTGAGTGCACACGCCCTATGACAAAAACCTCTCTGAAAATAAATAAATAAAAGATAGTTTGCTATTAAAGGATGATGTTAAACTGAACTAAATTGACCTAAGCAGGCCTCCATACTTGGGTGATTAATTTGACCCAAAGTCATTGTTTATTGAACAACAATCTAACTTAAGGTGCAAGCAAGCTGTTATCTTAACCTAGCAACTAAGCCTCAGCCAATCACAGTAGCTGAACTTCAGCCAATCACAGGCACTAAACCTTGGCCAATCACAGTAGCTGAACTTCAGCCAATCACAGGCTTCCACCTGGTCTGACCATGTCCATATAAGGAAAACGCCAACCGCAGCCAGTTAGGTAGGTTATGCATGTCACTTCCTTGGTTTGCACACGGAGTAGGGTGGGAGGGACCAGCAGTTAGCGTAATGGCTATGTCGCTGGACTCCCACGTATTCGACTGCGGTTCAAGTCCTGGACCTGGTGGCTTATAACTCATGCCGGGCGTGTGTGGTACGTGCCCAAGATCCCGAGAGGAGAATGGAGGAGAAGGGATTGCGACGTGGCCATCCCCCCTGGGGAGTGATTTCTCGCTTTCTGTTTCTCTGTCTCTCTCTCTCTCTGGCAAGCACACGCACCCTATGGCAAAAATCTCTCAAAAAAAGGAAAGAAAGAAAGAAAAGAAATTTCTCCCCCTACAGTAGATGGCTATGCCACAATCCTTTCTCCTCCATTCCCTTCTTGGGATTTTGGGTATGCACCCACACATGCCCACCATGAGTTTAGAAGGGATTGCGACGTGACCATCCCCCCTGGGGGGTGATTTCTCGCTTTCTATTTTTCTGTCTTTCTGGTGAGCGCATGCACCCTATTGCAAAAACCTCTCCAAAAAAAATTTTTTTTTTTTTTGCTATAGGATCTATGTACTTGCCAGAGAGAGACAAAGTGAGAGGGGGAAAATGAGAAATCACCCTCTAAAGGGAATATAGCCCCACCACAATCTCTTCTCTTACATTCTCCTCTTGGGGTTTGGAGCACACATGTACATACATCTGGTGTAATTTTCAAGCTTCAGAGTCCAGGACCTCTACCTGGCTGACTCAAGCACAATATTTTTATTAGGTTTTTGCCCTAGGGTCTGTATGCCCACCAGAGAGAGAGAGAGAGAGTGTGAGAGGTAAAGTGAGAAATCACCCTCAGGAGAGTAGGGGGCAGGCCATGCTGCAATCTCTTCTCTCTTCTCCTCCTGGAATTTTGGTCACACACTCACAAGTGCCTGGCATGAATTTCAAGACACCAGATCCGGAACTCAAACGACAGTCAAACATGTGAAAGTCCAGCACCTTGACCACTATGCCCCCTGCTGGTCCTGGCACAATTATTTTTATTATTTTTTTAGAATTATTTTATTCAACTTTATTTATTTATAATTTTTTATGTAACTACAAAAAATTTTACTTAGAAAAACAATTAAATTTTACCCCTATTTAACTCTTTTTTTCAAGAAGTTCTTTTTTTTAATTTTTATTTTTTATTTTTTATTATCATCATAATCTTCTTTATATTACATTGGATTACATAGAACTTTACAGTGTATTACATTGCTTTTTCAAAAGGGAATGCCATGCATGTCAGTCAGTACAGAGACATTAATCTCCCCACTTCATCATTCAGTATCTTTTCTATGTTTTCCCCAATCAGTATTATTATTATTCTAGTTATTTTTAAAACAGTCAATCACTGTGTATTTATAATTTGACCAGAGGGAGACACACACACACACAGAGAGAGAGAGAGAGAACACACCACCAGGTCCAGAATTTGAACTATGGTCAGCCATGTGGGAGTCTAACGCCCTTAACCACCATACCACCTGCTGGCCCCAACACAATTACTTTTTTATTGGAGCATCAAAATGCTCTAAATGTAGTCTAAATGCTACAAATAAGAAATGTCAGTGATTTCGAATTTTTTTTTTTAATTTTTGCCAGAGGCATGTATGCTTGCCAAAGAGAGAGAGCGAAGCAAAGTGAGAATCCCTTCTCCTCCATTTCTCCCTCCTTCTGAGATTTCAGGGATACACACATACGAGCCCAGCATGTTTCTCAAGCCTTCAGATCCAGGACTTGAGCCATGCAGTCAGCCGTGGGATCCAGCCACCTTAACCGCCATTCCAGGGGTTGTTTCACAGTGAATCAGTGTTAAACAATGCAGGGACAGAGGCTTTATTTTGGTTTTCTCTGTATCCAACCCATTTCCCCTTTGTTTGCCCTTCACCCATATTAATAGGTACAAATTAGTAAATGTTCAATATTGGAAGCTAAATGTCCCCATTTGGCATAGTACACACATGATTTCATTCCTGTAAAGAATGGATCTGTGTGGGGCCAGCAGATGGTGGAATAGTTACATCACTGGACTCCCATGCATCCGACCATGGTTCATGTCTCAGCCCAGTGACTTGAAAATCATGCTGGGCCACGTGTGTGCCCAAGATCCTGAGAGGAGAATAGAGGAGAAGGCATTGTGGTGTGGCCATCCACTCTGGAGGGTGATTTCTAACTTCCCCTCTCACTGTCTCTGTCTCTCTCTCTGTCCTGAGCACATGCACCCTAAGGGAAAAACTTTTTTCTTAAGAACTATTTTATTTGGGACCAGCAGGTGGTATGGTGATTAAGGCACTGGACACTCCCACATGGCTGACCATAGTTCGAGTCCTGGACCTGGTGGCTTGCTTTCTCATCTTCCCTCTCACTCTCTGCGTGTCTCTTTCTGGTCAAAGAAAAAAAAAAGACGAATGAATAAATAAAATTAGAATAAATGAGTCTTTTTTAAAAAAGAATTATTTTATTTAACTTTATTTATTTATTTATTTATTTATTTATTTATTTATTTATTTATTTTAATTTG
>NW_006205516.1:122047-125304 GCF_000334495.1 Tupaia belangeri chinensis
CGCAATCCCTTCTCCTCCATTCTCCTCTTGGGATCTTGGGCACGCACACACATGCGCCCGGCGTGAGTCTCAAGCCACCAGGTCCAGGACGCAAACCGCGGTGGACTACGTGGGAGTCCAGCGACATAGCCATTACGCTAACTGCTGGTCCCAAAACCCCCTTTTTTTTTTAAGAGAGATTTTTGCTATAGGGTGTGTGCACTCACCAGAGAGACAGAGAGTGACACAGAGACAGAAAGCAAGAAATCACCCTCCAGGGGGGATGGCCATGCAGCAATCCCTTCTCCTCCATTCTCCTCTTGGGATCCTGAGCACATGCAGCCGGCATGAGTTTAAGCCGCCAGGCCTGTCACTTGAACCACAGTCAAGCACATGGGAGTCCAGTGACAAAACTGTTATGCCGTCTGCTGGTCCCAAGATAAAAACTTCTTTTAAAACAAAAGGGATCTGTGGGCCAGCAGGTGATGTGGTGGTTAAGGTCCTGGATTGTCACATGGTGGACTGTGGTTCCAGTCCCAGAACTGGCAGCTTGCTTTCTCTTTCTGGTGAGCTCATGTGCCCTATAGCAAATCTGAAAATAATAATAACATAAATTTTAAAAAGGAAAACACTGGAGAGAATTTATATCTTAACTTTATTAGATCTTATACCCTAAAAGAAAAAAAAAAAAGGAATGGATCTGCGTAAGTTCCCTGTCTTGCCTGGACTTCCATAGAACGCAGCCTCTGCAAGTCTGATGTTACTGGCTGCCTGCATCTGCCTGCGTGCCCTGGCTTTCCCTTACTTCCAATTCAAGAAACACAGGCTGTTCCTGGGAAACTGGACATCATGCGAATCAGAGCCCTAGGGGTAGGAGTTTTCTCTTTAAACCTAAAGCATGTGCCCACCAGCCATGGGGCTAGTGAACCAATCATTTTGCAAAATCAGCTTAATAGGCAATTGGTGCAACAATACATAACATGGTATCGCAAAAGTTAGGCACTTTTTCAGGACCGGTAGATGGCATAATGGTTCTGTCGCTGGGCTCCCACGTAATTGACCACAGTTCAAGTCCATGTGCTCAGGATCCCAAGAGGAGAATGGAGGAGAAGGGACTGCTGCATGGCCATACCCCCTGGGGGAGTGATTTCTCGCTTTCTGTCTCTCCCACAAGCATGTGCACCCCATAGTAAAAATCTCTTAAAAAAAGAAAGAAAAGAAAAAAAAGAAAAGAGAAAAAAATAAAATAAAACTCACGCCAGGTACACGTGTGTGCCCCAAATCAAGAGGAGAATGGAGAAGGGATTGTGGGGTGTCGCTCTCTCTCTCTCTCTCTCTCTCTCTCTCTCTCTCAGGTGAGTGCACATGCACTACAGTAAAAATCTCTCAAAAAAAAAAAGTTAGGCAGTTTTTCTGTTGAAAACTTTATTAGAAATTTCCCAAAAGCCCCATCCCAAATCACGTGATTTCTTTACTCAGTTCAGTTCTTGGACCTTGCCCTGTGATCAGCATAGAGGATAGCCAGTAGTACGGTCCATTTTTTCCACTTAATGTTATTCCATACATCTTTCCCTTAAATTCAAAAATTCAAAACAAGGGAAGACTACCCATAATCAACTAGCATTAGCTTTTCATGGTGTGAAAACTTATTTCTTAGAAAATTTCTGTGGGCACCAGCAGTTGACATAATGGCTATGTCGCTGGACTCCCATGTAGTCGACCGCAGTTCAAGTCCCAGACCCGGTGGCTTAAACTCACACTGGGTGCATGTGTGTGCGTGCCCAAGATCCCGAGAAGAGAATGGAGGAGAAGGGATTGCGACATGGCCATCCCCCCTGGGGGGGGGGTGATTTCTCACTTTCTGTCTCTCTGTCTCTGTCTTTCTGGCAAGTGCATGTGCCATATAGCAAAAACGTCTCCAAAAAAAAAAGGAAGAAAGAAAAAGAAAAATTTCAGCGGCCATCAAGCTCCTGGTAGACAAGATTCAGAATTTCCAAAGCAAAACATTGTGCTTTAAAGATCCACATTATTAGAACTCATGTTAGAATGCTCTTTAACTTAAAGAGCTAAGATGGGGACCAGCAGTTAGTGTAATGGCTATGTCGCTGGACTCCCATGTAGTCGACCGGTGCTTTGAGTCCCAGACCTGGTGGCTTGAACTCACGCCAGGCACGTGTGCATGCGTGCCCAAGATCCCGAGAGGAGAATGGAGGAGAAGGGATTGCAGCATGGCCATCCCCCCTGGGAGGTGATTTCTCGCTTTCTGTCTCTCTGTCTCTGTCTTTCTGGCAAGCGCACACGCCCTATAGCAAAAACCTCTCCAAAAAAAGAGAGCTAAGATGAATAGAAATACTAATTATTAACCATATATTGTTGGGCTAGTATATGATGGGACTATTTAAGGATATGGACAAGGAGAAGGTTATACATTCTTTTTGTCCAGGTACATTGGAGGAGGCGGATGGCTGGAGGGTAAGTGTGCCTTTTTTCTCTGGCTGTGAAACTTTTTTTTTTTTTAATGAGATTTTTTTCTATAGGGCGTGTGCGCTCACCATAGAGAGACGGAGACAGAGAAAGCGAGAAATCACCCCACAGAGGGGATGGCACACTGCAATCCCTTCTCCATTCTCCTCTCAGGAATTTGGGCACGCAGGCGCGGACACGCACCCAGCCTGAGTTTTAAGCCCCCAGGTCCAGGACTGAAATCATCGTGGATTACGTGGGAGTCCAACAACGTCACCATTCCGCCATCTGCTGGTCCTGTGTCTGCAAGCTTAATTGGAGTGCAGTCTAGTTATTAACGTAGAATTTGTGCCCTCTAAGCTAGCTGAGCAATACCGGGCTTAGCTATCACACTCACCCCCAAACGCGATAGACATTCCTTATTTTGCTTGATATTTGAAAGAAAACAAAAAGAAAGAAAATGCACACATACATACACATATCTAATTACCCAGAAACAGTTCATGAAACACATGCCAAAATGATCGTGTTGCTTATACGGCGTCCGAGAAACATATCCTACGCTCCAGTGTCCTTTCCTTCAGGTACTTCAAAGTTCCTGGCTGCCAAAGGACTTCATCTCCTGCCAGCTGAGATTTGTGGCGACCCGCTCGGAACCTGAAGTATGTGTCGGCCAGGTTGCTACATCGGCTCATTTTTAACGGCACACATGCCTCCCGATGGCAGGACCAGCTAGGGCAAGGGAAGAGATTTGCCGACGTACCCGGAACTGTCTCCAAGCCTTCCCCAGTTTGGGCCGCTGTGTGGCAGCGGGT
>NW_006205516.1:125674-131630 GCF_000334495.1 Tupaia belangeri chinensis
GGCTACTCACGCCCCTACGGTAGCGACAAGCCGTGGCCTAGCCTCCTCGACAAGGAGCGGGAGGAGAGCCTCCGACAGAAGTGAGTGAGACGACCGCACCTTCTCGTGTAGGAGCTCAGCTGCCTTTGGAGTCTGGTTTACCGTTCATTCCGCTTTTGACTATTTGCATTTCGCTCACTCTGCCTGCCTCGCTCCCATTCTCATCCCTTCCTTCGATCCACCCACGGCAACCCTGTATTCTCCCTTTTCTTCCCTTACGTTTTCCACTCAGCCTCAGGTCTCTGTATGGTGTCCTGGTCTCCTCGTATCCCCTTCTGCCTCCTGGCTTGTTAGCGGACGTGACCAAGAGCTCTGATGAATTACAGCATTTACTCGGTTGTGTCACTACCCTTCGTGAACATGTTTTTATTTCCCACTCGACTGAACTCATGGATCTATTTTATTAGTCACAGAATCCGCCCAGCACTTCGTTAGGCATGAAACCATTGCTTGTTGAATGAGCAGACAAGGTTTGAGATAACAGGATACGTAAGTAGAATGTTTTGTAGGAAATTGGGAAGGTTTGAAATTAAGGGTTTCAATTTGAGAGGAAGAAAACCTTCTCTTAGACAATATGATTGTAGGAATAATGATCTGCTAAGCTGTGATGAGGCTGTCTTGAGAACTAGGTGGTCTCAATCTTGACTGTGAAAAATGATGCCAGGATGAGATCAGATCTCTTATGTGAGTATTGGAGTGGGAAATAGTCATAGTTTAAATAGAAAGCAAAAGATATATAATTATTCCTGTGTAATCTTAATATCTAATGTTTATTAAGTATTAAATTGTTAAGCACCCTAAGTCTTAACTGCGTGTTAAAAAAAAAAAGGGAGAGAGACATTTACAAGTGTTACAGGCCTTGAGGGGCATGTTCAAGTTCTGACAGTTGGGGGCTGTCTTCATGACTATTCTAGCACTGGGAAGTAATAAAGTGTAGTAATGAAAAGGACAAGCTCCAGAATCAGACTGCCTGAGTTTGAAGCCCTTGTTTGCCACTTAATGGTGTGACTTTGGGAAGTCACTGAACCTCTTGGAACTTCTTTTTCATCATTAAAAAGGGGATAAAGTTAGTATTAAGACTCTTACAATGGTTCTAACAATGTAATGCCTGGAACACAATTAATATTCTTTTTTTTTTTGAGAGAGAGGGATTTTTGCTATAGAGCGTGTGCGCTCGCCAGGAAGACAGAGAGAGACAGACAGAAAGCAAGAAATCACCCTCCGGGTGGGATGGCCACACCGCAATCCCTTCTCCTCCAATCTCCTCTCAGGATCTTGGGCTGGCACACACACACACACACACACACACACACACACACATGTGTGTGTGTGCACACGCGCACAACATGAGTTTAAGCCACCAGGTCAGGGACTCACGGTCTACTATATTGGGAGTCCAGTGACATAGCCATTATGCTAACTGCTGGTCCAGATACAATTAATATTCTTTAGTATTAGCTATTAGTATTTGATGGGAGCAAAAGCAATCCTAAATTAGGTTGGAAACCTGCCTCTCCAAGTTTACTTTTTCAGAAAGGTATCAATAGGCTATGTCGGTTAAAAAGCAAATGACTTCTGGGACCAACAGGTGTCATGGTGGTTAAGGCACTGGACACTCCCACATGGCCGACCAGGGTTCAAGTCCCTGGACCTGGTGGCTTGCTTTCTCACTTTCCCTTTCTCTCTATCTCTGTCTCTCACTGGTCAAATTAAAAATAAATAAATGAATAGATAAAAATTAAATAATTATTTTTTAAAAAAAGCAAATGACTTCTTACTGGGGAGTCCTCACTAAAAGATGTCTGAACTGCTTGGATGAAATTTACATTTGCAGATTTAGAAGGTAAATCATTTATATTAATAGTACAGATGAAGTCAGGTGGCAACAGGTTTAAGAACAGGACTTCATGCTCTTTACAGCCTGGTAGGCATTCTTCCCCTTATACACATATGTTATAAAAGTACATCCTTTTTTATCTTGTTTGTCTTCAAGTGGGAGATCCTTTGAGTCTGACTACGTAGTTATAATATCTTTTCCCCTGCATAAAGAAGTAAAAAGTAATTTATCTGAAAAGCGAAATCAATTATGCTATAAAGATGTTTTAAAAAAATAGAGACATAAGCAGATAAACTTGGAAATTGAACCTCAGGATTTTTTTTCCTCAATTTATGAGTAATAGCAAAAATTGAAACAGCAGAATGGCAATTATTTTAACAAAACAAAACAAAAAAATTAGTGTCCTCCAAAGAGCAGATAGGTAATGTATTCCTTTTCTTACAAGGAGCTAAAAGTAAGCAGGGAGGGAACAAACTCTGAATCTCATTGAAGGCAACTTTTGTCACATCAACTTTCTGTTCTCAGAGCTCCTTTTGTTTTCTAGTGGTTCAATATTTTTTGTCTTCATTCTTTTTGGGGTTTCCAAAAAGTAGTTTTAACTGAATTAAAACAGACTTCTTTTTCCTTTCATAAACATATATAAACTAATGAATTTATTTCTAAGTGTAAAACTTTGTCACATATTGCAGAAGATGAAATGAGCAGTTGGGAGCATTGTCATGCACTCAGCGGAAGGAGACACTTGGCAGTCTCCCAGGCTACTGTCTCTGACCTGGCCCTGAGGCTGTCTGTGGTCTGTACCATTTGATACTATTGTCAGAACATCAAACCCTGAGGGATGGATTTACACTTAAACCACATTTTTATTCATGTTTACAATGTATGGGGAAAACAGGACTTACTGGACTCCTGTTGAATATGACTACATATTTAGAAAACAATTCAGCCATTGAATTATAATTTACATGTCTGAATCTTCTAGGAGATTAAGCGAGAGAGAAAGGATTGGAGAATTGGGAGCTCCTGAAGTATGGGGACTTTCTCCAAAGAATCCTGAGCCAGAGTAAGTGGTCAAAAAATATCCTTTTAAAGTATGTTATATCATTTGTTTAAATCCTGACTCTGTTGTCAAAACTTTTGTTAAATGAAGAACTTTAAGTACCTCTCATATTTTTTATTCTTTCTTGTGATTTGGGCTCTTTTACTCCTTACATTTTGAAGACATGGAACATAGCTAAGGATTAAAACATGGGGCCGGTCACATAGCCTAGTAGTTAAGGGAGCTGGATCCAGTGTGGCTGACTACCATTTGAATCCTGTAAATAAAATATATTATTTGTCTTAATAGTGAACATTTCTGAAAAAGAAAGAAAGAAGAAAGAAAGAAAGAAAGAAATGGGACCAGCAGTTAGTGTAATGGCTGTGTCTCTGGACTCCCATGTAGTCGACTACAGTTCGAGTCCTGGACCCAGTGACTTAAACTCACTCCGGTTGCGTGTGCATTCGTGCCCAAGATCCCGAGAGGAGAATGGAGGAGAAGGGATTGCGGCGTAGCCACCCTCCCAGGGGGTGATTTCGCTCTTTCTGTCTCCCTCTCCTTTTCTGGTGAGCACATGCGCCCTATAGCGAAAACTTCTAAAAAAAAAAAAAAAAGTTAACTAAACCTTTCTGTGAATAAGAAATTAACACCCCATGAATTAGCAATGCTATTTAAACAGAACAAATAGCATACCAAAATCCACTAGCAACATTTTAATCCTTTTTTATTAATTGCTGGAGGGTATATGCACTCACCAGAGAGAGAAGGAAAGAAAAAAAGGGAGAAAGTATGCCTTCAATGGGACATGGTCACACTGCAGTCCCTTCTCCATTTCTCCATTCTGCTGGAATTTTCGGTATGCAAACACACATGCCTACTGTGTTTTTTAAGCCTCAGAGGTCCAGATTTAAACCACAGTCAGCCATGTGGAATCCAGTTCCCTTAACCACATGGTCACACTGCAGTCCCTTCTCCATTTCTCCATTCTGCTGGAATTTTCGGTATGCATACACACATGCCTAGTGTGTTCTTAAGCCTCAGAGGTCCAGATTTAAACCACGGTCAGCCATGTGGAATCTGGTTCCCTTAACCACTAGGCTATGGGGCCAGCCCACCTAGAGGACTTTTAAAAAATGAATATACCAGTATGGTTTTGTTTACTGTTTTTTTTTTTTGTTGATTTTCCTATATCCAATACTATCTAAAGGCTCAATGCGTTTTCATTTTCCTTATTTCTTTTCTCTTTGGTGCTACTCCTAAAATTCTTCTTCTTTCTCCTCTATTTCCATGTCTAGTTTGAGTTGAGACAATGTAATTGATAGGTAAACCTGTAATTTGTGACAGGGTGATAAAGCATTATTATCTGAAACTTGTTTTTATAGATACCTTTGGAAAATGCTTGAAGAACCTGAACTCATAGAATTAGAGTTGGAAGGAATCCTAAAAATAATTTTCTAGACAATATCTAAATTATTCCAGGTATGATCTTTAGAGGAAAAGATGATATGATATGGAAACTCCCTTTCTGAATTGTCATAGAATTTTAGTAATACTTATTTCAGAATTCTCTGTAATAAAATGAAATCTTTTTTTAAGAATTATTTTATTTAACTTTATTTTTTAATTTATTTTTAATTTTACCAGAGAGAGACCAAGCGAGAGAGAGGGAGAGAGGGAGAGGGAAGGTGAGAAAGCAAGTCACCAGATCTGGGATTCGAACCGCATTTGGCCATGCGGGAGTCCAGTGTCCTTAACCACCATGTCACCTGCCAGCCCCTAGAATGAAATCTCTTCAGACTACAGTTTGTTTGGTTCTTTTTGCTCTGGAGAGGCAGACAGTTGCTGCTCACCCATTACAAACTCAGAATAAAATTGTGAAGACCTCCCTTGGCCTGAGTTCCAGTTCTTTCATCTTTCCTCCTTGTTCCTGTTCTCTACTTCTGCTCTGTAGTTTCTTCCGAAACTATAAATTCCCCATGCTGCTTTGTTTGACTAGCACCTTTAAACTCTGTAAACTCTAAAGCTTCTGGCAAATTGAAGTTATTTTATTTTAACAAAGGTAGTAGACCCTTTAATTGCACTCTTATGAAAGTTGTCCCATGTTGGCTTTAAGTGGTTCTTGGATAGCAGTGCTGTTACTGCAACGTTAAGTCCAGGGTCCGGCAGGTGGCATGGTGGTTAAGGCGGCTGCACTTCCACACGGCTGACCACAGTCCGAGTCCTGGACCTGGCGATTTGCTTTCTCACTTTCCTTCTCTCTCTCTGTCTTTCTCTGGTCAACTTCAAAAAATAATATAAATAAATAAATAAATAAATTATTAAGTTTTAAAAAATTTAAGTCCATATCATTATTCTTCGTGATCCATATTGCATTACTTTTCTAATTCTTATCATTTTCCATAAATCTAGTTCTGATGAACATACCCCAGTAGAGGATGAAGAGCCAAAGAAAAGCACCAGTTCAGCTTCTACTTCAGAAGGTATTTTTAAGATACAGAGTTTTGTTATTGAGAAGCTTTAAAAATGAGTTTATTAATAGTTGAACATTAGACTTTGCTTTTATTCAAATAGCCTATCATCTATTATTTTTCAGTATTTCTAACAGGATAAAATTGACATTCAAAAAATACTTCTTTCGAAGTTCATTTTTTTATTTGTATTTTCTATAGAAGATAAAAAGAAAAAGAAGAAGTCTAGTCACTCAAAAGAAAGATCCAGGAAAAGGAGAAAGAAAAAATCATCTAAAAGAAAACACAAGAAATATTCTGAAGACAGTGACAGTGACTCTGAGTCTGAAACAGACTCCAGTGGTAAGAATGTCAACATCATTCTGTAAAGTTTGCTTCAAAAGTAGTTTTTCTTCTTAAAACTTGTTTTAGAAAAAGGTTCTAGAAAATGATAATAATAGCTAAGAGTTTCTGAACTTTTGTTGGCTTCGTTCCAGGCATCTGCTACATCTTTTTATCCTTTTTTTTTTTTTTTTGGGGGGGGTTTTTGCTATAGGGCGGGTGCCCTAGCCAGAAAGGCAGAGACAGAAAACG
>NW_006205516.1:131722-156809 GCF_000334495.1 Tupaia belangeri chinensis
GCACATGGCACCTGGTGTGAGTTCAAAGCCACCGGGTCCAGGACGCGAACCGCGGTCGACTACGTGGGAGTCCAGCGACATAGCCATTACGCTAACTGCTGGTTCCCCGCTACATCCTTTATATTCATTATTGCCATTTAATCCACACAATAACTGTAGGGTACGACCACCTGATATTTGAGGAAATAGAGGTACAGGGCAGATTATAAGTACCACACCCAAGGTCACAGTTGCATTTCAGACCTAAGTACTGTGACTCAAGATTGGTTGCGCATAGTTGTACAAGGTACAGGACACCAGACCAAGTCAGGGGGGTGGGCTGCGAGACGGAGTGCCAAAGCAAGCCTTATAGGGCCTGCTTTACCTGAATATATTAGCCCAACGGAAGGGTCCTGTTGTGTAATTCTCATGCCCAATGGGCACTTTGTACCATTTTCAAAAAGTTGTGCCATAAAGTACCCCCTTTCACACTGGATGTTCTTGATCAATGTAAGACACCCCGTTTTAAGATACTGCATCACCAAAAGTCATCTTTTTATACCCTTTGTTAGCTGCTGGCTAACCAGAGGGTGCCTTCTCTGGAGCTGACACATTATAGAAAGGCTCCTCTTCTTTTGATACTGCCTGGCTTTCCCACATTCCTATGTTACTTTTCTTCCTTACTGTTGGAAAACTGACTCTTTTTTTTTTTTTGTAGAGAGAGATTTTTGCTATTGCGCATGTGTGCTCACCAGAGAGACAGAGATATAAAGCAGGAAATTACCCCCCAAAAGGGATGGCCATCCCGTAATCCCTTCTCCTCTGTTCTCCTCTCAGGATTTTGGGCACACACACACAGCATGCATTTTAAGCTGCCATGTCTGGGACTCGAACCACAGTGGGAGTCCAGCAACGTAACCATTATACCATCTGCTGGTCCCATGAAAACTGAACTTTCTTCAAACACAAACTTGAGCATGTCAACCCCTTACTTAAAATAGCTCTTCGTAGCCTTCATGGTAAAGCTCAGACCCTGATCAATCCCTCTCTAATCACATATACCCTGTCATTCTCTCTTGCACCATCCTCTGTAAGCTGAAAACTACTTTTTACCTCCTCAGTATTCCATATTGTTTCTCTCTACTCTTACCTGGTGCAGGACTCCGCCAGGTCCAGGACTCTGCCTACATGCCAGTCTCTACCTCCACCCAGCTTCGCTTACTCATTGCAGCACTGGGCTTCCGTTACTTTTATGATAAACCGATGCGGGGGGTATAAAAGCCCTTTTATAAAGACATTTTTAAACAAAAGAAAAAAGTTTACAAAAGAAAAAAAAGATACAGAAAAAGAATAACTTGCTTCATATGTCCCAAAAAGAGAAAAAATAAAGGGGACAATGCCAACATGCTCAACAACAAAGGGTTCTTTTTCTTATTTTTTAATACAAAATACAAGCAAAGGATACACATACTTAAAACAGAGCTCAGGAGCAGACACGCAGTCCTGGGAACCCTTCAATAAAAGCAAAGCAGGAGTTCGTTTTTTCTTTGTCTATAAACCAATTTTAAAAAGAACTAACATTAAAGCTATCTGAATAGACACATACATATAACCAACAGTAAATGAAAAAAAAAATGCCCAACATCACTAATAATCAGGGAAATGTAAATGAAAGCCACAGTGAGATATTTCACCCCAGGTAGAATGGCTACTGTCAAAACCACAAAAAAATGACAAATCCTGGCAAGGATCCAGAGAAAGGGGTGCTCTTTTACATTGTTGTCAGAAGTGTAAATTAATACAGCCATCATGGAACACAGTGTGGAGCTGCCATGTGACCCAACAGTACTGCTAGTAGACACATTCAAAGGAGTGGAAACCGGTACATCACAGAGATATCTACACTCCAGTGTTGATTACATCCATATTCACAACAGCCAAGATATGGAATCTACCTCAATGTCTGAATGGATAAAGAAAATGTGCAAACACACAGAAGTATTATTTAGCCATTGTTAAGTGAAATAAGCCAGGCACAGAAAGAGAAGAATTACATGTTCTCACTCATATGTGGAAACTAAAAACGTTGACCTAACAGGAGGAGAGAGTAGAATAATGTTTACTAGAGGCTGGGAAGGGCAGGGAGATGATGTGTAACAGATGGAAAATTACAGTTAGATAAGAGAACTGTGTTCTACTGTTCTGTAGCACAGTAAGGTAACCACAGATAACAATAATTTATTATAGATTTCAGAATAGCTAAAAGAGAATTTTCAATGTTCCAATCACAAAGTAGTGATAAACTTTGGTGATGATGGATATGCTAATTACCCTGATTTGATTATCATACATGTAGTGAACAAATCAGTGTGCCCTGTAAATGTACACAATTATGTGTCCGTTAAAAAAGAAACTATCTTGAGCCACTAGGTGGCGTCAGTCCCACATAGCTGACTACAGTTAGAGTCCCAGACCCAGCAGCTTGAAAATCACGCCAAGCATATGGTGTATGTGTGTCCAAAATCCTGAGAGGAGAATGGAAGAGAAAGGATTGCAGCATGGCCATCCCCTTGGGGGTCATTTCTCAGTTTCCCTCTCCCTCTGTGTGTTTCTCTCTAACAGCGCACATGTATTATACCAAAACTTAAACAAGAAAGAAAGATGCTAGCTGAAGAGTCACATTTTCCTGATCAACCATTCCTCAGCCACCTTCCCCAAATCAGTCTGACTGTTCAATGACTATGATTGCCCAGAGCACCCCAATCTTCCTTGTCACTCTGGATTGTATTTTTCTCTCTACCTGCCTCCTCCATTAGACTGAGCTGGGAAGCATTGTCCTCTTCCATCTCATATACATAGGGTTTTTTTCCCTTTTCATTATGGAATTTTTCAAATGTTTAGGAAAGTAAAGGGATTAGTGTAATTAATAACAAACACTTATCACCCAGATTTAAGATTTTAGTATTTTCATATTTGCTTCAAATATCAGTGTTTTACTTAGGTAATCATAAAAAATGTCATTATATAGCAGTGCTAAATATTTTTGTAGATCTCTGAAACATAAGGACATTTTCTAAGTTAACCACAATGATGTTATTTAATGCAATTAAATAATGTTCTATATCTCCTAATACCTAGTGTGACTGATCTCTATGTACCCAGTGTCAAGTATGAGAGCAATAAATGTTTAAAGAAGTAATTTCTTTATAACAACAAATGGAGCAACAGTAAGATACTACTCTACTTGAAAGTATTAGACTTTAGAGTTAATTTTTTTCAATTATAATGTGATTTAATTTGCAGATGAAGAAACAAAAAGGAGAGCAAAGAAAGCAAAGAAAAAGGAAAAGAAGAAGAAACACAGATCGTCAGTTTTTTTCATTTTTATTATGTGAAAGTTCAAATGTATATAAAATTATATAATCATCCTCCTTATGCTCATTACTAAGTTTAAACACTTATCAACTTAAGGGCATTCTCCATAATTTCCCAATTATTTTGTAACCAATCCCAAATATTTCCAGTGCTCTTCTCTAAAAGAGGCATTATTTATTTTTTAAAAAAGTGCTATTTTCATGCCTAAAAATATTTAACAATTATTCCTCAATCCACAGTTTTTCTATAGTTTATTCTAATCAGGGTCCAAATAATGCCCATAAATCGCAATGATTGTATTCTTATGGTTTCCTTTAGTATGTTCGTTTGTCCTCTGTATTTCCTATAGGTGGATAGGTCTAGAGGCTTGAGGAGGTTCCCAGTTGTATTTGAGGCAAGAATATTTCATAGGTGGTACTCTATAAATTCATCAGGAAACAAATAATATCTAGTCCTTCTTTGTCACGTTAACAGCCATTCATGGTCATTGTGTAGATTCATTATTAAGGATTACAAAATGGTCATAGTCTAATTCTGACTTTCCTTTTTTATTTATTTGGTAGAATAATTTTATAAGAGAAACATACCGTCATGAACTATTTAGATAACTTGAAGTACAATTTATATAGGGGCAGGATAACTGCTTCAATTTTTGAATGAGTTGACTTTTTTAGTATAATTAGGAACCCAAGGATTTAGGCATTTTTATTATTTTTAAAAGTTTTTTTCTTCCGTAAGAATGGCAGCACCCCCAACAGTGTCTTGACGCTGTATTCCAGCCTTATCCCACGTTAAGGTCAACCTGTAACCCTTCCATGTGGTCCAGCATTGCAGAGCCTTATGTTACCACTGCACCACCAGCTGGCCCCAGACTTTAAGATATTCGATGTATTTTGGGACCAGCAGATAGCATAATGTTTGCATTGCTGGACTCTCACATGGCTGATTGTAGTTCGGGTCCCAGAACTGGTGGCTTCCAAATCACCAGGTGCATGTGCATGTGTGCCCAAGATCCCGACAGAACTGGTCCTACTCCCAGAGGGTAATTTCTCATTTTCCCTTTCACTGTCTGTCTTTCCAGTGAGTGCATGCGCCCTTAGGCAGAAACCTGTTAAAAAAAAAAAAGATTTGATGTATTTTAATCCATTACACTTTAAATTACCATTAATGCTCAAATTGGTAAGATCCAATTTTAGGCTATTTTATTTGTTGTCTTTCTTCAACATTATAACTATTTCACTGTACCCTTTAGCAATCATTTTTTATAATGAAACATGGCTTTCTTAAATAAGTTAGAAGATATTAAAATTCTTCTCTAATAAGATTGAATAGGCTAGGAATTTATATCATTTTAATCACTCTTACCTTTTTTTTTTTTCCTTTGGAGAGGTTTTCGCTATAGGGCGTGTGCGCTCGCCAGACAGACAGAGAGAGACATAGAGACAGAAAGTGAGAAATCACCCCCCCCGGGGGGGATGGTCACGCCACAATCCCTTCTCCTCCATTCTCCTCTCGGGATCTTGGGCACGCACGCACACGCGCCTGGCGTGAGTTTTAAGCCACCGGATCCGGGACGCGAACCATGGTCGACTACATGGGAGTCCAGCAACATAGCCATTATACTAACTGCTGGTTCCCACTCTTACCTGTCTTTTATTTATTTATTTTTAGAATGATTTATTTTATTTTATTTATTATCATTATTTTTCCATTTGACCAGAGAGAGAGTGAGAAAGCAAGGTGCCAGGTCCAGGACTTGAGCCATGGTTGACCATGTGAGAGTTCAGTGCCCCAACCAACATGACACTGCCAGTCCCAGTCTTATCTTCTGTTGCTTTGAAAAATTAAGATGTCCTTTAATGTGGGAATGTTAAGTGAGTTTATATCAAATTATAATCCTTACAGAAAAAAATATAAGAAAAAGAAGTCTAAGAAGAGCAGAAAAGAGTCCAGTGATTCAAGCTCTAAAGATTCCCAAGAAGAGTTTCTAGAGAATCCCTGGAAGGATCGATCAAGTAGGTTCTTCTGATAGACTTTAACGCAGAACAGATGAAACATTAAAGCAACCAATTAGTCAAAATGTGAATGTGTTTCTGAACATCTTTCATGCAGAGGCTGAAGAACCCTCAGATTTAATCGGCCCAGAGGCTCCAAAAACACTTGCCTCTCAAGACGATAAACCTTTGAAGTAAGTAGCAGTGTATGTATAATATATAAAGTGCCTTCTAAAACCTATGGCCTTAACTTACCTTGTCAAGCTTATTTCCCGGTAGTCTCTTGTTTATACCTCAGGTTCCAACTGAGCTAGACTACTAAAAGTTCCCTTTATTTACTGTGTGTGTTTCTACTTTGGGGCCTTGTTTGTCCCCCAGAATGCCTGTTCTTTTCTCTGCCCCGTTTTCTTCCTATCCCCAATTTCATCCTGTGAAAATCGCTGTCATCCTTTAAAGCCCTTTTCAAAAGGAGGGAGCATGTGCTGATTCCCAGTATATCCCCTCCACAGGTAGGAATCATTTCTACTGCTCTTTAATACTCACTGCATTTTCTGTTTCTTTTATGCAATGTAGTGTTTACCTTGCCTTGTACTGTAGGTACATATGAATATATAAACTCCACAAGGACAGAAATTAGTTTTATATTATAAACTTTGATTTTAATAGGTATGCAAGAAATACTCACTTAATTGAATGAAGGAGTGGTAGCTTTTTAAATCCCTTTGAATGAAAGTTAATAGATCATTGTCACAGGACCAGCAGTTAGCGTAATGGCTATGTTGCTGAACTCCCATGTAGCCAACCATGGTTCAAGTCCCGGACCCGGTGGCTTAAACTCATGCTGGGCACATGTGCGTGTGTGCCCAAGATCCCAAGAGGAGAATGGAGGAGAAGGGATTGTGGCGTGGCCATTCCACCTGGGGGGTGATTTCTCAATTTCTGTCTTTCTGGCGAGCGCACATGCCCTATAGCAAAAACCTCTCCAAAAAAAAAAAAAAGATAATTGTCACTATACAGCATCGTTATTGGTTGTAAGTCTAAAAAGTATATTAACTTGAGATATATTATTTCTCTACTTTGGTTTATTTTTTTTTTTGTAAGGGAAAAAGGAAAAGGGAATCAGTTGGAGGTAGAACCATTAATGGCAATACCTATAGGGATAAATTATTCTGTCATTGTAAACTGTGTCTCTGTACTCACTAACATCAGTTCTTTTGTTTTTCCAAAGTATCTCTGTATTTCTTGGGTACGTATGTAGGTCAGAGTACAATGTTATCTAGTTAAATTAACGTAATTCACATTGGGCTTCCGAGCACACAACTACTAAGCACTGTTTGTCTGAGAGAGAATGTTTTTTTGTGCTCTTCTTAGATGATGAGCTTTTTATATTGAGATGGTTTCATGGTCCTCTTCCAAATTCTCCATTCATTTGTAGCTATGGGCATGCTCTGTTACCTGGTGAAGGTGCAGCTATGGCCGAATATGTAAAAGCTGGAAAACGTATCCCACGAAGAGGTGAAATTGGCTTGACAAGTGAAGAAATTGCATCATTTGAATGCTCAGGTTACGTAATGAGTGGTAGCAGGTATGTTTTTGGCATTGAGCTCAATTTCCATGATTAGATCTTTTCCTTCTTTCTTATACTAGAATTATTTTGGTGATTGATTTTCATTAAGTAATTATTCCGGATCAAAAGTAGAGTATAAATATTGGCTTGATATTGGTTTTATTGGTATGAACATAGTTGTCAAAATTCCAAGTACAGGTTGAGCATCCCTTGTCCAAAAATCCAAAATCTGAAATGCTCCAGAATCTGAAAATTCCTGAGTGCTGACATGATACCACAGATACCACACTGGATCTCATGTAATGGGTCATAATCAGAATGTTACAATACATAGGACCAGCAGATGGTGTAATGGCTATGTCACTGGACTCCCATGTAGTAGACCATGGTTGAAGTCCTGGGCCCAGTGGCTTAAACTCACACTGGGCCCGTGTGCGTACGTGCCCAAGATCCCAAGAGGAGAATGGTGGAGAAGGGATTGCGGCATGGCCATCCCCCCTGGGGGGTGATTTCTCACTTTCTGTCTCTCTGTCTTTCTGGCAAGCGCACATGCCCTATTGCAAATAAAACCTCTCCAAAAAAGTGTTATAATACAAAATGTTATATAAAATTACCTTTAGACTATGCATATTAGATATATATAAAACATGAATAAATTTTGTGTTTAGAATTGGGTCTCATCCCTAAGATATCTTATTATGTATATACAAATATTCCAACATCCAAAAAAATACAAAATTTAAAACTCTTCTGGTCCTAAGCATTTCAGATAAGGGAAACTCAGCCTGTGTATACACCTCAGCCTCAAACTCGGCTATTCCTCCAACTTTAAAGAACAGTCTTTTCAGTATCCTTTTCAGTTGGTATTTTGGTACAGATATATTATCCACTGGGGAATATAGTTACATGCAGCTGTTTACCACTGTCCCCTGAGAAAGATGGCATTTTGGCAGTGAGAAAAGCATTTTCATTAGACAGTGTTTCCTAGTTCCCAAGATTTCTTCTAGTTTTATGTGGACCCAGATTTCTAAGAGTGCATAACAGAAAAGGATTATAAAAGACATCAGGTTCAGCATGAGGAAATGAGTATAAAATTAGGAAAGAGAAAGCAAAGTACCAGGAAGAATGAGAACAGTGGGCTAATAGGCCAGCAGTATTAAGATTAAATTGAATTTTGGATTCTTTAATAAAAGTTTATAAACTTTAAAAGTAGATAATTATTTTTAAATGACATTAGAGGCAAATATTTGCAGAACCCCTGAAGCACCTCCAGAATCTTGGAATTCTGAGGACCAACATTTGAAACATACTGAAGGACCAGCACAATAAGACAAGAAAAAGGAGTCAGAGACATAAAGATTGGAAAGGAGGACACAATACTGTCATTTTTTGTGAATGATATGATTGATTGTTCACATGGAAAATCATAAAGAATCTTCAGATGAATTATAAATAATAGGAAAGTTTAACAAATGGTTACATTTAAGGTTAATACACAAAACTCATTAGCATTTCTATACACCAGCAACAGACAACTAAAAAATATAATTAAGTAAAAAGGAAACATTTATAAGAGTACCAGAGAATATGAAGAACTTAGGTATAAATCTTAACAAAAGATACCAAAGACCTCTACAGGGAGGGACCAGCAGATAGTATCATGGTTATGTCACTGGACTCCTACTTAGTCGACTGTGGTTCAAGTCCTGAACCCAGCAGCTTAAACTCATGCCAGATGTGTATGCATGCATGCCCAAGATCCCGAGAAGAGAATGGAGAAGATGGGACTGCGGCATGGCTATCCCCCCTTCGGGGTGATTTCTTGCTTTCTGTCTCTCTTTCTCTCCAGTGAGCACACGTGCCCTATAGCAAAAATGTCTCTTAAAAAAAAAAAAGACCTCTACAGGGAAAATTATGTTATTGGAAGGCATTAAAGAAGTAGAGAGATACCATATTCATGGGTGGGAAGGCAATATTGTAAAGTTGTCAGTTCTTCCCAAATTGATCTGTAGATACAATTCCAGTCAAAATCACAACAGAGTTTTTCATGAAACTTAATAAGTTGGTTCTAAAATTTATATGTTAGACTAAAAGGCCAAGAATACGTCATTTTTAAGAAGAGGAGCAGGAAAGTGGGATTTGCCTTACGAGGCATGATGACTTATTATGAAGTTTACAACACTTTAGAAAGCATAGAGGAACAACCAGCTCATTCTATAGAATAAAATACAGAGCCCAAGGACAGGGTCATACATGTATGAAACTTTGGTGTATGGAAGAGATGGCATTTCAGGTCAGTGAGGAAAAGAACTATTCAGTAAATGGAGCAGGAAAAAATAATTATCCGTTTGGAAAAAGATGAACGTAGGACCCTATATTGCTATATGCATAGAGCAATGCAGCTAGATTAAGGACTTTAAGAGCAAATATCTTTTAGACCTTGGGGCAGGGTGGTGTTTTTTAAAAGAAGACAAAAGATGTGCCTACTATAAAACAATGTATTGATAAATTTGCCTAGGTTAAAAGTAGAAACTTTTATTCATCAAAAGACACCTTAAGATAAGTAAAAAGACAGGGTCCAACATGAGATAAGATCTTGAAATACACACAACTGACAGGGTTAGGATTGAGAATATTTTTAAAATACCTATAAACAATTCAAAGGAAAAAATGGGAAAATGACACAAACAGGCATTTTTCAGAAGAAATACATATGGCCTGGATGGATGGATGGATGGATGGATGGATGGATAGATAGATAGATAGATAGATAGATAGATAGATAGATAGATAGATAGATAGATGGATGTTCAGGACCAGCAGGTGACATGGTAGTTAAGGCAGCTGGATCCTATGCAGCCAACTGCGTTGGCTAGAGTCCCAGACCCAGCAGCTTGGGGGGGTAGGGGGTGGACTAACAAACATACTAGGTGCATGTTTGTCCAAAATCCTGAGAGGAAAATGTAGAAAGGATTGTGGCATGGCCATTCCCCCCAGTGAGTGTCTTCTCAGTTTCCCTCTCTCTGTCTCTCTCCTTTGAGTGCATATGCCCTGTAGCAAACTAAAACAAAAGAAAAACAGGGACCAGCAGCAAATGGCGTAATGGTTATGTTGCTGGACTCTTATGTGGTCGACCATGGTTTGAGTCCCCGACCTGGCAGCTTAAAACTCATGCCAGGCGCATGTGCGTACATGCCCAAAATCCCAAGAGGAGAATGGAGGAGAAGGGATTGCAGCATTACCATCCTCCCTGGGGGCAGGGGGTGGTGGTGGTTGTGATTTCTCACTGTCTCTCTGTTTCTCTATCTCTCCGGCAAGTGCACACACCTTATAGCAAGAAATCTCTCTACAAAACAAAAAAACTAAAAGAAAAGATGTTCATTATTATTGGAAATAGAAATCAAGAACATAGTAAAATACCATTTTATACCCATTTGGTAGACAAAAGCTTGAAGTTCTAACAATGCCTGTCATTTTGAGAGGATATGGATCTAAAAGGATCTCTTAAATATTGTTAATGGTGTTATAAATTGGTACAGCACTTTGGAAAACTATCTTGGGAAGTTGAGCATCCATATACTTTATAATCTAGCAGCTTTACACCAGGGTAACTAAGAGGAAACCTTTGCCATTGCTAGGAGACATGAACATGGATATGAATTACAGCATCGTTCATCCTACATGAACAATGTTCCGGATAAACTGCCTATTCACTGTGCCCAAAGAAATCTAAATACATTGTCATCTCTCCTTGATTCTTGCCAGCCCTCTACATTCATGCTAACCTGAAACAATTCTTCCCCCTTCTCCTTATCTAGTTTTTCTCCATTTATGTGGACCCAGCTCATGCTTCTTGAATAATTCTGTAAGATTTGGTACATACATATAAAAGAGGCAGGTTTCCATAAAGTTTTCCTTCCATATAAATAGACCTTTTGAAGGTGATATGGTGTCCCTCTGCTTTAACCCCTGTACTTTACTGATTTGGCTGTTGTGCTAAACTTTTCTTTGGCCACTACTGGATTCTACGAAAGTGAAATCCACTCACTGAATCTCCTCTTCAATTATAGATTTAGACTTGGTTCTTTTGATTGTATGGTAAATAAGAACCTTGAAGATGTTCCACCTGGTTGATAAGTTAAATCTTTCACCTCTCCTATTATCGATTCCACAAAGACCACTTAGGAAGCTTAATAGTGTGCCTATTTCTGATTGTTTCACTGGAAACAGCTAAACTAGACTTATGCCTTTAGTATTTAATGATAACATGTACTATGTTGATGGAATATCAGAGATCATTCTTTGAATACTAGAATCAAAGGACATGTCAGAAAATAAATGATCTTACCCATTCCAAAAGCAGTTTTATTTCTCAGATTTTTAAATAGACCATTCTGTCTTGAGAAAAGATTGGTGAGGATGTGCTATGAAAGTAATGACTGAGGAATTAAGCCAAAAATAAAATTATCTCTAGGCATCGCCGAATGGAGGCTGTGCGACTGCGCAAAGAGAACCAGATCTACAGCGCTGATGAGAAGAGAGCCCTTGCATCCTTTAACCAAGAAGAGAGACGAAAGAGAGAGAACAAGATTCTGGCCAGTTTTCGAGAGATGGTTTACAGAAAGACCAAAGGGAAGGATGACAAATAAGGATTTTCGGATTGTTCAGCAGACATTTTAACAACAAAAAAGAAAGTCTGGGCTCCACACACATACACAAAATGATTATTATGCTCCAAAAAAGCTTTACAGTGCTACTGTGCCTTCTATTTAATTCATTCACTCCTTCAATAAAAAGCTGCTTATTGATATAACTTTAGCAAGTTCTTGGGTTATTTTCAATTGACTATGATAACTTTCTAGTTAAAAAATCCAAATTACGGATCAAATTCTACTGTATTGAGGCAGGCGGCACAAGAGACAATGTCAGTGAAGTGAGAAGCTACAATCTCATGCCATGGGACAGCGCCACGGTTAGCTCCACATGATGCCGTCCACCTGAACTGGGGGACAATGATCATGTCCTTCTGTGTTGACTGTGTTATACATGGACTTGATAGAAACATATAAGAGGCCACTTTTGTTAACAAAAAATGAAGACGTCGCTGAAAAAGAAGCAAATATGGAATTTGAACACTGACTTGTGTAATGCAGTAGTCTGCCCTGGAAATAATGGATTTTGGGTTAAGTCCCTACCTCTACTCCAAAACCAAAAAGCAAACTTACCCATATGACTGTTGATTTGGAAATATGAGCATTAACTTTTTTAAATTCTTAGTAAGATCATGCTTAAAAATGGGTCTTTCAGTGATAAAGTCTCCAGAAGTTTACTGCTGTGCCACTGAAAGTACATTTTTTCACTTTGATGATAGAATATCTAAAAAGAATGGGAGTCCGTTGTGGTCAAGGTTCAGATAGAGAAAACCATTACAAGTCAGTATTTTAACTTAGTTGTTTCATAAGAATAAAGCTTAAATATTAAGCATTTTTAACTGTATCTTTTATGGACTATGTAGATTCATTTTAAACATTGTTAAACCTTTTCTATTTTTTTTTAGATCCGTCATTCAGCTTAATCCTTAACTGTATAGAACCCTCTCACTTTACCACATTTGAAGCTATTACTGACTTAAATTTGAGAGAAATGCAAAATTGTAAGACTATGAGATTACGGTCTCTTTTCTACCTTTATTTTGTACACTTTGAGGATACAAGGATGAAGGGGAAGGGGATAATGGAAGATGTGGCTGTTTTTCTTAAGGTTGTTTTGATCTGCATTATTATTATGTGCCTAGGATAAATTAAAATCACCTAGGTGATGAGAAAATTCTGACTGTACTGTTATAAAATGCTCTGTCTTCCTATAATAAAGTGAGTTTTTACCTGAAGCTTTTAAATAAGACAGTTATATTTCAGACAATAAAGAAAAGTTTCACCATTTAACATTACATTCTAACAGAGTGTCTATTTTTAACCCACAACCACTGAACTAAGCATGTAGCAACACTTATGGCCCCTGAATTTGAAATGATTTCTGCTTAGTCATACTTCATTGTAGTTGCTGCTTATCCTAGTAAATCCGCACTTTACAAAAGTTCAAAGGAAACTAGGTGCCAAGTCCGCAAGGCTTAGTCCATCTACTTCCATGTATAGTAAAAGCTAAATTTTATGACCCCCACTTACAATTTCATGCTCTAGGACATTATTTTTGGGTACTGATTCCTAGAGACCAGAAGTGTTATATTCTCTTTTTCCAATAGGCAAGGTAGTTTAGATTCAGCAGTTTTGTGTTATATGAATATTATGAATTTTCCTTTGATTCTCTTGTCTTCCTCTACAGAGTGCATACTCAACAAATGTTCAGTAAATGAAAGAAAATATATTAATGCATTTCACTTCCTTACCATTTCTTCCATCAGAGTTTGGGAAAGAGCTGCCAAGGAACAGTAACATATTCTTTCAGAAAGGAGGGGGAAGAATAAAAGGGCTAAAAGTATTTTGTTTTCAGCTCATGAGAGTTACTATTCTAGACCATGTTTAGTGCCATAAGTCAAACTGAAGTTATTGTGTCTTAAATATATTTTTATTCTCGAAAAGACATCTCATTTCCCACCTCCTCACCTGTTGCTTTGATAGGATTTTCCCTCTGTTTTTATTTATTGCATAAATATAACTTAAAAAAGAAAGCAGAACTACCCATAGTCCTACTACGTCAGTTGTCTTTAATATTCTGTGTTCCTTTCCAGTGCTTGTCTATGTAGATACCTTTTCAGACACACTCGTGAATGATCACTCGGAGTATAAGGTAATTTTGTCTTTTGGTGTCTTCATATTTGCAATCAGGTAAGAGAGCCTCACCCGTAAGATAGGAGCAAGTGGTGATCTGCTGTGAGGATGGGAAGAAGACTAGAAATAAGTAAGGGCAGTGATTCAACCCATCCCCGTCTTGTGGCTCCCAGTCCTCAAGACACCCTGCTGCCAACATGAGCAACATGAGTGTAATCGCATACTGGGAAGGGCAGCATGCCTAGATTAGAGTTTCAAAATGCATTGTTCAGCAGTGAGGCTTATAACTCCCAGAAAAAAAAAAAAAAAGAAAAAGAAAAAGAAAAAAAAAAGGCTGTTATTGTGAGTAGGAGAACTCTAGAATGGATATATTATGAGCTATAGAACTGTTGCAGTTTTGTTGTTCTCCAGTTGTGTCCATAAAGAGGTGCGTCTGGGCTGCAGATTTTGGTTCAAAATACGGAACGAGCAGGCAAATACCAATCTTAGTTTGGTCTGACAGGTGAATTTTAGCAACTCTAAACGCTGCTCTGTAGCTGTAAGACTGAACCGAGGCATAGAGTGATGGAAAAAATATTTTAGAAGATAGAAAACAACCTACTGGTTACTTTGCTAATGTGATAGAAGTTGCAGGATGGAAAATGAATGCAAAAAATAAATACAGCTGGATTGTGTGCCACAAGTTTATTTTTCAATAAATATTCTGTGGTCTGATGTGCAGTATTGTATTTTTCATATATATTCTCATTAGAGAATCCTAAAACATTCTGTAAGAATCAGACGCAATCAAATTAGAAGGGAATTGATTCCAGTAAAACATGTTTGGCCTCAATAATGTCCCTCAGCCATTTTTCTCGAAAGCGACTCATTCCTGGTCTACAGAGGAAGAAAAACAAACACACCAAAAGCTTTTAAAATCAAACAAAACAATGAGCCAGAGATTCCCCATTTATTCTGTTACATTACTAGTAAGAAAGCCTCTTTATGGCAGGGGGAGGGTTCTGTCTGTTTATTGTTCCTTAGGCCCAATTGATGAAAACATTAATGAGCTTTTAAGTAAAGACTTTAAGAGAGCTGCTGTACAGATAAAAGGGATTGCTGTACATGAGTTAATCCCGTGTGATTTTGAAGTTTCTCATTGGAACAATAGACATGACCCACTTTGCTCCCACCCGATTCCAGCGACTTATCCTCAAATTTCTAATCACTGGAAAACTAGATACTAAGAAAATAATTTTCTACAACAATGGCAGAGTTCTATTTTCAGCCCATTCTGCTAGGGTAGGTAGTCCAAAGAAGCAAGGAAGGTGACCGTTACATGAATTATCTGTGGCTGCGAGCCTGCCTTGTGATTCCTACTGTGTGATGATGACCTTTTCCCACCCTTTATAAATCAATCTCCACATTCATTACCTGTGAACTAATTCCTGGCCCTCAAAGATATAAGAGACATCAATGGGTGCACTCTAAGAGAGAGAAGGACAACTGTCAGCCCAGACTGATCATACCAGCTCTAATTCCCTCCATCTCTATACTTGTCCATATGTCTAGTCGCGAATTACCGTAATTTATCTTCCTTATGACTTAGAAGTCTGTAGCCCTCTGTTCCCCAAAAGGCCTTTGACAATAAATACCTTAAGAACTGGCACAAAACTGGAAACAAGTCAGGGGAGATTTATACTGCTCATTAATAGAAGTATGAGTACGTCATTTACCTTCTTTACGTGCTCCAGTTTACTGCACAATCTGAACCTCTCAGGAATAGCATGAGATTGAAATAATACATCAATAGTTGGGGGCCAGCAGGTGGTGTGGTGGTTAAGGCGCTGTATTCCCACATGGCCAACCATAGTCCGAGTCCCAGAACTGGCAGCTTGAAAATCATGCCAGGCGCATGTGCGTGCATGCCCAAAATCCCAAGAGGGGAATGGAAGAGAAGGGACTGGTGTGGCATCCCCTCTGGGGGTGATTTCTCACTTTCCTTCTCACTGCCTCTCTCTGTCTCCAGTGAGCGCACATGCCCTATGGCAAAAAAGAAAATATAGATGAATAAGGATGGAAAACATTTTTCAAGCAACATAAATGTAGATTGTAACACTGTGGTCCCCATCCATTCTCACCTCTAAAATTATGGTTGGAATTTTGAGAAACAGCTGTTCTGAGACCTCTCTGTTTAGTCTTATTGACCTCTACCAGCTTTATTTCCTGATCTCTGACCTTGCCAGTTAGCAAGACAGCTGGGGGAGTGATGTACGGCCAGAAGAAGTGAGATCTCCACATATTGTACCTCTGTAGATTACTCCAGTTTCCCAACTCTGAATATACATGTTTGTACTAGAATAGGATGAATCTAGGACATAGTTCACTCACTTTGTGGTCATCTATAAAGCCTTAGAGTCAGCCAAGGCTCAAATAACTTTTGTGAAAGGATGAGAGGGCAAAGGGGAAACAACATTTTTATGTTGTATTCCAGGCAGGTACCAGCCCTGCTCCTCTGAGGACCCTTCTCATAGATTCATGGATGTTATTTTGGCTTCTTTCATACTAGCTATCAAGTCAACATATTTCTTTTTTTTTAATACTTATTTATTATTACTTTTAAATTTGACTTGAGAGAGACAAAGAGAGAGAATGGGAAAGTGAGAAAGCAAGTTGCCAGGTCCAGGACTCGAACTGCTATAAGCCTTGTGGGAGTCCAGTGCCTTAATCACCACACCATCTGCCTGCCCTTAGTCAACATATTTCTTAATCGTGGTCTGTCTAGTGGCTTCAAGTATTTATTGAGTGCCTACTATTTGTGAGGCCTTGATTTACAGCAAGAAAGAAGTCCCTGCCTCTGTGAAGCTTACATTCTGGTTGGTTGGGGAAAAGGGCAAACAATAACAAAATAATCAATTATATAGAATATTAGGAGGTGATGAAAGTGTCATAGAGTAAAAGTATGGAGGGGAGATAGGATAGAAAGTACAAGATAGGAAGTGAGGGAGGGAAATGTACATGCCTAGGGGAGAATGTTTTGCATTCAGCAAGTGGAGGGTGTTTCAGTAAAACACTTTTGCACTCAGCAAGTGCAAAAGTCCCAAGGCAGGATTATATCTGGCTTATTTGAGGAGTGCCAAGATCAGAGTGGCTGAGGCAGAGGAGTGAGGAGGTAGGAATTGTGGGAAAGCAGAATTTACAAGGGATGGAATCACATAAGGCCTTGCAGGCCCTCCCTACTCAAGTATAGTCTCTGCACCTGCAGCATTAGCACTGCCTGGGAGTTTGTAATGCAGACTCTCAAGCCCCACCCCCAGGCCTGCTGAATCAGAATCTTTTTAACAAGATTCCCCAAGTAATTTGTATGCATTTGAAAGTTTGTGAAACACTTTTTGGAAAGTTCGGAAGAGAGAAACAGAGAAACTGTTTTATAAGGCTCACTCTGACTGCTTGTTATGTTAAAGAGAGACATGAAGACAGCAAGGGTGGAAGCAGAGTGACTGGTCAGGAGGCTATTGAAATCTTGCTGAGAGAGGATGGTGTCTTGGACTACAGTGGTAGAAGTGGAGTAGTGGAGTGGTGAGAAATTATTGGATTCCAGATATATTTTTGAAGGTAGAGTCAACAAGATTTCCTAATGGATTGGATGGAGGGTGTCAGAGACAAGAGTCGAGGATGATGCCAAGATTCTGGCCATGAACTGAGATGAGGAAGATGGTAGGTAGGTTAGGTTAGGTTAGGTATGGAAGGGAAAATCAGAAATTGAGATACAGTCAGTGAGATGTTCGGGCTGCATGGTGGCACTGCAGTAAGGCAGTGCTCTGCAAAGCTGACCTATCGCTACATGGGAAGGTTTTGAGTTCCCATTCGGGGACATCCCTGAGTACACCAGGCATGTGCATGCCCATGATCCTGGGCTGGCTGAGGCTCAGGTGGGGTGGAGCATAGCATCATGACTCCATCGGGGGTGCTGTCTCTCTCTCCCTCTCTCATGGAAGAAATACACTTTTAAAAAAATTAAGCAAGATATTTGTTAAATACCCACGTGGGACAGGTCTGAGCTGGAGACATAAATTCAGAAATTCTAACCTGTAGGTGTCATTTAAAGCCAAAAGACTGGACAAGATAACCAAGGAAGTGAGGAGAGAGAACAGGTACAAAGCCTGAGTCTGGGACCATTCAGACATGAAGAGGTTGGTGTGAGGTAGCCATACCAGTAGAGAGCAAGGAGGAGTGGTCAGTGAGGTGTGTGTGGAGGGGAACCAGGAGAGTATGTTGTTCTGGAAGTCAAATGGAAAGTTTCATGGAGGAGGGAGAGATCAACTACAGCAAATGCTATAGGCGGGCCAAGTAAGATGAGGACAGAAATACAGATATATTACATTTTGTAAAGAAGGATCATTGATGACCATGACAAGAAAAGTCTCCATTCTCAGTGAAGCCTTACGGAAAGGAGCAGGGCAGAAAAGGAAGAGCTTACCGGAGGTTTGCCTTTGCTGATCTTGATAGTAAAGAAGCACGCAGCGCTGACTTCTGCCATTGGTCTCCGAGCTGTTGGGACACTCCAGCGTACACAGTAATTGTAGTAAAAGGTGTGGATTAAGTCTTTTTTCTCTACAAAGTCTGTGTACTGCACCCAGCGGCTTTCATACTCCCAAGTCTGTTTCATAGGAAAGAGAAAAATATACACTCCAGCCCGGTAGCCTCATGTAAGGGAAGCTGGATCCCACATGATCAATCAAGTTTTGAATTCCAGCTTTGCCAGCTTGAAAAACGTACCAGATGTGTGTGCATGCATGTCCAGCATCCTGATGGGATGAACACAAGATCGTGGTGTGACCATGCCCCTTTGGCATAGCAAGCACACATACCCTTTGGCAATTTAAAAAGAAAAGAAAAGAGAAACAAGGAATAGCCAGATAGTATGGTCGTGAAGGCAGCTGGATCCCACATGGCCGACTGCATGGTTCATGTCCTATACTCAGTGGCTTGGGAAAAAAAAACAAACCCACTAGTGTGCGTGCCAAAAATCCTGAGAGGAGAATGGAGGAGAAGCTCTTGCAGCAGGGACAGCCCCTCCCCTCCTCTTCCAAGGTGAGTTCTCACACTCTCTCTCTCTCTCTCTGTCTCTCCAGTGAGCACACATGCCCTATAGCAAAATTTAAAAAGAAAAAAGAAAAGAAAAACAGATGGAGAAAGAAAAGCAGACTTCCACTGGAGTCTTCTTGATAAAAACAGTGTATAATTGTTTAATTGTTGGCATTAGAACCCTGTTCTGGGGAACAGCAGATGACGTAATGGTTACGTCACTGGACTCCCACGTAGTTGACTGCATTTCGAGTCCCAGACCTAGCAGCTTAAAACTTACGCCAGGTGCATGTGCATGCCCAAAATCCTGAGAGGAGAATGGAGAAGGGATTGTCCCCCCGGGGGGGGGGGGGGTGATTTCTCGCTTTCTGTCTCTATCTCCATCTCTCTGGAAAATGCATGTGCCTTATAGCATAAAATCTCTCCTTAAAAAAAAAAAAAAAAAAAGAACTCTGTTCTGAAGTTCATTCCCAACTGTTTTTTTATTGGGATTCAAACTAGAGCGAATGTGGGACCAGCAGTTGGCGTAATGGCTATGTCGCTGGACTCCCATATAGTCGACTGTGGTTCGAGTCCAGGACCTGGTGGCTTAAACCCACGCCGAGTGCGTTTGCGTGTGTGCCCAAGATTCCTGGAGGAGAAGGGATTGAGGCATGGTCATCCCCCCTGGGGGGTGATTTCTCGCTTTCTGTCTCTGTCTTTCTGACGAGCACACAGGTCCTATAGCAAAAAACTCTCAAAAAATAAAAAAAACTAATTGAATTGAATAAAGTAAAGATCATAACCATCAGTTGAGATTGGGCCTTGGACTACAGGCGGTACCCCTCAACTGTGTATATATGTACATACACACGTCCCACATGAACATGGGCTTACGTTAGACCCTTACTTGGGAGGCAAGTTTGGTTAATTGGAAAATAATTAGGAAGTGATGAGAACATATGATGTACTTACTCCACTCCAGGACACCAGAGTTGTGACTTGAAAGTAATGAGTCTGATTTCAGCCATTAACAAAACTCAGACTCACATCAGTGCAGCCATAGGGGGTGTATAAAATAAGGTCAGAAGAGGGATGAGGCAGGCAGGAGGATAACTCACATCCCTCAGAACAATGTCCTCTTTGCACCCTTGTAGAATCTTCCCCCTTCCAAAGTGCAAATCTTACTAGTGAAGAGTTGAGAAAGAGAAAACCTTCCTTGGGATATCACCTTTGTCTGGATCAATTCTTGAAGTTGAGAGGGAATATACAACTAAAGTTAACTATATTATTGAAAGTAACAGCGTTCATTCTGTCCTTTCCTTCCTTAATCATAAATATTTCTTTTTTTAAAAGAGATTTTTGCTGTAGGGTGCATACACTTGCTGGAGAGACAAAGAGAAAAAGAGACAGAAAGTGAGAAATTACCCCCTTGGGAGATGGCCATGCCGCAATCCTTTTTCCTCTATTCTCCTCTTGGGATTTTGGGCACGCATGCATACGTGCCTGGCATGGACTTTAAGCTGCTGGGTCCAGGACTCAAACCATGGTCCACTACATGGGAGTCCAGCAATGTAGCCATTACATCGTCTGCTAGACTCAATTCATATATATTTCATGAACTTTCAGTTATATCTGTTCTGCCCCAAATGTGTCTCATATCTATCCATTCTTCTCCAGGTCCAAGCCACTACTCAACTTCAGCTGGCACTGTTTCTCACCCAGACTTAGGCGGTAACCTCCTCTCTAGACTCCTTTGTCCTCAGCCTCACTTTTCCAAAGCACAGCCCACATTGACACTAGAGTGGTTTTTTTGTTGTTGTTGTTGTTTTCCCCTTTAGCACAGCTTCAAGCATTTTTGGCTCAGCTCAAAAAGCATTAGTAGCTCCCCATTGCCTGCCAAACAAAATGAAAATGTTTCACTGTGTCATTTAAGACTTCTCACTATCTGAATCTACTAATATGACTTTTTATTTTAAGAGGGATTTTTGCTATAGGGCACGTACACTTGTCAGAGAGAGAAAGCAAGAGATCACCTCCTGGGAAGATGGCAACAATGCAGTCCCTTCTCCTCCATTCTCCTTTGTGGATCTTGGGCACACGTGCACACATTCCCAGTGTAAGTTTCAAGCCTCTGGGTCCAGGACTCAAACCATGGTCGACTATGTGAGTCCAATGCCTTAACCACTATGCCACCTGCTGGCCCCATAACTTTTTTTTTTTTTTTAGTTTTTTGCCATAGGGTGTGTGTGCTTGCCAGAGAGAGACAGAGAAGGAAAGTGAGAAATCTCACCCTAGGGAATGACCACACTACAGTCTCTTCTTTCTCCTCTGGATCCTGGTTGTACCACCAGATCTGGGACTCAAACCATGGTTGGCCATGTGGGAATCCAACACCTTAACTACCATGCCACCTGCTGGCCCTCTATCTTTATACCATTGCTATCTTAAACTTTTTCATACTGGGACCAGCAGTTGGCGTAATGGCTATGTCACTGAACTCCCGTGTAGTTGACTGCAGTTCGAGTCCTAGACCCAGTGGCTTAAATTCACGCCAAGCGCATGTGCGTGCAGGCCGAAGATTCTGAGAAGGGAATGGAGGAGAAGGGATTGCAGGGTGGCCATCCCCCTGGGGAGTGATTTCTCACTTTCTGTCTCTCTGTCTCTCTATGTCTTTCTGGTGAGCGTATGCACCCTATAGCAAAAACCTCTCCAAAAACTTTTTTAAAAGTTCATACTTTTACTGAGGAAAGGGCCCACAGAAGTCATAATGCCCTGATTTTTAGCACTGGGCCTTGGATGTGATAGGTATTCAATTCAAAATCAACTCAACTATACCTCCTCGGGCTAGGTATTGGAGAGCAAGAAGCTTCTGAATCAAAGATGAGCCTGGGGTCTGCCGTGTGGCCTAGTGATTAAGGGAGCCAGATCTTACATGACTGACCATGTGGTTCAAATCCTGGCCCTGATGGCTTGAAAACACACCAAGAGTGTGCCCCAAATCCTGCCAGAATGTAGAAATGGAAGAGTAGGGATTGCTGCATGATCAACCCCACTGGGGAGTGCTGTCTCTCTCTCCCTCTCTCTCTCTGTTTCTCTTTCTCTCAGTAGTGCATGCTCCCTCTGGCAAATTGAAGAAAAGAAAGAAAAGAAGAGAGAGAGAGCCTGACTTAAGATAAAGGTTCACAGAAGGAAGGCAATGGGATCATCTAACAATACCAGTGGTGTAGGACGGGATTTCAGGAGGAGATGACACAAAAAAAGTATGATCTCTTTGAGGGGGGGCGGGGGGAAGAATTGGCTGGCCTTCTATTTTCAATTTATTTAAAACATACACCCAACTGGCCATTTCAGTCAGCCAGAGAGTAGCTCTTGACTCTAGATTCTTGAAATAAGGGACTGTGGGGACAAGCAGATGGTATAATGGTTACGTTTCTGGACTCTCACGTGTCGACTGTGGTTCAGGTCCCGGACCCAGCAGCTTAAAACACACTGGGTGCATGTGCGTGCGTGCCCAAGATCCCAAGAGGAAAATGGAGGAGAAGGGATTGCAATGTGGGCCATTCCCCATGGGGGAGGTAATTTCTTGCTTTCTGTGTCTCTGTCTCTCTCTGTCTCTCAGGCAAGCATATGCGCCCTATAGAAAAAAAAAATCTCTCTCTAAGAAAAAAAGAAAGAAGGAACTCTCTTCTTCCATATGTCACTATTCCTTTTAATGAAGGAGCCCAAACATCAACCTCTTGGAGCCTGCCTTTTTTCCCAATACAGTTTATCAGCTCTAATGATTTCTTTTATCATTGGAATAGCCCCTGGAGATCATCTAAGGAAGCCTCTTGCTGTGTAGATGAGGATATTGGGGCCTAGAAATGGCTAAGGACAGTGCAGCACAACAGGTGGGACTGTACCCAGGGCTCCTGAGCACTCGCTCAGTGCTCTGTCTACCCATCAGATGCTACATTTCTAATATCGTCTACACAACTTGGATTTGAGTGTTTTGATTATTTTTCCCTTTTGTGAACTAAGACCTCCTAAGATATGGCATTAAACTCAGCAATTTCTTTTTTTTTTAGAGCAATTTTTGTTTGTGGGTATACTTGCCAGAGATAGAGACAAAGAGAGAGAAAGTAAGAAATCATCCCCCTCAAGGGGGATGGCTGCGCCACAATCCATTCTCCATTCTGCTCTCAGGATTTGGGGCAGGTTTGCACACACGTGTGCCCAGCATGAGTTTCAAGCTGCCAGGCCTGGGATTCATACTGCAGTTGACTATGTGGGAATTCAGTGCCCTCACTACTACACTACCTGCTGGCCCTAAACTCAGCAATTTTTTTTTTAGAGAGATTTTTGCTATAGGGCATACGTGCTCACTGGAGAGACACAGAGAGCCAGAAAACAAGAAATTGCTCCCCAGTGGGGATGGCCATGCCGTGTCCTCTTCTCCTCCATTCTCCTTTCAGGATTTTGGGCACACACACACATGCAGCTGGCATGAGTTTTAAGCCACTGGATCCGGGACTCGAACCACAGTCAACTATGCAGGCATCCAGTGACATAACCATTGTGCTATCTGTTGGTCCCCAAACTCAGCAATTTCTTTTTTTTTTCCAAAAAATTATTTTATTTAACTTTATTTTGTTTATTTATTTATTCTATTTTGACCAGAGAGGGACAGAGCAATGGGGGGAGGGGGGAGTGAAAAAGCAAGCCTCCAGGTCCAGGACTTGAACCATGGTTGCCCATGTGGGAGTCCAGCACCATTAATCACCACGCCGCCTGCTGGCCCCAAACTCAGCAATTTCTATTAAGCTAATCTCTTCCTATTATTATTAATATGTGGTCAGCAAACTTTTATGTATTTCCAAAGCTCTAGTGACTGTGTTTTTTTAGAGAGAGATTTTTGCTGTAGGGTGTGTGTGCTCGCCAGAGAGAGAGACAGAAAACAAGAAATCACACACATGCCCCCGCGGGGGGTTGGCCATGCCACAGTTCCCTCTCCTCTATTCTCCTCCTGGGATTTTGGGCACACACACATATGTTCCTGGCGTGAATTTAAAGCCACCAGGTCCAGGACTTGAACCACAGTCAACTGTGTGGGAGTCCAGCAACGTAACCATTACACCATCTGCTGGTCCCCATCCCTGTGTTTTGTAATTTTTATATAATGCCACTCATGTATTTGCTTCCAGTATTTGCTTTCTACTACTACTGTATGATGGATGGCTTCGCCAATTATTAGGTCATCAGGAAAGTCATGACTTTTTTCCAATTCAAAACTGTGTCATGACTTTTATGATGACCCAGTACATGTTATTCAACACTCTAAATGAACAGGCACCTGGAAGTATATGCACAAAACTATCATCCATGGTTTGTGATCTTTGGGGAAATAGAATCATGTATTGTGAGAGTGGAGAGGAAAACTTCCCTTTTCTACTTTGTATTTTTTTTTTTGGTTCACTAAAGTATTTTTTAATAATAATATGTCTTATTTCTATTATAAAAACTATTTGAACGGTGTGTTAAGTACTAGAGATTCTCCAGTGTTTCTCTTACCAAAAAAAAGACCTTTTGGGATCAGCAGATGGCATAACGGTTATATCACTGGACTCCCATGTAGTCAACCATGGTTTGATTCATGGGCCTGGTGGCTTAAAATTCACGCCGCATACATGTACATGTGTGCCCAAGATCCCAAGAGAATGGAGAAGAAGGGATTGCTGCATGGCCATCCCCCCCAGGGGGTGATTTCTCACTTTCTGTCTCTGTCTCTCTCTGTCTCTCTGGTAAGTGCACTTGCCCTATAGCAAAAACCTCTCAAAAAAAAAAAAGCTTTTATATATTCTTGTTGCCAGATTATGTTCTTGAAGAGAATGAAAGAATTATTGTGTCCTTGGTAATGTATGAGTACCTATTCCCTCTCCACAATGTACAAACCTTATAATAACACGTTTAATCTGGTTTTTGTTTTTCTTTTTTTGCTATAGGGTGTGTGTGTTCACCAAAGACAGAGAGAGACAGAGAGAGAAATCACATCCCCCCAGAGGGGATGGCAATACCTCAATCCCTTCTCTTCAATTCTCAGGATTTGGGGCAGTCATGCACACACTCCTGGTGTGATTTCCAGGCTACCAGGTCCATGACTTGAACCATGCAGTCAGCCTTGTTGGATCCAGCCACCTTAACCTCCATGCTTCCTGATGGACTGCGTTTAATCATGATTTTTTTTTAGAGGTGCTTGCCTTAGGTGCATGTGCTCACTGAAGAGAGATAGAGACAGTAAGAGGGAAAGTGAGAAATCACCCCTCAGGGGGGATGGCCACACCACAATCCCTTCTCCTCCA
>NW_006205516.1:157005-157415 GCF_000334495.1 Tupaia belangeri chinensis
GAGGATAAGGGATTGCGGCATGGCCATCCCCCCTGGGGGGTGATTTCTCACTTTCTGTCTCTCTGTCTCTCTCTGTCTGGCGCATTCACGCGCCCTATAGCAAAAACCTCTAAAAAAAAAAAAAAAGAATAAGTCACTGGGTTTGGGACTGGAAATGCAGTCAGCCATGTGGGAGTCGAGCAGCGTAACCACTACACCATCTGCTACCCCCTGTTTAATCATTGTTATCCACATTTATAATACCTTAACATCTTTTTTCTTTTTTAATTTTCCAAAGAGCACGTATTTTTTTTTTCTTTTTGGAGAAGTTTTTGCTATAGGGCGTGTGCGCTCGCCAGACAGAGAGAGACAGAGAGATAGAAAGTGAGAAATGACCCCCCAGGGGGGATGGCCATGCCGCAATCCCTTCT
>NW_006205516.1:157427-158747 GCF_000334495.1 Tupaia belangeri chinensis
ATCTTGGGCACACACGCACACGCGCCCGGCGTGAGTTTAAGCCACCGGATCCGGGACGCGAACCGCGGTCGACTATGTGGGAGTCCAGTGACACAGCCATTACGCTAACTGCTGGTCCCAAGAGCACGTAATTTGACCAAAGACAGACAGAGAGAGAAGAGAAAGGGAAAGCAATCCCCAATACATCTTTAAAATTTTTTTTGCCAGAGAGCACATAAGTTCACCAAAGAGAGCGAGAGAAGGAAAGGATGAATGCACCCTGCAATGGAGTATGATCACACCATAATCCCTTTTCCTCCATCTTGCCACCCTGTTGGGATTTGGGGCATACATGTGTACATGCCCAGCATGTTTTTCAAGTCACTGGAGCCATAATTTGAATCACATGGTCAGTCATATAGAATCTAGCTCCTTCAACCACCAGGCCATGGGGCTGGCCCTCTGAAGTCTTTTGAATTTGCAGGGTTTTTGTTTTGTTTTGTTTTTTGAGAGTTTTGGGTTTTTTTGTTTGTTTTTTTTGGGTTTTGTTTTTTGTTTTTTGTTTTGTTGTCGTTTGTTTGTTTGTTTTTGCTATAGGGCACATGCGCTCGCCAGACAGACAGAGAGAGAGAGAGAGACAGAAAGTGAGAAATCACCCCTCAGGGGGATGGCCATGCCACAATCCCTTCTCCTCCATTCTCCCTCCTCTCAGGATCTTGGGCACGCATGCACACACACCCGGCGTGAGTTTAAGCCACCAGATCCGGGACTTGAACCACGGTCGACTATGTGGGAGTGTTACGCTAACTGCTGGTCCTGATTTGCAGGTTTTTTATAATAAAACTACTGCATTATTTTCATTATCAAAAAGTATCTTTCCAGGGTCCAGCAGGTGGCATGGTGGTTGGGGGTGCTGTATTCCCACGTGGCTAGCTGCGGTTTGGGTCCCAGACTTGGCGGCTTGCTTTCTCACTTTCCCTTTCTCTCTCTCTCTCTGTCTCTCTCTGGTCAAATTAAAAAATAATAATAATAACAAACAAATGGAATTAAATAAATAAATATATTTTTTAAAGTATCTTTCTGGAACAGTAGGTGGTATGGTGGTTAAGGAACTGGATCCCACATGGCCAACTCCGTGGTTCAAGTCTCAGGTCTAGCAGCTTAAAAAACATGATGGGAACCAGCAGTTAGCGTAATGGCTATGTCGCTGGACTCCCACGTAGTCAGTCGCGGTTCGCGTCCCGGACCCGGTGGCTTAAAACTCACGCCGGACGCGTGTGCGTGTGTGCCCAAGATCCCGAGAGGAGAATGGAGGAGAAGGGATTGTGGTGTGACCATCCC
>NW_006205516.1:158785-160005 GCF_000334495.1 Tupaia belangeri chinensis
GGGGAGGCCCCCACGCCCTATAGCGAAAACCTCTAAAAAAAAAAAAAAAAAAACCATGCTGGGTGCTTGTATGTTATGCCTAAAATCCCAAGAGGAGAATGGAGGAGAAGGGATTGTGACACAACCATCCCCTCAAGGGGTGACTTCTTTCCCTCCCTCTCTGTCAGTGAGCACATGTGCCCTATGGCCTCCCAAAAAAGCAGTTTTCTATGCAAGCCCTGTAGCCTAGTGGTTAAGGAAGCTGGATCCCATGAAGCCAATTATACAATTTTTTTCAAGAGAGATTTTTTGCTATAGGGTGTATGTACTTGCTGAAAAGACAGAGACAGAGAGACAGAAAGCAAGAAATCACTGTCCAGGGGGATGGCCATGCTGCAGTCCTCCTCCATTCTCCTCTGAGGATCTTGGGCATGCATGCACATGCACCTGACGTGAGTTTTAAGCTGCTGGGTCTAGCACTTGAATCATGGTCGAATATGGGAGTCCAGCAACATAACTGTTACGCCATCTGCTTGTCCCCCAACTACACAGTTTGAATCCTGGCACCAGTGGTTTGAAAAACATGCTGGGTGTGTGTATGTGTGTGTGCCCAGAATCCCAACAGGATAGAAAGATGGAGAATGGGGGATCGTGGCATGACCACACTCCATGGGAGATTGCTTTTTCCTCTCTTCCTCTCTGTCCATGGCAAGCACTTGCACCTTCTGAGTATTAGAAGAAAAAAAGTAAAATTACTCTTTCTACTACTGTGTGGGAAAGAATATATCAGACCTATGATCAAACTTCACTTTCCTGTTGAATTAGAGAACCTGAACAAATTTCCCCAAGTCTCTGAGTCTCAAGTTTCCTCCACTGTAAAAATAGGCTACCTACACACAGGTGTGTCAGGATTAAATAAGATAAGTTGTGAAGTGCTTACCAGTGCTCAGCACATAATAATACTCACTGAATGGCAACTCATAGTTTCCCGTGTACTGATGTGTGGTGGACTCTGGGAAATTGGAAATAACCTTTGAAAGCTTCCCATCAAAAATGCCTGACACATTGGGAACCAGCAGTTAGCGTAATGGCTATGTCGCTGGACTCCCACATAGTCGACCGCAGTTCGTGTCCCGGACCTGGTGGCTTAAAACTCACGCCGAGCGCGTGTGCGTGCGTGCCCAAGATCCCGAGAGGAGAATGGAGGAGAAGGGATTGCGGCGTGACCATCCCCCCTGGGG
>NW_006205516.1:160076-165650 GCF_000334495.1 Tupaia belangeri chinensis
AAAAAAAAAGAATTAAAAAAAAAAAATGCCTGACACGTTGGGCCAGCCAGTGAATGGCAGCTAAATCCCACATGGCCAACTGCATGGTTCCAGTCCTGGATATGGTGGACATACATGTGCGCCCCAAATCCTGAGAGGATTCTAGAGGACAAGGGATTGTGCCATGGCCATCCCCCCCTCCAGAGGGTGATTTCTCACTTTCTCTCTCTCTCCAGTGAGTGCATGCACCCTATAGCAAACTAAAACATCAAAAACGAAATGCCTGGGACTTAGATGGCTGTACTCACTTGTATGGCTCACTGGAATAGTAGGACTGGAAACAGTGATTTTGTGTCATGAGTTATAGGGAGCTTTTAGCTTTTCAGTCATCTCCTTTCTAATTGCCACTATCCTCACAAGAGTCCTATAAGCAGGTAAGAAATGCTTTGGACTGTCTCTTGATCTGTGAAGAAATAACAATAACGAGAGAATAAATCTGAGCATTTTTCTGTGTACATGATATTACTAGGGGCTTGGGACAGAGCAGAGGGCCAAAGTCCCTGCCCTCGTGGACCTATGATCTGGTGGTTGAAGAAAGGCAATAGGATAGATAAGTAGACTCCCGGATCTTTGGTAGAGATAAGTGCAAAGGGAAAAAATGAATGAGAGAAGGGGAGAGGGTTCAATTTTAGATGGCCAGGGAAGGCCTCAATGAGCAGGTGGTATTTTAACCTGAAGAGGTAAAACAGTGAGCCATGAGAATATAGCTTAGGGGGAGCGGTTCTAGGAAGAGGGGACAGCAAGTACAGTGGCCCTAAGGTAGGACAGGAACATGCCTGGCACTTGAGGAAGAGCAAGGAGGCAAGTGTGGCTGAGTGAGGAAGGTGAAAGGGGAGAAGGTAGTGAGTGATGGGGTCTGAAGCACAAGTTGGAAGGAGGGCAAGGGGACTCAGACCTCATCAGACCTTGTGGGCCATTGTCAGGACTCACTCTCTTGCCTTTTAGTGTGTTGTTCAGGATACACCTGATGACACCAACGCACAAGTAACAAAAGGAAAACAATATATTTTTTAAATTTCCTGTTTGCTCTGTGTCCCATTCCAGTCTGATTCAGCAGCCCTGAGCATAGCAGGCAGGAGAGACCTTCGCCCAACCCCAAATGTAGAGAGACATACTCCAGAGCTTGAAGGCCTCAGAGTAACTTGTACCGTTCATCCTCACTGAGCTCTGGGTTCCCCTTCCGATGGGAACGGTGTGTGGTGTCCCCTGGAGCACAACAGGGCATGGAGCCAGAAGTCCTGATGTTTCCTCCTTCCCACCTGACCAGGGTGTCCCAGGGCCTAGGACCCCGCCCCAAGGGCTGTAGACTTTGAATGACTGGCCAAGAGTGCACAAATTCACCTCTATGAATTGTAATCGGCTTCTGTTCCATAGAAACACAGTGATAAGGGATTCCAAGCCATTCTTCCTCATCCACTTTGATGCCCAAGGCCTTCTCCCAGAGCTGCCAGGGTAACCCACACAAAGGGATCAGAGCCAGACACAAGCATGAAAAAAAGGTGTTCACAGCTGGTACCTTCTACCATGTAGATAATACATTCCAAAGCTAATCCCCGATTTTTTCTCTTTTCCCTTTAGTTTTGCTAGAGGGCACATCACTTACCAGAGAGAGAGAGAGAGAGAAATCCCTCCCCAGAGAATGGTCACACCTCAGTCCTCTCTCCTTCATTAATCCGTCATCTCAGGATTTGGGGCACCCACAACCATATGCCTGGCCTGTTTCTCAAGCTGTCAGGTCTAGGACTCAAACCACAGGGTTGGCCATGTGTGAGCCAGCTGCTTTAACCATCACACCACAGGCTGTCCCAATATGAGCGTTCTAAAGTTAGTGATGAACTATTGGGGAGGAGCATCGCCCTCTGTCGGCTACTAGGCCCCCATTAATTGCATCTTTTTTTTTTTGGAGAGGTTTTTGCTATAGGGCGCGTGCGCTCGCCAGACAGACAGAGACATAGAGACAGAAAGCGAGAAATCACCCCCCAGGGGGGATGGCCATGCCGCAATCCCTTCTCCTCCATTCTCCTCTCGGGATCTTGGGCATGCACGCACCGGGCGTGAGTTTTAAGCCACCGGGTCCGGGACGTGAACCGCGGTCGACTACATGGGAATCCAGCGACATAGCCATTACGCTAACTGCTGGTTCCCATTTATTGCATCTTAATGGACAAGTTGCTCACCTAGGAAAATCAGGTTTTCCAAAGGTCAATGTAAGGGTAGGGTGATACAAACAGGGAAATCAGCTTGTGCTTTTCACCTTCAAGGCCTAAGCCACCTTGATTTGGGGACCCAGATGGAAACAATGTTTACTTACTCTAGTCACATTTACATCATCTCCTAGGTTTTCTGGACTTCACTATTTATTTATTTATTATTGCCAAAGGGCACATGTGCTTGCCAGAAAGAGCGAGAGCACACACTACCTTCCCAGCAGGGCTCAGTCATGCCTCAAAATCCCTTCCTCCATTTCCCCATCCTATCAGAACCCCAGATACATACAAGTACACACCTAGCGTGTTTTTCAAGCCACTGGCACCAGGACTCCAACTGCAGTCAGCCACGTGCAGTCTGGCCCCCCATGCACAGCACTCAGCCACTGCACTGGAGGGCTGGCCGTCAACTTCAGCATTTTGATCAAAGAGCCTTTCTATTGTTCTTCCCCCTGGTATACCCAATTCCGGTGATCAACTCACTTACCAAAACAAATGCTGCAATTTGTCTACGGCCCCTCTCCACTGTGAATTCACCATGTGTGATCCACTGGATGTTTTTGATGGGGTTTCTAGAAAAAAAAAAAAAAAAAAAAAAAAAGTCCTGTATTTGTTAGTTGCCTACTAGTGTGGTATTACCTAACAAGACAGTTCTTAAGGCACCCACGCAAGAATTTTACCTTCTACAGTCTTAACAGCTGTCGTGACTGTGTCCTCAGCCAGAGCTAGAGCCACTTCATCCACGGTGCTGTTTTCATCTATGCTCATTATCTTCAGGCTTTTAAAATAGTTTTCCATTTCTATTCTCCTCTGACTTTTGAAAATGTTAGTCTTATCCATTTTCTTTTGCCTGAAAGATGAAACTCAGGAAGTTATTCTTTTTTTTTTAAGGAATTATTTTATTTAACTTTATTTACTTATTTAAATTAGAACAGAGAGGGACACAGTGAGAGAGAGAGGGAAGCTGGCAAGCTGCCAGGTCTGGACTTGAACCGCAGTCGGCCATGTGGGAGTCCAGCACCTTTAACCACCTTTAACCACCATGCCACCTGCCGGCCCTGAGGTATTATTCATTGTGCATGTGTACACACATGTGAGCACAGTACACATGTACTACAAGTACTACAAGTATAGATTACCTCTTTTTTTTTTTAAGAGGTTTTTGCTATAGGGCACATGTGCTCGTCAGACAGAAAGCGAGAAATCACCCCCCAGGGGGATGGCCATGCCGCAATCCCTTCTCCTCCACTCTCCTCGTGGGATCTTGGGCACGCACGCACACACACCCAGCATGAGTTTAAGCCACCAGGTCTGGGACATGAACCATGGTCGACTACATGGATGTCCAGCGACATAGCCATTACGCTAACTGCTGGTCCCTACAAGTAAAGACTACCTCTTGACAAAACACAGGAAACAGCTGCTGCCACTAGGAAGGAGACTGGGGTTTAGGAGGAAGAATGAGACCTGGCAGTTGAGGGGCGCTTTCCCTAAAAACCAAGGATTTTCATATTCTCAAAACCATGAAAATATCCATCAAAATAGAGTAGAATGAGTCCTAACTTTTTGGAGTTCTAACAATACTGATTTCCGGTTGAGCCTTTAACAGAGCCCTGATCCCTGCTTTGAGCAGCTAAGAGCTCATGGCTCTTTAAAGCTAGTCAAATGAAGTGATTAGAGGCAACACAGCAGTAGAAGGGTTGGTTCATCTGGACTTTTTCCTCTTGGGTTTTCCAAGGGTTTATTTATATAATCTCCAAGACGTTATCGTTTTTGCCATCTCTGTTCCTAAAATATGTGTCTTCTGAGGTATAGGCATACCTTGGAGATGCTGCAGGTTCAGTTCCAGATCATTAAAATAAAATGAATATCACAATAAAGGGAGTCACATGAACTTTTTGGTTTCCCAGTGCATGTGTTATGTGCACACTGTACTGCAGTGTACAACAAATAACATGTATAAAAAATGTACATCACTTAAAAATAGTTTCTTGCTCAAAATTGCTAACAATCATTGGGGCCTTCAAAAAGTCATAATCTTTTCTGCCAGTAGAGGGTCTTGCCTCCATAATGATGGCTGATGACTGATCAGGGTGGTGGTGGTGGTTGAAGCTTGAAGGTTTTCTTTTCTTTTTATTTTTTTATTTATTTATTTATTTTTTTTGGTAGAGGCTTTTGCCTTTGGGTGCCTGTGTGTGCCAGAAAGAGATAGAGAGACAGAGACAGTGAGGAATAAAGTGAGAAATCAACCCCCGGGGTGTGGGGGTGGGAGGGCCTGGCCTCACTGCGATCCCTTCTCCTCCATTCTTCTCCCAGGATTCTGGGCACATATAAATGCACCCAGCATGAGTTCCAAGCCACTAGGTCTGGGACTTGAACTATAGTTGGCCATGTGGGAGTCCCGTGATGTGATCAATACACCATCTGCTGGCCCAGTTTCTTAAAATAAGACAGTGAAGTTTGCCCCACCGATTATCTCTTCCTTTCATAAATAATTTCTCTGTAGCTTGTGATGCTGTTTGATTGCATCTCACCCACAGTAGAACTTTCAAAACTGGTGTCAGTCTTCTCAGACTCTGCTGCTGCTTTATCAACTAAGTTTATGTAACATTCTAAATCTTTTGTTGACATTAAAATGATGTTCACACATTCTTGAGATGGAGTATATTCCATCTCAAGAAACCACTTTCAGGTAGACTCTGTGGCCTGGTGGTTAAGGCAGCTGGATCCCCGATGGCTGATCTCGTGATTCGAGTATTGGACTCAACAGCTTGAGAAACACACTGTGTGTGTGTGTGTGTGTGTGTATGTGTGTGTGTGTCTATCTGTGCATGCCCAAAATTCTGAAAAGATTAAGAAAATGAAGAAAGGATTGCAGCCTAACTATGCTGCATGGAGGGGTTCTTTCTCCTTCTCCCTGTCTCAGGTGAAGGCACACTTTCTCTAAGCAAACATTTTTGAGACAGGTTTTTGCTATGGGGCATGTGTACTCACTGGAGAGACAAAGACAGAAAGTGAGAAATCACCCCTCAGGAGAGATGGCCATGCTGCAATCCCTTCTCCATTCTCCTTTTGGGATTTGGGGCACGCACACATGCACACGTGCCCAGCATGAGTTTTAAGCCACCAGGTCGAGGATTCAAACCACCATTGACTATGTGGGAGTCAAGAAACATAACCTGAGACCAGCAGTTAGTATAATGTCTATGTCGCTGGACTCCCACGTAGTCGATCGTGGTTCACGTCCCGAACCTGGTGGCTCTGTCTCTCTCTGTCTGGCGAGCACACATGCCCTATAGCAAAAACCTCTCCAAAAAAAAAAAGAAAC
>NW_006205516.1:165819-167373 GCF_000334495.1 Tupaia belangeri chinensis
CGCAGAGAGAGAGAGAGAAAAAGTGGGAAAGCAAGCCTCCAGGTCTGGGACTTGAACCACAGTCAGCCATGTGAGAGTCCAGCACCCTTAACCACCATATCAACTGTTGGCCTCATCCATTATATTTCTGTCATGATTTAGTCACATCTTTAGACTCTACTCCTAATTCTAGTTCTCTTGTTTCCACCACACCTGCATTTACTATCTCCACTGAACTCTTAAACCCCTCAGTCATCTGTGAGATGGAATCAACTTCTTCCAGACAGAGAGAGAGAGAGGGAAAGTGAGAAAGCAAGCCACCCGGTTCACGACTTGAACCATGGTCTGGATATGGGAATCTAGCACCTTAACCACCATGCAATTTTTTTTAAGAGTTTTTTTTTTTTTTTTTTTTTGCTATAAGGTGTGTGCACTCACCTGAGAGACAGGGCAATAGAACACAAGAAATGGAGAGATGAGATGAGGAGATGGGGAGATGGCCATGATGCAATACCTTTTCCTCCATTCTCCTCTCAGGATTTTGGGCATGCACACACACGTGCCTGGTGTGAGTTTCAAGCCACTGGGTCCAGGACTCAAACCTTGGTCGACTATGTGGGAGTCCACCAATGTAACCATTACACCATATGCTAGTCCCCAAACTCCTATTAATGCTGACATTTTGACATTCCACTCCCATGAATCACAGATGTTCTTTTTTGGGGAGAGGTTTTTGCTATAGGGCGCGTGCGCTCACCAGAAAGAAAGAAAGAGACAGAGAGACAGAAAGCGAGACATCACCCCCCAGGGGGGATGGCCATGCTGCAATCCCTTCTCCTCCATCCCCTCTGGGGGGTGATTTCTCACTTTCCATCTCTCTGTCTCTCTCTGTCTTTCTGGTGAGCACATGTGCCCTATAGCAAAAACCTCTCCAAAAAATAAATAAATAAATAATGAAAAAATGCCACAAAAAAAAAAAAAGGAGAAAATCTTGGAGCACTCCTGTTCTAGTAATATTTTTCAATCAAAGACAATAGCTACATTTTTCCAAATGCCTTTAAGTCTACTGAGAATGTAAAAATTGGAGTTGAGCCGACTCCATGGCATAGCATCAAAGGGAGCCAGATCCCAGTTCACCTCAGCCTCAGTTCCCTGTTGCTTTAGCTGTTGGGACTTCCAAGCTGTCCATTCTAGAGCAGGAAGAAGCTAAAGAGAAGGAGGTGATGGGATCTGAAGGCCCTTAAAGTTAGAGAACTGATTCTCCCAAGTCCTTAGACCATGCCAATTTGTCCAAAGCAATTTGCTACAAATGCTGTAGTTAAGACAGTCACAGGACCGGTAGATGGCATAATGGTTATGTCGCTGGACTCCCATGGTTGGAGTTCCAGAACTGGTGGCTTAAACCTCACACCAGGTGCATATGTGTGCGTGCCCAAGATCCCAAGAGAAGAATGAAGGAGAAGGGATTGCAGCTTGGTCATTCCCCCTGGGGCAAGGTGAATTCTTGCTTTCTCTCCATTGAGTGTACATACCCTATAGCAAAAATCTCACTTAAAAAAAAAAAAAAAAAACAGC
>NW_006205516.1:167525-168414 GCF_000334495.1 Tupaia belangeri chinensis
GAAGGAGAAGAGACTGTGGTGTGGCCGTCCCCCCTGGGGGGTGTGCTTTCTCATTGTCCTTCTCTATCTCTGTCTCTCTCCTATGAGTGCATGTACCCTATAGCAAATTAAAAAAAAAAAGACAATCACAAAAATGTTTTTGTGTATATTGGCAAATTCAGTAGGCTTCGATGAGTTAGGTGTACAGTAACTTGATCCTTCGGTTGCCCATTTGGTGACCTGGTTTTTACCAAAGGTCCTTTCTGTAAACTTCCCCACCCCTAAGAAACCCTGATACCTGAGTGACCGGGTCCTTGTTTAAGTGGTAGCAGCGGTAGCTGGGGAAGCCTCAGACGTTGTCTCTCAGCAGCTTTTCAAGATTCCAGGAGGAATGTTTACGAGTGCTGCCCGGGCAACACCAAGTCCAACCAATGGGAAGCAAAGCCCACACATTTCCTGCTGCTTCTGTTAGTTAGAGAGGGGGAAATGGGAGGGGGACAGTCACAGCAGCTGTCTGACCTCAATGACAGGACCCAGAAGAAGCAGCCATAGCCAGCTGCTTCCTCGCAGGAGGAGAGCTTCCAGGGCTGTGCCAGGAGGAACAATAATGACAAGCCTCCCGGCTGGTATGCAGTTAAATTGTTTAGTCCTCGCTGTAGCACCATGAGGTAGGTAGTAGTCTGTTCATAATACAGTTGAAGACACAAGGCACGGAGGGTGTTGAGTAAGTTGCTCCAAACACAAAGCCAGAGCCATCTGACTTCATTCACAGGCTTCCTTTGTTTTGTTTTTTGTTTGTTTGTTTTGCTTTGTTGACAGGTTTTTGCTATAGGGTGCCTGCACTCGCCAGAAAGACAGAGAGAGACAGAGAGACAGAAAGTGAGAGATCACCCCCCAGGGGGGTTGACCA
>NW_006205516.1:168473-171012 GCF_000334495.1 Tupaia belangeri chinensis
CACACACGCGCCTGGCGTGAGTTTAAGCCACCGGGTCTGGGACTCGAACCACGGTTGGCTACATGGGAGTTCAGTGACATAGCCATTATGCTAACTGCTGGTCCCAGGCTTCCTTTGTTTTAAGCTTTCAGAGACAACAGTAAGACCTCTTCCAGGAAACCCTGGGGCCACTGGGGACACGCCAGAGGGAAGGACCTGATGTGGGAGGCTTAGCTGCCTGGAGGAGAGAGACAGACAAGCAAGCACGGGACACTCCTTGCAGGCAAAACTGATTAGAAAGGGTTCTTTGGGGGACCAGCAGATGGCATAGCCGTTACATTGCTGGACTCCCATATGGTCGACCGCAGTCCAAGATCTGGACACAGTGGCTTGAAACTCACCGTGGGCACATGTGTTTGCATGTCCAAGACCTCGAGAGGAGAATGGAGGAGAAGGGATTGCAGCATGGTCATCCCCCCTGGGGGGTGATTTCTCACTTTCTGTCTCTCTTTCTGGCAAGTGCACACGCCCTACAGCAAAAACCTCTCCAAAAACAAAGAAAAAATTAAAAAGAAAGGGTTCTTTGGAGGCCAGCAGATGGCATAGCAGTTACATTGCTGGACTCCCATATGGTCGACCGCAGTCCAAGATCTGGACACAGTGGCTTGAAACTCACCGTGGGCACATGTGTTTGCATGTCCAAGACCTCGAGAGGAGAATGGAGGAGAAGGGATTGCAGCGTGGCCATCGCCCCCACACCCCAACCCACTGCAGGGTGACTTCTCATGTTCTCTCTCACTGTCTCTGTCTCTCCTGCTTATGCCCTATGGGAGAAACCGAAGAAGAAGAAAGAAGAAGGAAGAAGGAAGAAAGAAGAGAGAAGAGAGAAAAGAGAAGAGAGAAGAAAGAAGAATAGAAGCTTCGTTGAAGCAGGAGATTTAAACCCCTGGCTGGAACTTCAGCTCCTACCTCCAGCCAAGCTATCACTGAAGCCTCTGGGGCTCTCCAGACTGGGAGGCCTTTTGAACTCTCACACAGCTCTAGAGGCAGGTTCTTCCACAGGGCGTCCTACTCGCCCTACCGGGAAGCTAGTGCAAAGCAGTGTAGAAAAACGCATGGGTGCTCCAGGTGAAGGGGAAAGGTGAGGGGGGCAGGCTGGGCAGAGGAGGAGCAGCTGGCTAGAGCCTTGCCGAGCTCAGCCCTCCTTTCCTGGAGAGGAAACAGATTTGCTGGTTCGAACAGCCCAGGCCCAAGCCTACACCCCCAACAGGCCGGCCAGAGCCCTGGGCCCCTCTCTGCTCCTGGCCTGGACTAGGGCCATGTGCCCGCACTCACCCAAGAGAACATGGACCCTGTACCCGAATGTGTTGCGTGGTACTCTGTGGGGCCCTTCCAGAGCATTCTGAGGGAAACCGCCTTCCCGGTGGGTAGGCTGGGCCCAGGGAGTGTGGGACCGGTCCTCAGGAGTCCCACAGGCGGACATGTGGCAGATAACTCGCACCGCTCCTGGGCTTCCTGACACATCCTGCAGCTGCGCTGTCTGCAGGGAGGTGAGAGGGTGGGCACCATGCTTGCCCCACCTGTGTGTGTGTGTGTGTGGGGGGGGTTGTATGATACTGTGCTCACTAGAATGCCTGGAGACCCTTGCTGGTCCGTACTCTCTGAGCGTCTTCTTGAATTGAGGAACACCCAGGAGAGGCCTCTAGGCAGGGTGGTCTACATCAGAGCCCAAGAAGAGGAGATGACGCTGAAGCCACCGGGGCCTTGCTCATTCTTCAGGACTCCCCACCTTGGGCCTTGAATTCTGTTTTTTCCCACATGCGTTCCTTTCCCCCATTTTCATTCCCTGTGTTTCTTTCCCTGTCTTCCTCATATCTTCATGCTCACCCTATCACCCCCTCCCTTATTCTTTCCCTCTTCCCCCCTGCTCCTCTTCTCCCACCCACGCCTAGCAAGGCTGACAGATGGCTCTCAGCGCGAAGCCCAGGCTACACGCTGACAGTCTCTCCTTGTGCAGGGAGCCCAGTCAGCCAGGACATAGGAAGGGTCCTTGAAAAGTTCATGGGAAATATGAAGACCTATGCATGAATTTCAAAAATATTTTGCATCAAAATAAACTTGTACTTTACATTTTCCCATGAACTCTCTGAAGTCCCCACTTCTAAGTACCTGTAAAGTGTGGCGGTGGCAGGGATTGTGGGAAAGACAAGGTTCCCACCTTCAGTGCACTTAGAATCTAGAAAGTTGGGGAGACGGGGCACACGAGAGGGTAACTACCACGTCAAAGCAGAGGGCAGTGCAGTGCTTCCGGACTCCGAATCCAAGGCATGTTGGGTGTGGCTGAGTGACATCACTCCAAGGGTAAAGGCTACCACACTGCCTTGGGGAGGGGGAAGAAGTGCTAGGTGCCCGGGGCTGGAAGGTGGCGTGGTGGTTAAGGACGCTGACCGTGGTTCAAGTCCTGGACTTGGCAGCTTGCTTTCTCACTTTCCCTCTCCCTCTCCCTCTGGTCTCTCTCTGGTCAAATTAAAATAAATAAGTAAACCTAAGTAAAATAATT
>NW_006205516.1:171651-177886 GCF_000334495.1 Tupaia belangeri chinensis
GTGTGTGGGGGGGGGTTGTATCAAGGATACTGTGCTCACTAGAATGCCTGGAGACCCTTGCTGGTCCGTACTCTCTGAGCGTCTTCTTGAATTGAGGAACACCCAGGAGAGGCCTCTAGGCAGGGTGGTCTACATCAGAGCCCAAGAAGAGGAGATGACGCTGAAGCCACCGGGGCCTTGCTCATTCTTCAGGACTCCCCACCTTGGGCCTTGAATTCTGTTTTTTCCCACATGCGTTCCTTTCCCCCATTTTCATTCCCTGTGTTTCTTTCCCTGTCTTCCTCATATCTTCATGCTCACCCTATCACCCCCTCCCTTATTCTTTCCCTCTTCCCCCCTGCTCCTCTTCTCCCACCCACGCCTAGCAAGGATGACAGATGGCTCTCAGCGCGAAGCCCAGGCTACACGCTGTCAGTCTCTCCTTATGCTGGGAGTCCACGCAGCCAGAGGACATAGGAAGGGTCCTTGAAAAGTTCATGGGAAATATGAAGACCTATGCATGAATTTCAAAAATATTTTGCATCAAAATAAACTTGTACTTTACATTTTCCCATGAACTCTCTGAAGTCCCCACTTCTAAGTACCTGTAAAGTGTGGCGGTGGCAGGGATTGTGGGAAAGACAAGGTTCCCACCTTCAGTGCACTTAGAATCTAGAAAGTTGGGGAGACGGGGCACACGAGAGGGTAACTACCACGTCAAAGCAGAGGGCAGTGCAGTGCTTCCGGACTCCGAATCCAAGGCATGTTGGGTGTGGCTGAGTGACATCACTCCAAGGGTAAAGGCTACCACACTGCCTTGGGGAGGGGGAAGAAGTGCTAGGTGCCCGGGGCTGGAAGGTGGCGTGGTGGTTAAGGACGCTGACCGTGGTTCAAGTCCTGGACTTGGCAGCTTGCTTTCTCACTTTCCCTCTCCCTCTCCCTCTGGTCTCTCTCTGGTCAAATTAAAATAAATAAGTAAACCTAAGTAAAATAATTTTTAAAAATAAGAAGGAAAAAGTGGTAGGTGCCCAAGGTCATGCTCAAGCTGAGGTCCCTCCTCCAACAGTAAGGGCACAGACCTATGTACTGTGGTGGTCTGGCCTAGCTGAGTCATGATGTTTCAAAGACCTGGAAGAATGTTCCAGCCATCCTTGTGTGTGAGTACCTCACTGAATAGTGCCTTGTACATCAAGGCTCCCCAGCCTCCAGGACACAGACTGGTACTGGTCATTGGCCTGTTAGGAACCGGCTGCAGAGTAGGTGAGTGGCGAACAAGTGAACTATCCTCAGTGTTTACGGCCAAGCCCCATCCCCTGCATTACTGCCTGAGCTCCGCCTCCTGTCAGATCAGAGTCCCAGAGCCCAAACCCCACTGTGAACTGTGCATGTGAGGGATCTACGTCACACACTCTCATAAACCATCCCCCCCATGGGGGGCCAGCGGGTAGCATGATAAACCATCCCCCCCAACCCCTGGTCTGTGGAAAAGTTATCTTCCATGAAACCAGTCCCTGGTGCCAAAAGGTCAGGGTCCAGGGTTGTACATAACCAAGATTTGGTGGCAAAACTGCCACTCTGGGAGCTGAATGTTTGATGGTGATTTGATATTCAGGTCCACAGATAAGCTCCAGTGAGCTGCTCTCATAGGCACCAGACAAAAACTCCCGGGTTGCCTTCAAGACCTTTTCAACTTCACTCCAACTACTGAGTTCTTGGAGGTAAGAGAAAAGCGTGAGCTTCTAGGGGATGAGTTTGTTTTTTGTTTTTTTTAGAGAGAGATTTTTGCTGTAAGGTACATGCACTCACTAGAGAGACAGAGACAGAAAGCGAGAAATCACCCCCCAGGGGGGATGGCCACGCCGCAATCCCTTCTCTTCCATTCTCCTCCTGGGATCTTGGGCACACACGCACACATGCCTGGCATGAGGTTTAAGCCACCGGGTCTGGGACTTGAACTGTAGTTGGCTATGTGGGAGTCGTGATGTAACCATTCCGCCATCTGCTGGTCCTGTGACTGGGCTATTTTCTGGCCTCCAGAAATGAAGTGTATTAGGCTAAGAAGATGTATGACTGTGTCTGACTAGCCCTATTTCTTTTCTTCATATATATATGAAATCTGCTGAATAAAGCAAACACTTCCCAGCCATGTGGCAGGTGGCCCACAGGGGACCCTAACCACCTGGCCCCTTATGTGTATGCTTTTACAAGCCTCAGCTGCCTTCAAGTTTTATTTTCCCCAGTGAAAAAGCTACAGGGAACCAGCAGTTAGCGTAATGGCTATGTCGCTGGACTCCCACGTAGTTGACTGCGGTTCGTGTCCCGGACCCAGTGGCTTAAAACTCACGCCGGGCGCATGTGCGTGCATGCCCAAGATCCCGAGAGGAGAATGGAGGAGCAGGGATTGCGGCGTGACCATCCTCCCTGGGGGGTGATTTCTCGCTTTCTGTCTCTCTGTCTCTGTCTGTCTGGTGAGCGCACGCGCCCTATGGCAAAAAAACCTCTCCAAAAAAAAAAAAAAAAGCTACATTGGGTTAGTTGTTTAATCTTGTGTAGTATATTAAAAAAAAAAAACCAGAAACGCCTGATTTTTCTTTTTCATTTTAGTTTTATTTAGTATGATTACAGAACATGCTACATGCTACATAACACAATATATAAACCTTCTAGCATGGGTAGATGACAACTGAGTTATTTTTCATCAATCAGGAAACTGCTTGTTTAATCAATGTTCTCCAAACCCTGAAAAACAGTTTAAAAAGGAAAATGTAAGAACTCTATTCCCATGAAAGACATACAATGTTCTTTTATTTCCAGCGTCCCTGAATGACATTTTCTATTAAAGTGCTTTAACATTCAACATTTCTCTAACTGCAACAATATATTGTATTGAATTTTATAATCACTAAGAACACGAACCTGTTTTGATTTCTACTTTTCACTTTCTGAAAACTAGAAAATGAACAAGACCCTTTTGCACTCCAATCAGAAAGAAAATCATGCAACTGTTTACCACCTAGATCCTTACACAGAACACCCTCAGTAAGTCATAAGGGGAAGGAAAAAAATCTGTTATAAAATGACAGTCAACACGTGGTAAATACTATTATCCTCATTCCACGGTTTTTCAGATGACGTGGAGGCTCAGGAGTTTAAAAGTCACTTGTGTAAGTTGGTAAGGGCAGTAACAGAGCCAGAAATCAAGTCCAGAGACCCCAACGATAGAACTTGTACCCTGCAAACACTATGCTGCTTATTCAAAAGACCTGCTGTACCTTAGCTCACGAGCAGATACTTAAGAAGCCATAAGTTACAACAGTCAATGATGCCATTTCTTCCAAGTATCAAAATAACACAATCCAGGTATCTGTGTATTATTGCAGGAACAATCACCTTGAGACAAGTTACAGTGGCAAATTCCTAGGAGCTACCGCGTAGGAACCCTAATTCTATCTCACGCGCCAAGTGATTCTGATGGCTACTCTTGGATCACACTTTGTGAAATACAGCTCTAGAAAAGTAGGTTATCTGTCATCATGTTCATTAGATTCTCAAATAGCGCTCTAGTAAGGCATAGATCTCCTAAGAGTGTCCTTCTATTATTACTTAGTCATCCTGACCCTCTGTTTTCACATCTGTAAAATGGAAATATTTACCTAGATTTGCTATGAAGAATAAATGAACAAAGAGAAAATATTAAAAAATAAAAAAAAATTAAGAAGGGAAGAGCTACAAGGTATGAAAACAAATGATTGAGTCATATAAAAATATACTACTTGGCCATTTTGACTTAAAAAACAGCAGCAATTTGGGACCAGCAGTTGGCATAATGGCTATGTCACTGGACTCCCATGTAGTCGACTGCGGTTCAAGTCCCGGACCCAGTGGCTTAAACTCATGCCAGGCACTTGTGCGTGCGTGCGCAAGATCCTGAGAAGAGAATGGAGGAGAAGGGATTGTGGCGTGGCCATCATTTCTCGCTTACTGTCTCTGTCTCTCTGTCTTTCTGGTGAGTGCATGTGTCCTACAGCAAAAACCCTCTCCAAGAAAAGAAAAAAAAAAAAAGAATTGGCAGGCCAGTGCAATGATGTACAGGGGAGTGCATCTGTAAAAGTGGCCCATGCATATATGAAGTTTAACTTACTAAGTGGTATTTCAAATAAAAATGGACTATTATGGATAAATGGATTATTATGGCAACCTCTTAGAAAAAAAGTAAAATCTCCAAAATGATCTGTAGATGGACCCAAGAACTAATGTAAAGAAAAAGAAAGAAACTGTTAACAGTATTTAGAGCTACTGTAAGAAAGTATTTTAATTATCTTGGATAGAAAAGGCCTTGGTGGGGCCAGCAGGGGGGCATGGTGGTTAAGGCACTGAGTGCATGTGCATGCATGCCCAAAATCCCAGGAAGAGAATGGTGAAGGGACTGTGGCATGGTCACTCTCCCACTAATCGGGAGTCTCTCACTTGCCCTTTCTCTCTGGGGAGCATCCCTACTCTGTAACAAAAACAAAGACGAGAAACAGAACAGTAATTGGTCTCTCCATGGTTTTTTGGAACAAAGAGGGCACCTTACCAAGAAGCAAAATAACTGTGTTCAAATTAATTACACAACAGTTACGTGAGTTAACGTAAGTAAGATCTGCGGGGCCGTTTTCTCAGTGATGCCCGTTTTCTCAGTGATGCTCTAATCCCAAGTCAATAATTGTGGAAATACCAGAAGTAATTACTCAGATCTTCATTGCAGGTGATCCTTTGGGGCAAACGATATAGGCAAATAATCCACAGAATAACAAATACAAAAGATTACTAAATAGGTAAAAGGCCGCTCAACTTCACTGTTAGACAAGAAAATGAAAATTAACACTGTAAGTCTTCTGGCAAGGCACTGCCAGGGCCCACATCACCCCTGGCAGGTGACTAGCCTCAGAGTCATCTTACCTTTGACACATAGTGACAATTGACTCCAGAGATGACCCGATCTCTTTCCATCAAACGCCACTGATATGTATAATGGGCAACCCTCTTTTCCTTTGAATAAAAGACAATTATTATAAGAGCTTATATAAATATTATCTCAAATGGTAGATATTAGAACTCATTTTTTTTGAGAGAGATGTTTGCTATAGGGCGTGTACGCTCACCAGAGAGAGACAAGACAGCAAGCAATCACGGGGGGGAGGGGTGTGGGGGGGAAGATGGCCATGCCACAATCCCTTCAGTCCTCCCTTCTCCTCTCAGGATCTTGGGCATTCAAACAAACTTGCCCAGCATGAGTTTTAAGCTGCCAGGTTCGGGACTCGAACCACGATGAACTATGTAGGAGTCCAGTGACATAACCATAACACCATCTACTGGTCCCTAGACATTAGAACTTTTAGAAAGCAACATCACGTCTATGAGGTACGATGTGATGTTTCACACTGCATACAGTGTACAGATGTATACGTGATGTAAATATATCAATATCAAATGTGACATTCTAGAAAAAGGAATGAGGATCAAAATAAAAGGCAATGAGGTCAGCAGGTGGCATGGTAGTTAAGATGCTGGACTTTGACAAAGTCGACTGTGGTTCGTCTCCTTGACCCGGCACCTTGAAATTCATGCCAAGTACATGTGCACGTGTGCCTGAAATCCCAAGAAGAGAATGGAGAAGTGACTGCAGCATGCCCATCCCCACTCGGGGGGCGATTTCTCACTTTCCCTGTCTCTCCCTGGCTAGTGCACAGGCCCTATGGCAAAAACCTTAAGAAAAAATAAAATAAAAGGCAAATTTAACACTCTGAGGCTGGACTCTCCTAAATAACATCAGGTCACTAAAGCTTAGGATTCAATTGGTAACCATGATTTATATCTTCTATTTAAGCGAACGCCCATTGTTTTCTTTTCCTCTTTCTTTTCTTAAAAATAGAAATGTCTAGTAGTAGCCTTTTGGGACCCTAAGAAACAACGGCAGATCACACGCAAACAAAAATCATAAAACCAAACAGCAAATACATTTATATTCTGTACTCTAGAGACGGTGGGGAGGGCTAGGGAGAAGGAAATGAAAACCTGGAGAAAAAAGGAGGATCTTGCAATATATTCTTAAACACTCCTAGTTAAATAAAGTGGGGAGGAGCCAGCAGGTGGTGTGGTAGTTACAACTCTGGACTCACACATGGCTGCCCATGGTACGAGTCCTGGACCTGGCAGCTTGCTTTCTCACTTTCCTTCTCTCTCTCTCTCTCTCTCTCTCTCTCTGGTAAGTGCC
>NW_006205516.1:178230-178778 GCF_000334495.1 Tupaia belangeri chinensis
GGGAGACAAGCCTAGCCAAGAGAAGGGAAGAAATAAAGAATGAGAAACTATAAAGATATGGATGTGCCAAACAAAAACAAAAGCAGGCAAGAAAGGAAGTAAGGAGGGAGGGCGAGGCTGACACGGTCTCCTGTGCCTAGGAGCTGGGCCCTACCGTCTGTGATCTACCTTCCCGGCCCCCGAAGCACTCCTCCCCTCTCCACGCAAAAACTAGCCGTTTCTCGCCAAGGGAGGAGGCTTCCGCCGGGCTCCGTTCCGCGAGCAACACGAAGGAGGGCGGGCGACCGAGTGAGTATTCCCCGCGTCGCGTCGCCGGGAAGCTCCGCATCCTCACCGCCTCCCTGCCCCACCGCCCGTTTCGGATCGCCGGCCCGGAGCCTCACCTTGCCCCCGTTCATGAACTTGTGCATGTACGCAGTGGCCAGTCCAGGAATGGCCAAGCACACGCCCATGGCGGCGACCCCAGGGAGAATCTCGAACCACATCTCGGCACCCAAATCCGGCCTCCAAGCCCCTTAAAGGCGACCGGGCTGCGGGTCGGCTCCCCG
>NW_006205516.1:179001-183164 GCF_000334495.1 Tupaia belangeri chinensis
GCTCCAGGAAAGTGGGCAGACCGGTTGTCCGCCTTCCTCTTTAAGAAGCCTGGGAGAGAAGGGGCTGCTGGCCGCAGAAAGCGCCCGGTCTGCGACCCGGAGCCCGGAGAAAGCAGCAGCAGTAGTGACGAAGGCTGCACCGTGGTTCGGCCGGAGAAGAAGCGGGCGACCCACAATCCAATGATCCAGAAGACCCGTGGCAGCGGGAAACAGAAGGCGTCTTTCGGCGACTTGAGCAGTGAGGAGGAGGAGGGGGAGAATGAGCCCGAGAGTCTCGGCGTGGTCTACAAGTCCACCCGCTCGGCAAAACCCGTGGGGCCAGAGGATATGGGGGCGACCGCAGTCTACGAGCTGGACACAGAGAAGGAGCGTGACGCACAGGCCATTTTCGAGCGCAGCCAGAAGATCCAGGAGGAGCTGCGGGGCAAGGAAGATGACAAGATCTATCGGGGAATCAATAATTATCAGAAATACATGAAGCCCAAGGATACGTCCATGGGCAATGCCTCCTCCGGGATGGTGAGGAAGGGCCCCATCCGGGCGCCCGAGCACCTACGAGCCACGGTGCGCTGGGATTACCAGCCCGACATCTGTAAAGACTACAAAGAGACTGGCTTCTGCGGCTTCGGAGATAGCTGCAAATTCCTCCATGACCGTTCAGATTACAAGCATGGCTGGCAGATCGAACGTGAGCTTGATGAGGGTCGCTATGGTGTCTATGAGGATGAAAACTATGAAGTGGGAAGCGATGACGAGGAAATACCATTCAAGTGTTTCATCTGTCGCCAGACCTTCCAAAACCCAGTTGTCACCAAGTGCAGGCATTATTTCTGCGAGAGCTGTGCGCTGCAGCATTTCCGCACCACCCCGCGCTGCTATGTCTGTGACCAGCAGACCAATGGCGTCTTCAATCCAGCGAAAGAATTAATTGCTAAACTGGCGAAGCATCGAGCCGCCGCAGAGGGTGGTGCTTCCGATTTGCCAGAAGACTCCGATGAGGCACCGATTCCCATTACTTAGGCTTCCCCTGATTCTCACATCTTAAAATAAATATTTTGTTATTTTGGAAGCCTTATTTTGTGTCCTTCCTTTCTAGGGGAAATAACAGAAAAGGCGGGTAGTGAAGTAGGGTCCTGGATTAAAAGCGTCAAGGTAGGTGTAATCTGGATATTTTTAGCTCTGGGATAAATACTTCACCTGTATATTGTTTCAGAACGTTTTGACATCAATTACAGTGATAGGAGTTGGAGGGGAAAAGCTAGAATTTGCTCTAAGTAACCAAAGCTGTGATCAAAGCAAAAACTGAATCTATTATTATATCCTGTTTCTGTATCACTTAATAGTTTACAGAGTCCTTTTATGCGTCATCTCTCTTGGAAAGCCTGTACTACTTTTTTTTTTAAAAAAAAAAGAATTATTTCTTTTTAACTTTATTAATTTTTAATTTGATCAGAAAGGGACAGAATGGAGGGGGGGAGGAGTAAACCTCCAGGTCTGGGACTCAAACCACGGTCAGCCAACATTGAGAGTCCCATGGCCTTAACAACCATGCCGCCTGCTGGCTTCAGAGAACCTGTACTACTTCAAAATATACCCAACCAAAGGTGGAGGGTGGGTGAGGGTGGATTAGGGGACTGGTAACCAGCCTCACACAGTGTGTGTGTAGGAAGTGGTCCCTGCTCTCCTTGAGGTACTACTAGGTAGCCGCCCTCTTCCATGAGTGATGGAATTGGTCTATGCTGCACTGGTTCCTGTGATAGACAACTAGCATCGTGTGACTACTGAACTCTTGAAGTGTGGCAAGTGGCCATGGTATTGCACATTGGAGTTCTACGATGAACTTGTGAATCCTCAGAGGGCAAAAGCCCAGTATTAATAATCCATTGTCTAAAATGAAAACTGATAGAGCTGAACACACCCTACTGAAGTTCGTTGATGTACCTGTGTTCTCAACTAGTTTGGTATATAAAAAGTACTTAAGCCCAGAGAGATTGTATTTTTTTTAAAGAACTATTTTATTTAACTTTATTTATTTACTTATTTTTAAAATTTGACCAGAGAAGGAACAAAGAGAAAGTGAGAAAGCAAACCAGCAAGCCACCGGGTCCAGGATTTGAACCGTGGTCACCTATGTGGGAGGACGCAGGTCCTTTAACCATCACGTCACCTGCCAGCCCCCAACCAAGAGATTTTAAATGGGAGACTGGGACCAATCCATGTTGAGCAGTGACTATGTATTCTGTAGTAATGGGGTGATAGGAGAGGTTTGAGGAAGGGAGATTAATTAGACGTTTTAAAAATGTTAAAGACTTCAACTCGTGGAGCTGCATTTCATACCTAAAGGTCTTTGTTGTAGATGAAAGTTTACTTTTTTTTATATAATGAAACTTTATGGAATAATAAATTACATAGACAAAAATAAAATGTTACTGTGGAGGCTAGCAGGTGGTGTGGTGGTTAAGGGCTCTGGGCTCCCACATGTCCAATCCGATTGTAGTTTGAATCCCAGAACTGGCAACTTGCTTGTTTTATTTTTTTTTTTTTTTTTTTTTTGGAGGTTTATGCTATAGGGTGTATATGCTCCCTAGAAAGACAGAAAGCAAGAAATCACCCCCCCCCAGGGGAGATGGCCATGCTGCAGTCCCTTCTCTGCCATTCTCTTGGGGATCTTGGGCACACACGCACATGCACCCAGTGTGAGTTTAAGCCACCGGGTCCAGGACTTGAACTACAGTTGACTACACAGGAGTCCAGCGATGTAACCATTACGCCATCTGCTGGTCCCCTGGCACTTGTTTTCTCACTTTCCCTTTTTCTCTCTCTCCTGCTCTTGAGCTCACTCTGTCCCTCTCTGGTTAAATTTAAATTAATTAATTTTTTAAAAAAATTACATTGTCCCACCTTTGGGATGGATTACAAGGAGGTGGAAAATTAGAGGTAAGGAGGCCATTAGGCCGAATATTAGTAAATGTTTAATGATATGAATAGAAATTGGACTGATCTCAGGAAACATGCAAGAATAAATTGTGGGTGGAGCCAGCAGATGGTGTTGCGTTTAATTCGCTGGACTCCCACATGACTGGCTGCAGCTCAATTCCCGGACTTGGTAGCTTGAAAATCACACTACCTGTGTGTGTGCCTGCCCAAAATCCTGGGAGAAGGATGGAGGTGAAGAATTGAGGAGTGGCTATCCCCTGGGGGAGTGATTTCTCACTTTCCCTCTCACCATCTCTGTCTCTTTGACCACACATGCCCTAAGGCAAAAAACTCATAAAAATTATGGATTATGGGACCAGCAGTTGGCATAACGGCTACGTCGCTGGACTCCTATGTAGTCGACTGCAGTTTGAGTCCCAGACCCAGTGGCTTAAACTCACGCCAGGTGTGTGTGCATGCGTGCCCAAGATCCCGAGAGGAGGATGGAGGAGAAGGGATTGCTACGTGGCCATCCCCCCTGGGGGGTGATTTCTCGCTTTCTGTCTCTCTGTCTCTCTCTGTCTTTCTGGCAAAGGCACGTGCCCTATAGCAAAAACCTCTCCAAAAAAAAAAAAATATATATATATATATGGATTAGACTGCTTTTTAATCACATTCATGATCCATTTAAATATATTCTTGGGCTAGCCCATTGCCTGGTAATTAGGGCAGTTGAATCCGACATGGCTGACTGCCTGGTTCAAGTCCCAGACCCAGTGGCTTAGAAAACATGCTGGGCATGGGTGTCCAAAATCTCAAAAAGAGGAAGAAATGGAGGAAAAGGGATTACAATGTGACCATACCTCATGGTGGGAGGGGTGCTTTCTCCCTCTGCCTCAAGCTCTCTCTGTGGAGCACACATGCCTTCTGGCAAAAACAAAAAAGAAAGAATATTAAAAACTAAATTCTAGAAGGTAGAGCTGAGATAGGATGGAATTCAGAGCATAAAATCAAGTTAGTCTTAAGGGGCTGAGATAAAAGAGATTATATTTGTCTATTGCTCTACATAATTTTTTTTTGGGGGGGAGAGGCTTTTGCTATAGGGCACATACGCTCACCAGACAGACAGAGAGAGACAGAGACAGAAAGCGAGAAATCACCCCTCAGAGGGGATGGCCACGCCGCAATCCCTTCTCCTCCATTCTCCTCTCAGGATCTTGGGCACGCACGCACACGTGCCCAGTGTG
>NW_006205516.1:183624-188469 GCF_000334495.1 Tupaia belangeri chinensis
TTTATTTATTCATTCATTTATTTTCATTTGACCAGAGAGAAAGAAACAAGAGAGAGGGAAAGTGAGAAAGCAAGCCACCAGGTCTTGAACCATGTTTGGCCACATGGGAGTGTCCAGGGCCTTAATCACCATGCCACCTGCTAATCCCCCTATTCCTCATAAGTTTTTAAGTACTTACCTGTGAATCTTGAAAATGATATGCAAAATACCTGTAAATGAGCATTATTCTTGGGATCCATGGCATTCAGCAGATTCTTAGAAAGGCTACAGCTACACAGGGGCCAGCAGGTGGTGTGGTGGTTACAACACTGGACTCCCACATGGCTGCCCACAGCTCAAGTCCCAGATCGCTTGCTTTCTCACTTTCCTGCTCTCTCTCCCTCTCTTGCTCGCTCGCTCTCTCTGGTAAGTTCATGTGCCCTATAGTAAAATTTTAAAATATAACAATAAATAAAATTAAATCTTTTTTAAAAAGGTTATACAAAAGCAAGCAAGTCAGTGGTGCACTCAAAGTATTTTTCAAGCTTACAAGTTCATGAACACATTTTCTTTTTTCTTTTTTAAAGGAAAGGTAGTGTCGGGACCAGCAGTTGGCATAATGGCTATGTCGCTGGACTCCCATGTAGTCAACCATGGTTCGAGTCCTGGACCTGCCCAGTGGCTTAAACTCACACCGGGTGTGTGTGCGTGCACGCCCAAGATCCCGAGAGGAGAACGGAGGAGAAAGGATTGTGGCGTGGCCATCTCTCCTCAGGGGGTGATTTCTCGCTTTCTGTCTCTCTGTCTCTCTCTTTCTGGCGAGTGCACTTGCCTTACAGCAAAGAAAAAAAAAAAAAAAAAAAAACTCTCAAGAAAAATAAAAAGGAGGGACCAGCAGTTGGCGTAATGGCTATGTTACTGAACTCCCATGTAGTCGACCATGGTTCAAGTTCCAGATCGGGTGGTGTAAACTCACGCCGGGCACGTTTGTGTGTGTGCCCAAGATCCCGAGAGGAGAATGGAGGAGAAGGGCTTGCAGCGTGGCCATCCCCCTAGGGGGTGGTTTCTCACTTTCTGTCTCTCTGTTTCTCTCTTTCTGGTGAGTGCACGCACCCTGTAGCAAAAACCTTTCACAAAACAAACAAACAAAAAATAAAACTTGCAGAAAAAATAAAAAGGAAAGCTAGTGTCTCTTTTTTTTAAAGAATTATTTTATTTAACTTTATGTATTTATTTAATTTGACCAGAGAGGGACAGAGTGAGCAAATGAGAGAGAGAGGGAAAGTGAGAAGGCAAGCTGCCAGGTCCAGGACTCAAACCATGGTCCGCCATGTGGGAGTCCAGTGCCCTTAAACTACCATGCTACCTGCTGGCCCCTATATATTTCCTAAAAGTCAGATTTTTTTTTCCATAGGGCGCACACACTCAGCATAGAACAGAAACGGTAAGAGGGAAAGTAGAAATCAACCCCAGAGTGGGTGGCCACACGTCAATCCCTTGTGCACCCTCCTCCTGGGATTCTGGGCACGCACGCACAAGCACCCAGCTTGATTTTCAAGCCTCCAGGTCTGAAATTTTAATCATGGTCGGCCACATGGGAGTCTAGTTCCTCAACCACCATTCCACTGACTGGCACCAAAGTCAGATACACACTAATTAATTAAAATACTTAAATTATGGGGCCAGCAGGTGACGGGATGGTTAAGACAGGTGAATCCCACATGGCCTATGGTATGGTTTGAGTCCCAGATCCAGAGGCTTGAGAAACACGCCAGGCATGTGTTCATGCCCAAAGTCTCAGAGATCATGAAGAAGGGATTGTGGCGTAACCATCCCCCATGGGAGGTGCTCTCTCTCCTCCTGTCTCTCTCTGCCAAGTACATGTACCCTCTAACAGATTTTTTGTAGACCAAATCTTTTGTTGAAGTGTTCCAAATATACCTTGATGTTTGAAACAATTATTTGTTAAAATGCTTTTCAGTTTCATCTCCTAGGATGTACTTTTTAAATCTCCCACACCCTGTAGTTACCAATTCTGCATGTATTAGTCTTAGTCCTTTAGAAATAGGTTAAGCTGAAGCAGCTTGAGGGAGGAACTCTCCAGAGGGCTTGTTTTCCAAAGGAAGTGTTCACAGGAACATAATTATAAGCCAACTTGAGTGTGTTGAAAGCCGTGGGAAAAGGAACCCAGTGAGGCTTATGAATGGAAGTGTGCCCAAATTATACTCTGCTTATAGGTGGTAACAAATACAGATGAGTTAAAGAAAAGAAAGAAAGAAAAAGAAGATAGAAATAAGAAGAAAGAAAGAAAGAAAGAAAGAAAGAAAGAAAGAAGAAAGAAAGTAAAAAAAAAAAGAAAGAAGATGATCAGATTTGAAAAAAAAATTTTTTGAGAGTTTTTTTGCTATAGGGCACGTGTGCTCACCAGATAGAGACAGAGAGACAGAAAGGGAGAAATCACCCCCCGGGGGGATGGCCACGCCGCAGTCCCTTCTCCATTCTCCTCTCGGGATCGTGGGCACGCACGCACACGTGCCTGAGGTGAGTTTAAGTCACTGGGTCCAGGACGCGAACCGCAGTCAGCTACATGGGAGTTCAGCGACATAGCCATTACCACTAACTGCTGATCCAAGATTTGAAATTTTAAAAGATAACTCTGGGGGGACGAGCAGGTAGCATGGTGGTTAAGGCGCTGGACACTCCTACATGGCTGAACACCGTTCACGTCCTGCACTTGGTGACTTGCTTTCTCACTTTCCCTTTCTCTCTCTTTCTGGTCAAATTAAAATAAATGAATCAATAAATTAAATAAAATAATTTTTTTTAAAAAAGATAACTCTGGAGCTAGGTGGTGTGGTGGTTAAGGAGCTGAATCCCACATGGCCAATTCCACAGTTCAAGTCCTGGACCTGGCGGGCTGAAAAGCATGCTGGGCACACGTGCATGTGTGTGCAAAAAATCCTGAGAGGAGAATGGAGGAGGAGGAGGAATTGCAGCATAGCCCTCTTCTGTAGGGGGACGATTTCTCACTTTCCCTCTCTGTCTGTCTCTCTCTCTGGCCAGCTCATGCACCTCTTATGGTTTAAAAAAAAAAAGATCACTGCAGTGTGGGAAATGGCTCGAGAGAAGCAGACGAGGCAAGGAGATCCGTTCGAGGGGAGAGGTGGTAGGCCGTAGTAGGCTGATGGTTGTGGACAGTCATTGACTATGTGAGTCCACACTGAATGTCAGGCATTGATCTAAACACGGAGATAATAAAGCAAGGGGGGGGTAAGAGTGGCAGCAGCGACGGGGGATATTTTACATAGCATGATCAGGGAGGGCCTCCTTGATAAAGTGACATTTTTACAGAAAGCTAAATGAAGCAGATAACTGGGAGAAGGGCATTCCAGACCGAGAACAGCAAGTAAAATGGCCCCGAGTCCTAGGAATAGGGAGGAAGTGAAGGAAGTAGAGTGTAGGAAGAGAAAAGAACTCTAGGATGAGGTTAGAGACGTAATGGAGGGAGGGAGCAAACTCTGTCCAGCACTGTAAGACATTGTAAAGACCTTGTCTTTTATTCTCAACGAGAGGAAGAAACATTCAGAGATTTTGAGCAGAGGAGTGACGTGATCTGATACTGGCTTTAAAAAGGATTCTTCTGCCTGAGAGGAGAATGAAGGAGAAGGGGATTGTGGAGTGGCTATCCCCTGTGCGGCGGTGATTTCTCACTTTCTGTCTCTCTGTCTCTCCAGCGAGCACACACGCCCTATAGCAAAAATCTCTCAAAAAAAAAAAAAAAAGGACCAGCATTTAGCGTAATGACTATGTTGCTGAATCCCCATGTAGCCACTGCCATGTCGACTGCGGTTCGAGTCCCAGACCCAGTGGTTTAAACTCATGCTGGGTGCATATGCGTGCGTGCCCAAGATCCTGAGAGGAGAATGGAGGAGAAGGGATTGTGGCATGGCCATCTCCCCTGGAGGGGTGATTTTTAGCTTTCTCTCTCTGTCTCTCTTTCTTTCTGGAGCGCCCGTGTGCCCTATAGCAAAAAACCTCTCAAAAAAATAAAAAAGACCTTGGAATGTACACATAAACCTGCATTTCATTGTATGTGATTCTATCTCATAAAGAAACATCTTCAAGTCAAAGAAAAGAAAAAAATCCTCTGGTTGCTATGGAGAGATCCCTTGGAAAGGTACTGCCATTGTCTATGTGAGAGATGATGGTGGCTCAAACAGGTGAGGATGAAAAGGGGTCTCTCATTCTGGGCCTATTTTGAAAATAAAACTAACACTGCTTGCTGTTGGGTTGAATATGGGGTGTAGGATAAGACTGAAGGTTACTACATGAATTTTGATCTGAGCAACCAGGTGGAATGTGGTGTCACTTGACTGGCACAGAGGGATGCACACAAAGAAAAGTGCAGAGGAGTCGGCATGCGGTGTGGTGGTTGGGGCGCTGGACTCTCACATGGCTGAATGCAGTTCAAGTCCTGGACTTGGTGGCTTGCTGTCTTACTTTCAATCTGTGTGTGTGTATATGTGTATATGTGTGTGTGTGTGTGCGTGTGTGTTTCTCTCTGGTGAGCACACATGCCCTATAGCAAATTTTAAAAATAATAAGGGACTGGGAACCAGCAGTTAGCATAATGGCTATGTCGCTGGACTCCCACGTAGTCGACTGCGGTTCTCGTCCCGGACCCAATGGCTTAAAACTCACACCGGGTGCATGTGTGTGTGTGCCCAAGATCCCAAGAAGAGAATGGAGAAGAAGGGATTGCAGTGTGGCCATCCCCTCTGGGGGGTGATTTCTCACTTTCTATCTCTCTGTCTCTCTCCGTCTGTCTGGCGAGCACACGTGCCCTATAACAAAAACCTCTCCAAA
>NW_006205516.1:188487-190901 GCF_000334495.1 Tupaia belangeri chinensis
CTGTCAGGTGGCGTAGTGGTTAAGGGTGCTGGATTCCCACATGGCCTACCATGGTTCGAGTCCCAGACCTGGCGGCTTGCTTTCTTGCTTTCCCTTTCTCTCTCTCTGTCTCTGGTGAAATTGCAAAAATAATAATAACAAATGGAATTAAATATATAAATAAATGAATGATTCTTTTAAAAAATAATAAATAAAATTAAGTAAATAATTTAACAATAAAAGTATGTAAAACACAACTTCGTAGGATAACAAATACTTATGTAGAAACACTTGCGTAGGGCAGCAGGTGGTGTGGTGGTTAAAGCGGGGTGGCTCTCACATAGCTTATTATGCAGTTTGAGTACTGGACCCGCAGCTTGAAAATCATGCAGTGTGTGCAGGTGTGCCCAAAATCCCAGGAGAGTGGAAAAGAAGGGATTTCTGTATGGCCATTCCTGTGGGATTGCTTTCTAACTTTCTTTCTCTCCCTGGTGAAAGCATGCACCCAATAGCAAATGAAAGGAAGGAGAGAGAAAGAGAAGAGAGAGAGAAAGGAAGAGAAACAAAGGAAGAAAGAAGAAAAAGAAAGAAAAGAGCTGCATAACCATCACCCAGGTCAACAAATACAGAAGACACTCAGAGGCCAGCAGGCGGTGTGGTGAATAAGGGTGCTGGATTCCCACACGGTCAACCACAGTTCAAGTCCTGGACCTGGTGGCTTGCTTTCTCGCTTTCCCTTTCTCTCTCTCTCTGGCGGTCAAATAAAAAAATAAATAAATAACAATAACAAGTGGAATTAAATAAATAAATAATTATTTTTAAAACCCCCAACAAACAAATACAGAAGACATTCAAGAAGACCCTGGCAGATCCACTTAATCACTCTATTGACTTTTTTTTTTTTTTTTGGAGAGGTTTTTGCTATAGGGCACGTGCACTCGCCAGACAGAGAGAGAGACAGAGACAGAAAGCGAGAAATCACCCCCCAGGGGGGATGGCCACACTGCAATCCCTTCTCCTCCATTCTCCTCTTGGGATCTTGGGCATGCACGCACACGCGCCTGGCATGAGTTTAAGCCACCGGGTCCGTGACTTGAACCGCGGTCGACTACGTGGGAGTCCAGCCAGCGACATAGCCATTACGCTAACTGCTGGTCCCTCTATTGACTATTATAATCATTTCCTTGCTTTTTTTCCTTCGGCTCAGCCTTCCTCTGGCTATCTCTCTGTCCTTCCCTCTGATCCAACCAAGAACAAAGGACCCTTGACGTCCTTCCTCCTTCATTTCCCAGCTCTTTTTGGTTAACAGCTTTATTACGATGTAAGGGCTGCGCTCAAACTTTGCGCCCACCCGCCTATGTGTGAGTGGTTCACTGCAGCGGTGTCGGGAGCAGTCATGTTTGCCGGTGTGGCTTGAGCTGGCACCAAGAAAATGTGATCGAGCGCGCTGCCAGGCACAAGCGTTCCCCTACACCGGCCTCGCCGCCGCTTCCCAGGCTGCTGGGCCTGGCTGCGCCCGCGCGCACGTCGCTCGGGTTGGGGGCAGGGGGAGGCGCACATATCGAACCTAACTGCGCATGCCCGACTCCGCCCTCAACGCCGCTGAGCTTATGCTCGCCCTGGATGAGTGAGGACTTCATGACAGCACCGCCGGCTGCTGAGTGACTATGGTCCCTATCCCTAGGCTCCACCCAGGGAACTGGGAGCCACCAGTGCCTCACAGCAAATAGGCGGAGCCTCTGGCCATCATCGAAGGGTTGGAAAAGAGATCAGACCCATCTGATCACTTTAAGAGCGCAATGGAGAGTCCGAAACGAGGCGTCATTCGGGTTAGAGGACTGACTGGCGAGTGCTTAGCTGAAACCGACCGGAAAGCCCGGTCCTAGCCAACGCGTTAGCTTTGAAGGCTTTCCTCTTCTGCCATGATGAGAATTTACGGTTCATCTCCCCGGTTCAGATGACACTCACGTTTGGCTTCTCCTCCCACGGTTCACTAGGCTCTGAACTTGCAGTCTCAAAGATTACAGAAAAGACTTTGCAGCTAAAATAGCACTACCCACGTTTTGTCGTTTTGGTTTTTCGTTTTAAGCATTGATTTGAATGATGCATATAGGGGCCGGCAGGAGGTGTAGTGATTAAGGTACTGGACCCCCACATGAACGACCATACTTCAAGTCCTGGACCTGGCAGCTTGCTTACTCACTTCCCCTCTGTCTCTCTGTGATCAAGGGGAATAAAAAGATAATAATAATGATGATGAATAAAATTAAATAAAATAATTCTTTGGAAAAATCACTTTTTTTGAATCTTTTAAATAAATAATTATTTAATTTTATTCATCATCATCTTTTTTTTTTTTTAATTTCGCTAGAGAGAGAGAGGGAAAGGGAGAAAGCAAGCCACGAGGTCCCTGACTTGAAGCATAGTCAGCCATG
>NW_006205516.1:190918-191824 GCF_000334495.1 Tupaia belangeri chinensis
CTTAACCCCCATGCCCCCTGACAGCCCCAGTGATTTTTTTTTTTTTTGAGAGGTCTTTGCTGTAGGGTGCATGCACTCTCCAGAATAACAGAGAGAGATAGAAAGACAGAAAGCGAGAAATCACTCCCCAGGGGGGATGGCCACGCTGCAATCCCTTCTCCTCCATTCTCCTCTCAGGATCTTGGGCAAGCACGCACACGTGCCCGGCGTGAGTTTAAGCCACTAGGTCCAGGACTTGAACCACAGTCGACTATATGGGAGTCCAGCGACATAGCAATTGCGCCAACTGCTGGTCCCCCCAGTGATTTTTAAAAATTATTATTTATTTAAGTTTATTCATTCATTCAGTTATTTTAATTTGACAAGAGAGAGGGAGAGAAAGAGAAAGGGACAAAGGAAGCCGCCAGGTCCAGGAGTCAACCCATGGTCAGCCATGTGGGAGTGTCTAGCACCTTAACCACCACGCAACCTGCTGGTCCCTCCAGTGATTTTTTTTTAAGAGAGATTTTTTTTTGGTATAGGGCATGTGCACTCGCCAGAGAGACAGAGGCAAAAAGCGAGAAATCACCCCCCAGTGGGGGATAGCCATGCTGCAATCCCTTCCCTTCCATTCTCCTCTCATAATCATGGGCGCCCTGTGCACACACACGTGCTAGCTGTGAGTTTAAGCCTCTTGGTCCAGGGACTTGAACAGCGGTCAATTATGTGGAAGTCCAGCAACATAACCATGACATCATCTGCTGGTCCCTAAAGTGATCTTGGCTGGCCCACGTGGCTGAACCCTGGCTTGAATGGAGAAAAAGGCATAGCCATACCCCTAGGAGGTGCTTTCTCACTCTCTCCACCTCCAATGCCCCCCACCCCTGCCGCCACCCACACACACACACACACACACACACACACACA
>NW_006205516.1:191901-204721 GCF_000334495.1 Tupaia belangeri chinensis
GTTACTTGCTGGCCTCTCACATGACCCAGCACTCTTCTAGTCTTGGACCTGTGGCTTGAAAGCCACCATATCCAAGATCCCAGGAGGAGAATGGAGGAGAGAGGATTTCTGCTTGGCCAAATTTCTCACTTTCTCTCTCACTGTCTCTGTCTCTCCCCAACCTCCCCCCACCGCCCCCGCCTCACCCAACACATGCACCCCCAAGGCAACCTCTTAAAACAATTATTTTATGGGACCAGCAGGTGGCATAGTGGTTAAGGCACTGGACTCCCCCATGACCAACCTTGGTTTCAGTGCTGAACCCAGTGGTTTGAAATTCACAGTATACAGCTACCATCTATATATAGCTCCAAAATAGTTTTTACGATTTTTCATCACCCCATTAGAAAGCCTTGTACCTACTAAGAAATGCTCTTCATTGCCTCTTCTCTTCAGTCCCTGGCAACCATTTATCTTCCTTCCTTCTCTATGGCTTTAACTACAGTAGTCCCACGTCATTCATGGGGGATATGTTCCAAGACTCCCAATGGATCCCTGGAACCGCAGGTGGTACTGAGCCCTATATATACTAGGTTGATTCCTGTATATACATACCTATGATAAAAGTTAACCTATAGGGGCCGGCAGATGGCGTGGTGGTTAAGGGCGCTGGACTCCCACATGGCCAACCATGGTTTTGCATCCCGGACTTGATGGCTTGCTTTCTCACTCTTCCTCTCTTTCTCTCCCTCACTCTGTCCCTCTCTGGTCAAATAAATAAATAAATAAAATCAAGTCAAAATAATTCTTTAAAAAAAACTTAACTTATAAATTAGGCACAGTAAGAGATTAATGACAATAACGAATAACAAAATAGTACAGGTAAAACGTATGCCAAGATGAAAGTTATGCGAACTGGTCTCCCTTTCTCTCTCTTAAACTGTCTTATGGTAGGACCAGCAGATGGTGTAATGGTTACATCTGGACTCCCACATGGCTGACCACAGTTCAAATTCCAGACCTGGTAGCTTGAAACTCACGCCAAGTACGCGTGTGTGCGTGCGTGCCCAAAATCCCGAGAGGAGAATGAAGGAGAAGGTGTTGCAGCATGGCCATCCCCCCAGGGGGGTGATTTCTCGCTTTCTGGCTCTCTGTCTCTCTGACAAGCACATATGCCCAGTAGCAAAAAATCTCTCTCTAAAAATATATATATTATATTGTATTGTTGGGCCAGCAGGTGGCATGGATCCCACATGGCCAGCTGCCAGGTGTTAGTCTTGGATATGAGTCTCTCCCCAGAGTTTGGGATGGGCAGGAGGCAGTGGAGTTGAAAGTTCCACTCTTCTTCTTCTTCTTTTTAAAATTTATTTCTTCCATGAGAGAGAGACACAGAAAGAGACAGAGACAGAATAGAGAGACAGGACCCCCCTCCCCAACAGGGTCTTCACACGGAAATCCACCTTGGCCTCAGCCAGCCTGGATCAGCAGCCGTGCATGCAGTGTGCGCAGGGAGGCTCGGCACCGTTCCACGTGAGCCCCGGCACCATCCCACGTGAGCCCAGCAGTGCAGAGCACTGTACCACTGCTGGGCCACCGGCTGGCCTGGAAGTCCTAACCTTCTCAACATGAGGCTGGCTCCTCCGGCAATCAGTCCCCATTCTAAGGCTTTCAAAGCAAGAATACTCACCCATTAGGACAAAAGATGCTCCTATGACCCAGGACCAGGAATTCCATACCAGCCACTCTGGTCACTTGGGAAATTACAGAAGTCTTAGGAGTTCTATGCCAGGAACTAGAGTCAAAGACCAGATTTTTTGCCTAGTGTACCTATCTACAAGGATTTTAGGTGCTCTGTGCCAGGAATGGGAGGGGGGGTAACCACATGTGTATTTCATATGACATCATAATATCACAGATATTAAAACAACTCTGCATTTCCAGGATAAGCTCCACTTGGTCTTGGTGTATAATTATTATTATATCTTTTTTTTTTTGGAGAGGTTTTTTTTCGCTATAGGGCGCGTGCGCTTGCCAGACAGACAGAGAGAGACATAGAGACAGAAAGCGAGAAATCACCCCCCAGGGGGGATGGCCATGCCGCAATCCCTTCTCCTCCATTCTCCTCTCGGGATCCTGGGCACACACGCACACGCGCCCAGCATGAGTTTTAAGCCACCAGGTCCAGGACGCGAACCGCAGTCAACTATGTGGGAGTCCAGTGCCATAGCCATTACGCCAACTGTTGGTTCCCTAATTATTATTTTTAAATGTTATTCTTTTGCTAAAGGGTTTATATGCTCATCAGAGAGAGAGGAAGAGGAGCAATCACCTCCATGGGGAATGACCATGCCATAATCCCTTCCCTTCCATCTCTTCCTCCTTTCAAGACTTTGGGTGCACGAGCGCGCACGCGTGCACACACACACATACACACACACACGGTGTGTTTCTCAAGGCACTAGGTCCAACACATAGCATACATTCAGCCATGTGGTATCTGGCTGCCTTAACCACCAGGCCACAGAGTCAGCCCAAAATAATTATTGTTATATGTTTCCAGTTTCAGTTTGCTAGTATGTTGTTGAAGATTTTTATATCCACATTCATAAGAGATTCCAATCCAATTTTCTTGTGATTCCTTTGTCAAGTTTTAACATCAAGGTAATACTGGCCTCAAAATGAGCTGGGAAGTAGTCTGTCCTATTTTTGGAAGAGTTTGTGAAGTACTGGTGCTAATTCTTTAAATGTTTGGTAGAATTCAGTAGATGTCCTATCTCAACCTTGGTTGCTTTGTCTTGTTTTTATATTTTTGCTGTAGAGCGCAAGCACTCAGCTGAGATAGGCAGAGAGAGAGAGAATGCACAGGATGGCCACACCACAATCTTCCATCATTCTCCTCTGGGGACTTTGGGCTTGCATGCACAAACTTGGCATGTTTTTCAAGCACCGAGTCCAGGACTCAAACTATGCAGTTTGCTTTGTTGGATGCAGCCACCTTAAGCGCCACGCCTCCAGCTGGCCCTTCATGGGTATTTTGTTTTGTTATTACTTTTCAACTCTCATTATATGTCTATATAGATAGATAGATAGATAGATAGATAGATAGATAGATACATATATATACACATATATATTTAAGAATTATTTTTATTTAACTTTATTTATTTATTTAAATTTGACCAGAGAGGGACAGAGAGAGAGAGAGAGTAAGAAAGCAAGCCACCAGGTTGGGGACTCGAACCACAGTTGGCCATGTGAGAATCCAGCACCTTTAACCACTTCACCTCCTGATAACACCCATATTGTATATTCTTCCTAAGCTCCATAACCTAATGATTAAGCGAGCTGGATCTGAGTTGGTTGACCATGGTTCTAATCCTGGTCCTGACAGCTTTAAAAATATGCCAGACGTGTGTGCTGAGTGCCCAAAATCCCAAGAGGATGGAGAAATGGAGGATAAGGGATTGTGGCATGAACAAGTTCCACTGGGGTGTGTTTCCTCTCCCTGCCCTATCATTATTAAAAATCAGTAAAAATGAATACATATGTCTCAAAACACAGTAACCAATGAGTTAATGAGAAAAATCATAATGAAAATCATTATAAAGTTAGAACTGAATAATAATAAAATACATACATATTGGGGTCAGAACCAGCAGATAGTGTCATGGTTTCATTGCTGGACTCGCACTTGTCTGACTGCATTTCGAGTCCCGGACCTGGTGGCTTGAAACTCAAGCCAGGCACTGTGCGTGCGTGCCCAAAATCCTGAGAATGGAGGAGAGGGATTGCAACATGGCCATCTCCCCTGGGGGTGATTTCTGCCTTTCTGTCTCTGTGTCTCTGTCTTTCCAGCGTGCACATGCACTCTCTGGCAAAAATATAAATAAAACTCTCAAAAAAAATATTGGGCTGAGTACCATATCACAGTGGTAAAGCACTGTATATTTGAAGTCAGATCCCATATGATTCACTGAGGTTCAAGTCCTGGCCCTAGCTGCTTCAGAGACACATTGGAAGCATTGTGTGCACATGCTTCAAATCCTGATGAGACGGAGAAATGAAGGAAGAGGGATTGTGGCATGGCCATGTTCCATTGGCAGGTACTTTCTCTCTCTCTTGCAAGCACATGTGCCCTCTGGCAATTAAAAGTAAACAAAATGGGGGCCAGCAGGTGGTGTAGTGGTTAAGGTGCTGAACTCTCACATGGCCAACCACAGTTCAAGTTCCAGACCTGGCAGCTTGAAACTCACACTGAGTGGGTGCATGTGCATTCATGCCAAAAATTTCAGGAGGAGAAGGGATTGTGGTGTGGCCATCCCCTCTGGGGATGGGGGGTTGGTGGTGGTGATTTCTCCTTTTCTGTCTCTTTCTCTGAAGAACACATACCCTGTGGCAAAAACCTTTAAATAAATAAATAAACAAAGAAATAAATACAAACAAAAAGCATGAGGGCCCAGTTGTGCTGTTGCAGGCAATCGTATGCCACTGTGCAATACTGGAGCCATATGGAAAAGTCTAGGGTTCTTTTTTGATTTTTTAATTGCCAAGAAGGTGAGTGTAATCATGAGAAAGAGAGAGAAGCACCCTCCAATGGGACATGGTCATGTCACAATCCCTTTTCCATTTCTCCCTCCTGTTGAAATCTGGGGTACCCACGCCAGAGCAGAGATCCAAATTGGTATGGTCAGCCATGTGGGATCCAGCTCCCTTAACCACTAGAACCACTAGGCTATGGGGCTAGACCTGTTTCGTTCTTCTTTACGAGGTTCTCTCTTTTATTTTTTTTTCAGAGATATTTTGGTTATAGGGTGCGTGCACTCACCAGAGTGATGGAGAGACAGAAAGTGAGAAATCACCCTCCAGGGGTAATGACCATGCCTTAATCCCTTCTCCTCCATTCTCCTCTTGAGATTTTGGGCATGCACACACATGTGCTCAGCATGAGGTTTAAGCCACTGAGTCTGGGACTCGAACTACGGCTGACTACGAGGGAGTGCAGTGGTATAACCATTATACCATCTGCTGGTTCTTTTTAAAACATATATATAGAATTATTTATTTTATTTGCTATTATTATTTATTTTTTAATTTGACCAACGAGAGACAGAGAGAGAAAGGGTGAGAAAGCAAGCCACCAGGTCTGGGACTCAATTTGTGGTCGGCCATGTAGAAGTTCAGCACCAACTGCCAGCCCCCTTCTTTAAGAGATTTTTTGTTTGTTTGGTTTTTGTTTTTTTTTTAAGAGAGATTTTTGCTACAGGGCGCATGCTCTCACCAGAAGGACAGAAAGCGAGAAATCACACCCCCTCCAGAAGGGTGGGCCACACTGCAATTTCTTCTCCAATCTCCTCCCGGAATTTTGGGTATGCATGCACATGCGCCCCACGTGTACTTCAAGTCTCAGGGTCCAATACTTGAACTGCAGTCACCCACATAGGAGTCCAGCACCACAACCACCATGCCACCTGTTGGCCCTGTTATGTCATTATGTCCATCTTCTATTGCCTCCTGTCATGTCACCAGCAGACATGAGGAATAACTGCTAAACACATTTTATTACAATGTTACAATGCTTACTCAATGGGAACCCACTTCAAATAATTACACTATGTAAGCCTCCTTTGTAAACTGAAATCCAAAGTTCTCAAGTATATCCTTAACTTGGCTAATTCATAAAATAAAATGTTACCCTTTCCCTCACAGATAATATTAGAATCAGCATCCCTAGGTGGCATAGTGCTTGTGCAGCTGGATCCTACATGGTTGACTATGCGGTTCAAGTCCCCAACCCTGTGACTTGAGAACCACACCAGGCACGTGCACGTGTGTGCCCAAAATCCCAAGAGGAGGATGGAAGAAAAGGAATTACAGCACCGCCATCCCCTTTGGGGGTTATTTCTCACTTTTTTTCTCTCTCTCCCCTGTGGGACATACAGGGTCCCAGACCTGGCAGCTTGCTTTCTCGCTTTCCTTCTCTCTTTCTGATCAACCTCAGAAAAATAATGACAATGAATAAAATTAAATAAAAAATCATTCTTTAAAAAAATTTAAAAAGGATGATGGAAATGAAAAATGAATCTCATATATTTGGGTCATATTACTCTTTTAAGTATCAGTATCTTGTATGTTTATTAAGTATCTGTGAACCCTTAATTAAGAAAGATAAATTCTAAAGCCTTTAAAAGTACAATACACTTTAGATTTAATCATAGAAAAAAGCCGTTCCCCTGGTGAAGCAAGATTTGGGTAATACTGAGGTTAGCTGAGGAAAGTTAGGCAAGAGAGCCCACACAAGCTATTTCTCGGTGCGAAACCTACTAAATTTTCCAATTAAAAAGATTCGGTTTACTTAGAAACTACAAGCGGCTTACATCTAAGAATCTAAAATATACGTGTAACTTAAAAAAAGAAAGAAAAAAAAAAAACAATAAAAACAAGGACTTTCAGCTAGGGCTTTAGACCAGCTGACCAGACGCGGGTAGCTGCTTTGCATGCTGGGATATGTAGTCCAGAAGAGTAGTTTCTAGTCAAGATGGTGGAGTTGCTAATGACGCGCGAAGGAGGGGCCTCGAGGGAGTCTGGGTCGCAAGGGGATTGGCTGACGCGGGACTCAGCAGGCGGGAAGTAAAGACCAGGTGTTAAAACCTTTCCATTGTGGGAAGCCGAAAGCGCCGAAGTCTCGCGAGATCCTGGCGAGGCCCAATGGAACGCGGAGAGTGGCTTATCACTAGGGGCATTTGTTGGGGGCGGAGCCTTGACTGGAGCTGGCCGCGAGTCGTAGGTGCCCGGCGTAACGGCGTTTAGGCCAAACGGCCGCTGTGAGGAGCGTAGCCGTGGCCATGAAGGAAGAGAAGGAGCATAGGCCGAAGGAGAAGCGAGTAACTCTGTTAACACCCCCGGGGGCCTCAGGCAGCGGCGGTGGGGCTTCAGCAGACATCTCCAAGGGGGAAGATAAGCAAGATCGCAACAAGGAGAAGAAAGAGGCGCTAAGCAAGGTGCCAGCCGGCAGTTGGTCGGGGAGGAGGGCGGGACGGGTCTGCCGCTCGTGGAGGACGGTTGGGATTGGGGCTGCCCTCTTCCTGTCCTAGGTTCTCCTCCTCTCTCTTGGCCTGAGTGAAGATCACTTCACCCACATTCATCCACTAGCCCCAATGGGGGAAACCGTCCGGGCCAAACTCCTGGGTGGTGGTGAGGAAATAGGGGACTCCCCCGACAAGAAGGGTTTGGGTCAGAACTGCGACGTGATAATGGGACGGGGGAGCGGTATTAAAGACAACGAGAAATGAAAAGTTTAATTGGGGAGAATTACTAACTAGTGAAGGGGACATTAGGTGTGGGAGTAGTTTGTGGTAAGTCGGAGAGGAGAGTAGGGGAGATTAATGGTGGGGGGAGCAGATCGAAAGCATCTACTTTGAGAGCATTTGAATTTCTTGTAATCGTTACAGTTTTGAATTCTTTCAGCCGAATGGGCTGGAATGTTGTTTTAGGGTGTGTTGGACGTGAGAGAGAGAGAGAAAATGACTATACCAAGATCGCAGGAAACCTACAAACGACAAGAGTCGACCTGCTTACTAATTTCTTGTCACTAGATGTGTCGAAAAATGAGTGATCAAAAATGACGTGTAAACTGGGGGGCCGGGCGCTGCCGGTTACAATCAGAACCTGAGATTTTTCCTTGCTCCTAGAGTGTTTTGTTGTTGTTTTCTTTTTTTTCCCTCAAATTTTGCTAGTGTGTGCTTGCTGGAGAAACAGAGAGAGAAAGAAAGTGAAAAATCACCTTCCAAGGGAGATGGCCATGCCCTGTCCCTTCTCCTCCGTTCTCCTCTTGGAATTTTGGACAAGCACACACACTGTTTTTCAAGCTGTCAGGTCCAGAACTTGAACTGCGTTGTCAGCCATGTGGGATCCAGCTGCCTTAACTTCCATGCCACCTGCTGGCCCTTCAAGAGTTTTTTAAAACCACTGTTAGGAGGGAAAGGAGGGGGAGAAGAAAATAAAATAAAGGTTACTATTGTCTTTGACTAGTCTTGAGCACTGGCCACACAAGAATATGTTCTTTTGGGGTTTTATAAGTGATCTCATATTTTAAAGCCCAGTTTTCTTCAGGAACTTGGATTCTTTCAGGTGTGGCAGTCAATTTGTATTAATTTTTATTTTCCTTATTCATTTAAGGTAGTAATAAGAAGATTACCTCCCACCTTGACCAAGGAGCAGCTTCAGGAGCATCTCCAGCCTATGCCTGAGCATGATTATTTTGAGTTTTTTTCTAATGATACTAGGTAAAAAAAAAAAAGGGGGGGGGGGAAAAGGGAGGGGGGGTAAACGGAAAAGGTTTCTTCCATTCTTTTAATCCTGCTAATATTTTCCCTTTGATTTTTAAACTCTCTTTAATATAAACATACTTGCTATTCATGTATTTTGGTCATATTACCCCTTGCAAATATCAGTGCAAGTGCATTTACATAGTTGCTTTCCTCTCCGCAGTCTGTATCCTCATGTGTATGCCAGGGCATACATCAACTTTAAAAACCAAGAGGACATTATTTTGTTCAGGGATCGCTTTGATGGTTATGTGTTCCTTGACAATAAAGGTGAGTCCTTGTTACTGAACTAGAAGGGGAGTTTGTCATTTGTATATTTAAGACAACATGTGCAGGCTGGCAGGTAGAATGCTGTTTATGGTGCTGGACGGCCACATGGTAGACCCCAGTTTGAATCCCGGACCTGGCAGCTTGCTTTCTCACTTTTTTTCTCTTTCTCTGTCTCTGGTTAAATTAAAATAATAATAATAATAATAAATAAACAAAATGAAATATTTCTTAAAAAAAAGACGTGTTTATAACAGTGTTTTCTCAATGCCTTCTTAGGGTAGCTATTGTAAAATCCTAAGTGATAAAATGTACAGCATTTAAAGAGTTTTACACCGTGATAAGCTTATTATGCTTGTTTTGTAAATTTAGTTTGCTATAGGGCGAGTGTGCTTACTCGCTGGGGAGTGACAGAAAGAGAAAGGAAAGTGAGAAATCATTCCTCCCCCAGCTCCATGTAATCCCTTGCCTTCCATTGTCCTCTCGAGATTTGGACATATACTCACACACACTTGGCATTATTTTCAAATCACTGGGTCCAGGACTCAAACTAAGAAGTTGGTCATGTGGGAACTGACAGTTCCCAGTTGGAATATTGTTCAAGATTCTTACAAATTTGTGTATAATTAAAGCATTGAGCTTGTTGATCTCCCACTTTATATCCAGGAGGATCCAGGCTATAGCAGAGGCACAGTTCTTCTTTAATTCTCTTTTGAGGTATTATATGCTGCTTGCAACATTTAACCAGAGAATGTCCAGCCTGCCATTTGCCACTTTTCTCTTAGTTTTACAATCATGTGAATAGTGTGTCTTTTTTTTTAATGGCTATTTTATTTTTAGTCTTGTTTAGTTTAGTTTTGCTTTTTCAGTATTACTTCAAAGTTAGTAAAAACTTGGGACCAGCTGGTGGCATGGTGGTTAAGGCTCTGGACACTCCCACATGGCCGACCAGGGTTCAAGTCCTGAATCTGGTGGCTTGCTTTCTCACTTCCTCTCTCTCTCACTTTCACCCTCTGTCTCTCTGGTCAAATTAAAAAATAAATGAATGAATAAATAAAAAAATAAAATAATTATTTTTTTTTAAGTTAGTAAAAACTAAGTCTTTGTCGGGGGTATACTAATAAAAGTTGAAGGATTGCCACTGCTTGTGTATACCTTTTTTAATTCTCCAAAACCAACTATTTCTCCATTCAACTTTTTTTTTTTTCAGTTTGGTTTACGGTGTGTGTACTCACAGGAGAGAAAGAGGGAAAGTGAGAAACTACTCCCTAGTGGAGAGGACCATGCCACAATCCCTTCTCTAGTCTCCTCTCAGGATTATGGGCACACATCCACATGTTTTTCAAGCTGCCAGGTCCAGGACTTGAGCCATGCAGTTGGCCATGTGGAATCCAGCCACCTTAACCTCAGTACCACCTGCTACCCCATTGCAACTTTTTCACTCCAGTAGATGGTAGTGATTTCCTAGTTCAATAGCATGGATATCTGAGTTGTTTTTGATTTTTTTCTTGCTCACCCCTTACATGAAAAAAAAGTGATGTGGGCCAGCAAGTGGCATGGAGATTAATGTACTGTATCCCACATGACCTGCTGCACGTTTTGAGTCCCAGACCCAGCAGCTTGAGTCATGCTGGATGTATGGTGCATGTGTGCCCAAAATCCTGAGAGAGACTGGAGGAGAAGAGATTGTGGCATGGCCATCCCTCTCATGGGTGATGATTTCTCACTTTCTCTCTCTCTCTTTCTCTCTCTGGCAAGCAAATGCATCCTACAGCAAAAACTAAAAAAACAAACAGGTGATGCATCTTATCAATTTGTTGTTTAATGTCTCATTTACTTAGACCCTTCTACTTTGCACATTTCACATATTAAATCATATATACTTAGACAAACACTGTCTCTAAACTTAAAGGATTTTCTGTTTTTTTTTTTTTCCCATATCTATGTAATTCAGTATATCAGATTGCCATGAAGTTAATGGTTTTGAAAATAGTGATTTAATTTAACAGTTGTTGTTTTTTTTTTTTTTTTTTTTTTTGAGAGATTTTCACTGTAGGGCGCGTGCGCTCGCCAGACAGACAGAGAGAGACATAGAGACAGAAAGCGAGAAATCACCCCCCAGGGGGGATGGTCACGCCGCAATCCCTTCTCCATTCTCCTCTCGGGATCTTGGGCACGCACGCATACGTGCCCGGCGTGAGTTTTAAGCCACCGGGTCCGGGACACGAACCACGGTCGACTACGTGGGAGTCCAGCGACATAGCCATTACGCTAACTGCTGGTTCCCTAATTTAACAGTTGTTGAGGAAAGTCTAAATTTCTTAGCTTGAGAGTCAGGGTGCTTCATAGTCTGATCACTCTCCTATTTTTACAGCCCATCTCATAATTTCCCACTGCTTTAGTCTGGTTTATCTATTCCTCCTAAGATATATCACAGGTGTTGTTTTGTTTTGTTTTGTATTTGTTTTTTATTTTTAGGTTTTGGCCATAGGGTGCATCGTGCGCTTGCTAGAAAAAGAGAGGGAAAGTGAGAAAACACCCCCTGGGGGGTGGCCATGCCACAATACCTTCTCCATTCTCCTCCTGGGATTTTGGGCATGCATGCATGCATGTCCAGCATGATTTTCAAGCTGCCAGATCCAGGACTTGAACTAGCTGGCTATGTGAGTGTAGCACCATAACCACTGTGCCACCTGCTGGCCCCTGTATCACAGTTATTAAGCTAAACCAATTCTGCATTACTCACAATGCTGTGTAACCATCACCACTAATTCTGGGATGTTTTTATCACCCCAAAACAAAATCATATCCATTAATAGTCATCTCTCATTTGTCCCTTATCCCAGTCCTTGGCAACCACTAATCTACTTTCTTTCTTTTTTTTTTTTTTTTTTCAAACAAAGGAGAGAGAGAGATGGATATTTTTTGACAGGATCTCACCATGTTGCAATTATTCTGCCCTAGCCTCCCAGCCAGGTGTGCTCCAGTGAGCCTTAACCTGTCCAGGGTGGTTTAGGAACTGAACCCAGCCTCCCATGCAGCCTCAGCCTCACTCAGCAGCACCTAACTGCTTGTGCCACTGTGGCTTAGACTCATCCTTTTTTTCTCTCTAAATTCTCCTATTCTGGACACTTCATTTGGATTGAATCATACAACATGTGGCCTTTTGTGACTGACTTCTTTTACTTAGCATGTTTTCAAGGTTCATCCATGTTATACTATGTATTTTATTGCATCCTTCCCCTTTTACTGCATTTTCAAAATTGTGATGAAATGCACATAATGCAAAATTGTCTTCTTAACCATTTTAGGTATACAGTTCAGTAGTGTTAAGTATATTCACATTGTTGTCCAACACAATCATCAGAATTTTTCATCTTGTGAAACAAATTCTGTACCCATTAAATAACAGTATTCCTTTCCCCCTTCCCTTAGCCCCTAACAACTACCATTCTACTTTCTGTCTCTGAATTTGACTACTCTAGGTATCATATATAAGGTGAATCACACAGTGTCTTTTTGTGACTGACTTATTTCACTTAGTACGATGTCCTCAAGGTTCATGCCTATTTTAAGTACCAAAATTTCCTTCATTTTTAAAAGCTGACTGATATCTCATTGTATGTGTATACATTTTGTTTATCCATTCATCTATCAAGGAGCACTTAGGTTACTGCTACTATTGGCTAAATACTATTGCTATGAAGACGGGTGTACAAATATATGCTTGAGTCCCTGCTTTCACTTCTTTTAGAAATATAACCAGAAGTGGAATTTCTGGGTCATATGGTAATTTTAGTTTTAATTTTAATTTTTTTTTTTGGATTTTGCTAAAGGGCATGTACATTTGCTAGACAGAGATAAGGAATGTGAAAAGTCACCCCCAAGGGGGGATGGCCGTGCCACAATCTCTTCTCCATTCTCCTCATGGGATTCTGGGCACATGTGTACACATGCACATGAGCCTGGTGTGATTTTCAAGCCACCAGGTTTGGGACTTGAACCAAGGTCGGCCATGTGGGAGTCTAGTGCCTTAGTCCAGCACCTGCTGGCCCTTATTTTTCATTTTTTGTGAAAGCACTACTGTTTTCGGGAACCAGCAGTTAGCCTAATGGCTATGTCGCTGGACTCCCACGTAGCCAACCGCAGTTCGCATCCCAGACCTGGTGGCTTAAAAACTCACGCCGGGCGCGTGTGCGTGTGTGCCCAAGATCCCGAGAGGAGAATGGAGGAGAAGGGATTGCAGTGTG
>NW_006205516.1:209700-210062 GCF_000334495.1 Tupaia belangeri chinensis
GCCCGCTTCCTATAGCAAAAAAAAAAAAACAAATAAAACTTTCCAAAAAAAAAAAGCACTACTGTTTTCCATAGCAGCTATAACATTTTGCCTTTCTACCAACAGTACACAGACATTTCAATTTCTCCTCTTCCTCACAAACACTATTATTTTTCAACATTTTGACATTAACTATCCTGGTGGGGGTGAAGTACAGTGGTTTTGATTTGCATTTCTCTAATGAATAATGGTATTGAATATCTTTCCAAATGTGCTTGTTGGCCATTTATACATCATTTTTTGGGAAATGTCTATTCAAGTCCTTTTTTTTTTTTTTTTTTGGAGGTTTTTGCTATTTTAGGGGGGGGTGCCCCCCCCAACAA
>NW_006205516.1:210183-211067 GCF_000334495.1 Tupaia belangeri chinensis
CATGAGTTTAAGCCACCGAGTCTGGGACTCGAACTGTAGTCGGCTACATGGGAGTTCAGCGACATAGCCATTATGCTAACTGCTGGTCCTGAACTCCTTTGTTTTTTTAAAGAACTATTTAGTCAATTTTATTTATTCATTTATTTATTTTTAAAATGTGGCTAGACACAGATAGAGAGAGAGAGAGAAAAAAAAAAGAGGGAAAGTAGGAAAGCAAGCCACCACATCCAGGACTCAAACCGTGGTTGGCCATGTGGTCGTGTCCAGCATCTCAACCATGCCACATTCTGGTCCCCACATTTGACTGTTTTTAAGGGCATGTGTGCTCTCCAGAGAGAGACAAAAAGTGGGAAAGTGAGAAATCATCCTTCATGGGGATGGCCAAACTGCAGTCCCTTCTCCTCCATTCTCCTGGAATTTTGGGCATGGACAGACATGTGCCAGGCATAATTTTCAAGCTGCCAGGTCTGGGACTTGAACTGTGGTGAACTATGTGGGAGTCCAGTGCTATAACCACTATGCCACCTGCTGGCCCCAACCATTTTTTTTTTAAAAATCAGGTTATTTGTGTCTTTGTTGAGTTGTAGGAGTTCTTTATATATTCCAGCTATTATCCTTTATCAGATAATGTGATTTACAAATGTTTTCTTCCGGGACCAGCAGGTGGCATGGTGGTTAAGGTGCTGGACACTCCCACATGGCTGACCACGGTTCAAGTCCTGGACCTGGTAGATTGCTTTCTCCCTCTCTTTCTCTCTCTCTCTCTGGTCAAATTAAAAAATGAATGAATAGGGAACCAGCAGTTAGTGTAATGGCTATGTCGCTGGATTCCCACGTAGTCGACCGCGGTTCATGTCCCGGACCCGGTGGCTTAAAACTCACGC
>NW_006205516.1:211302-231811 GCF_000334495.1 Tupaia belangeri chinensis
ATCCTTTTGATAGTGTCCTTTTTTAAAAAAAATATTTAATTTTAACTTTCACTTTATTATTATTTTCCAATTTGACCAGAGAGAGACAGAAAGAGAGACAGGGAAAGTGAGAAAGCAAGCCACCAGGTCTGGGATTTGAACCATGTTCAGCCATGTGGAAGTCCAAGTGCCTTAACCACATCACCTGCTTGCCCTTGATAGTGTCCTTTGGTGCACAGAAGTTTTTAAAGTTTTCTAAAGAATTATTTAACTTTATCTACTTTTTAAAAAATAATTATTTTATTTTATTTATTTATTTTATTACTTTCACATGAGTTTTGCCAGAGAAAGAGAGAAGGAGAATTAGAAAGCAAGTCTTCAGGTCCAGGACTTAAGCCTCAGTTAACCTGTGTGTGGGTGGGTGTGTGTGTGTGTGTGGGGGGATTCCAGAGCCTTAACCACCCCGCCACCTGCTGGCCCCTGTTTATTTACTTATTTTAATTTGACCAGTGAGAGACAGAGCAAGAGAGAGCAAGAGAGTGAGAAAGCAAGCTGCCAGGTCCAGGACTCAAACCACATTCAGCCATGTGGGAGTCCAGTGCCCTTAACTACGACACCACCTGCCAGCCCCAGAAATTTCTAATTTTTGATGTAGTCCTTTTTATTTGCTTTTACTTTTTTGATGAGATGCACTTTATTTTTTATTTTACTGTGGTGAGAATATTTAACATAAAAGCTACCCTCACTGTTTTTACTTTCGATGCCTTGGTGTGTGTGTTTTATTTTGTTTTGTTTTTGTTTTTACTGTTAACAGGGTTTTTTTCCCCCCTAGCTTTATTTAAAAGGTATAAATGACAAAATTTGTTGTAGGGTTCATGCACTCTCTAGAGAGAGACAGAGAGAGGGAAAAAAAGTGAGAAAGCACCCAGCAGAGGGGATGGCTATGCTGCAGTCTCCATTTTCCATTCTATTCTTAAGATTTTGGGCACACATACACATATACCTGGAGTGTTTTCAACCTGCCGGGTCCTGACCTTGAACCATGCAATTGGCCATGTAGGTGCCAGCCTCCTAAACCTCCACACCACCAGCTGACCCTCTATCTTTTTTAGAGATTTCTAATGTATTGGGTTGTCAGAAATGTCATGATATATTTTTCTATGTTTTTCTATGCAAAAATGCATCATGACTTTTCCAACAACCTAATATTTTAAAAATAAAAATTAGCTTATAGGGTTTTTTCACATATTACATTTTAGAAATAAAACTGAAATGAATATTTTACTTCCCTCCCCTATCTTTTATTATGTTATCAATGTAAATTTTGGGCTACTTTGGTGGCATATTGATGGTAGTTGTGCTGGTGTATTTATACCCTTTGGGAAACCCTCTTTAGATGACCCCCTTCAAAAGATGCCTAAAAAGCAATGGATTGATTTCCTTGTACCCACTTTTGACTTTTTTTTGTTATATCAAGTATGGTATTTTTTTTTTTCTAAACAGGTCAGGAATATCCTGCTATAGTAGAATTTGCACCTTTTCAAAAAGCTGCAAAAAAGAAGACTAAGAAAAGAGATACCAAAGTTGGGACCATTGATGATGGTACAGTATAGCTCTAGTTACATAATGCTATTGCCATGGAGTTTTTAAAAAAACAATAACAATTGTGAGAATTCATTAGATTACAATGTTTTAGATTAGAAAATCATACAGATTTTAAGTTAATAAGAGATGTTATTTGCAGATGGAAGCTTTGCTTAACTGTTAGAATGGGGCAGGTTTCTTAAAGAGAACATCTGTTTGGGCAGCAACATTTTATTCTTCCTCCTTTGAACAATACAGCATTGATCATTGGATAGTCAATCCCATAAGCTTATTGATTAGACAAACGTGTTACAAAGTACAATAACTGTTCCTTGAGGCCTCTTACCATCTTTATAGTGAATTATTTGACTTTTGGGTTCCATTATCTTTAGAAAGAAGATGGATTGAGCTGTGGTAGAAAAGTATCCATACCCAAGTAATTGAATATAAAGTAGCTAAAGTGGTTGGTCCTATTTTCTAAGCTTTGGATGTGTAATAACTACACACATAGAAACTGGGTTGAACATAAATCCAAGAACTAGAAAACTGGGATAATTGCCATTTAAGGTAAACCAGCTCCAGATTTTGAGATCTCTACAGTGTCACGTTGGATGAGAATTGTATAACTCTTGTGCTGGTTAAGGACTTAGCCCCAATATGTTATATCAAATTGGTATTTTAGAGTCATCTAGTTTAATTTCCATCATTTGTTATTATAACGGGTTCTCTTTTAAAGAATTATTTTATTTAACTTTATTTATTTGCTTATTTTAATTTGATGAGAGAGGGAGGGAGGGAAAGTGAGAAAGCAAGCCACCAAGTCCAGGACTCAATTCGTGGTTGGCCATGTGGGAGTCCAGTGTCATGCATAGAAACAAGCGATGAAATGACATCACTGTGTTACCCTTTCAGATGTCAGAGGTGTCTAAGAGAAAACTCCTGGAATTACCATCACCTCCAGTGCCACATCTAGGGCATCCCCCTAACTTTATCTTTTCAGAATGCCTGACTTTCAGGTGTTGAGTTTACTTAAAGTGAGGTATACCCATATGGGAATTGTTTACCTGCTGTTCATGATTTTCTGAAGGTTTCATAGCTATGGCTTTCAGTTCTTCCATAAGTGTGATTCTGGATTAGTGGAAGCAGTGACTTAGAAGCAAACTAGGTAACACCTCCAGTGATTCTGTTTTAATATGTGATATTGCATTTTTAATAAGCCCCATGTTAATACCAGACTCTCATAGTGGAATAGGAGTTCTAAGAGTAAGTGACCAGGTAAGCCCTAAATAACCTTATCTTGTGGGTGTGATTTGGGTTTTTATTTTCCTTAATATTCTCTTAATTAGAAAATTATGTTCTTTGATAAGTATCCTAGATATTTTCTTTTTTGTTTAAAGTCTGCTGTATTTTCTGTTTCCTTACATGATTATTTAGACCCAGAATATAGAAAATTTTTGGAAAGTTATGCCACTGATAATGAGAAAATGACATCTACTCCAGAGACACTGCTAGAGGAAATAGAAGCAAAAAATAGAGAATTAATAGGTAAGTGGGAAATAGGATTTAGGGAGATGGCTTTTCCTCAGAATACCTAAATCTGTCTTCTGCTTCACTAACTTATTTGAGACTGTTTCCTCTACAGAAAATGCAGATGATTATCCTGCCTTACAGGACTATAAGAGTACATTGATAAAATGGGAACATTCCCTGTGACCTATTTAATGTCACACAAATGTAATATAAGTATCAAAAGTTTGAAGACTAAAAAGAGGTGTTTAGATGGTGGTAAGCCTTTGAGTATCAATTGGTATTTTCTAGTAGTAAGAAGTTTATATTCCTAATATTTTTTTGACCTGAAAGTATCAAAAAATGAAATTAGTTACTATAGAATTGAAAACCTCTTGAGAAATCTAGCTTGGATATTGGTTCTAAGTATAATAGGTTGTTGGGGCTAGCAGGTGGCGTGGTGATTAAGGTGCTCGACTCCCACATGGTCAACCGCGGTTTGAGTCCTGGACCCAGTGGCTTGAAACTCACACCAGGCATGTGTGCCCCAAATCCTGAGATAAGAATGGAGGAGAAGGGATTGCCATGTGGCCATCACCCCTCGGGGGTGATTTCTCACTTTCCCTCTGTATCCAGCGAGTGTACACACCCTATGGCAAAATCCTTTAAAAAAAAAAAAAAAGAGTAGGTTGTCACTACTATATCAGTAGCTTTAAACATGGACATAGTCTTTGACCCAGAATTCCAGCTCCTAGGAATTTATCATAAGAAGTATGTATTCAAAAGGTGGCTAGAAGGCTAATAGCATTGCTTAAAAAGTTGAGAGGCAAACTTAAATCTTCTAACACCTCATTTTTATTAATATTGTAGATGCAAAATCTAAGCCCCATTTCTGGTAACTTTCTTAGACTAAATTGCCAGTAGTAGTATTATGGGGTTAAAAGGATTAGATGCATTGAGCCCCTTCCCCCAGTTTCTTTGCAGTTGAACCAATTAATATTCCTCTCTATAAAACAAGAGAATGTCCTTTGCATTTAATTCTCAACAAATGAGAATTACTTTTGTATAATTGTTTTATTATTTTAGTTTTAATTTTTCAATTTTTTAAAAGTATTTTAAACCTATATTATTGAAGTGGAATACTATAAAGCATATTTCTGATAATACAATCTTTTTTTTTTCTTTTTTTTTGAGAGGTTTTTGCTATAGGGCACGTGCGCTTACCAGACAGACAGAGAGAGACAGAGAGACAGAAAGCGAGAAATCACCCCCCAGGAGGATGGTCACGCCGCAATCCATTCTCCTCTCAGGATCTCGGGCACACACACACATGCGCCTGGCATGAGTTCTAAGCCACCGGGTCCTGCACGCGAACCACGGTCGACTACGTGGGAATCCAGAGACATAGCCATTACGCTAACTGCTGGTTCCCTGATAATACAATTTTGAACTTTCTGTTTAAGGGTTTTATTTTTCCCACCTTGGGTGGGTGGCAGGGAATGTCAGAAAATGGAATTCTTTCTAGGGATTGATAATATTATTAATAATCTGTTTACATTTATGTAGCTAAAAAGACAACCCCACTTTTGAGCTTCCTGAAAAACAAGCAGGTAAATCTTTTGTTTTTACAGTTCTCTCCGTACTTTAATTTTCATTGGTTTACATTCTGTAAACATTTTAAGAGCATTGGGGTCTTGTAGGAAAAATAGTTGCTTTTTCTACCATTATTCTTTAAAGATTTAGCATGTTGGTCTTATTCTCTGGCCCCTCCTTTACTCTGGTCATTGGACCAGGAGAGTCCTTAGTTTGTTGCAGAGACACTCTGAAAGCTCCTGGAAACAGAGCCATGCAGCAGGGGGAGAATCTGTTATGAGCAGGTCCTGGTCTTCATTTTGTTTCATCTTCTGGGAGGGGTGGGGATTAAGGAGATCAAATGCTACTTAGAGAAAGTAGGACAAAACAGTACTGTGATTTAGTTGGTGCCCACCATAGCTTTGGGATTGACTAGGCTTTTAGTGATTATCTTATTTGAAGGTTTGTGTTGATGTTGCTTTACAGAGAATGAGAGAAGAAAAGAGAGAAGAAAGAAGGCGGCGAGAAATAGAAAGAAAAAGACAAAGAGAAGAAGAGAGAAGGAAATGGAAAGAAGAAGAAAAACGAAAAAGGAAAGATATAGAGAAGCTGAAAAAAATAGATAGAGTTCCAGAAAGGGACAAAATAAAGGATGAACCAAAGATTAAGGTATAAAAATAATTGAAACTGACTACATGTTGCTGAACATTGCATGCGTCTGCTTTAAATATGCGTGCATCTTGTGTTGGTCTAAATGAGATTTTTGTTTATGTCCTTTTTTTTTGGGGGGGGGAAGTAAACCAATAAAAATCTTTCCTATAATATTGATAGTATTATTTTTTAATTTTAAGGTCATTTAAATGGATTAAGTGGCTTATGTTATATTATTTTTCTGTGCAGATTTGTGTTATTTAGCATTGAAAATGTTCAGTGTTTGGATTGCTGTTTTCTCAGTTCATTGTAAATGAGGTTTCAGGGCTGGCTGGCATGAATTATGGGTTTTTATTCAGCTTTTCCTTCATAATACATGGAATTGCCTCATCTGTTTGTTTTCCACTGTCTTCAGGTACACAGGTTTCTGTTACAAGCTGTGAATCAGAAAAATGTAAGGACCAAATACATGATACAGAGCACCTAGTATCATGTCACACACACACAGGTCTTAGCTAATAAGTCCTTTTGGTGGTGGTGGTAGTGTTACTTGTTGAAAACCCCTCAAGACTGACTTGGGTCTTTTGAAAAGCTGAGCTATTTTAAATTCCTACTTAAAAAGGAAGCCCAGGTGACTTCCTATGCTCTGCTATGTACCCAGAAGCTTCAATGACATACAGCCAGAGGACAACCATGCCTATGTAGCTCTTTCTCATCTTCTTATATACCTCTCCTAACTGGCGGCCTTGTGGGAGAACTAGGGATAAATATCCTGCATTTTGTGCTTTTCCCTCTCACTCGACTCCCACATTATCTTCTTGCATCTGGCTCAGGAATCTGTACACAGCAGATTCTGATTAATGCATAGTACGTAGGAAGAGTAAAACTTCAGAAAGATCCCAACCTTGCTGCTTCCCTTCTGAGGGCACAGCATGGGCAATCCTTCCTCCAGTGAACTTCCAGAGAAGTACTAGTAACCTAGTACTTCAGGGAAAGTCTCACAGAGATGGTGGCAAGGTCTCCTTTTACCTCCTGCAAACTCAGCAGTGTATGTGACTAGGGTCCCCTGAGTTTCTACTGGCTTAATTCTTGGTGGTAAGGGGCTGGGGTCAGGGTGGGCCCATTTGAATTCCTTCTAGCGATCTCTGTCTGCTATGCCACAAGTGACTTGCTAATACTGCTGATCAGCAAGGCAGAAGGTAGAGCCAGCCATGCTAGAGACATTCATTAATATTCTTAATAGTGAACATCTTGGCTCCTAATAAAGATGCTCATTAGCGAAATAACACTTTTCCATGAAACCTGCGCATGGTATCCTTACTTTACACTGGTGCCTCCTTAGTGTCTGGTTTGGACTCACCATTTGCAGTGGCTGGCCCTGTGTGATGCCGTCACTCTGAGACTCGAAATTCTTTTATTTTGCCTAAGAATCTCTCTGTCCACCCATCATTTCGGGATATTATAGAGAGATTTGTAGCAATGGTTTAAAAAAGAATGGCACTTAAAAACATATATACATGTGAATATGTGTGCGTGTATGTGTGTATATGTATGTATGTATATGTGTGTACGTATGTGTGTATATATATCATATATATCTCACTGAGTATAGAGTTCCTACTTTGTAGAGATGGAATGTTACCATTCTGTTGCATAAGGCATTTGGATTTTTACATCACATGCCAAATAATTCTTGCCATTCATCTCTAATGGTGGTATAATTGTACCATCCTAAGTATGTTATATTCTCAGACTCAAGGCAAAATTACTCTTGCAATGGATCCCTCCTTTGGTGACCACAAGGTATTTATCATTCCAAGTACTATGTAAAAACAGTCCGATTATAATGATCTGCATAACTTTTTAAATTTGTGATATTGGGGCCACAAGGTAGAATGGCAGTTAAGGCACTGGATCCTACATGGCCAACTGCATGGTTCGAGTCCAGGACCCATTGGCTTGAAAATCACACCAGACACGTGTGCATGTGTGCCCAAAATCCTGAGAAGAGAATGGCGGAGAAGGGATTACAATGTGGCCAGCCTTCCTAGGGGGTATTTTCTTACTTTCCCTCTTTATCGCTCTGTCTCCAGCAAGCACATATGTCCTGTGGCAAAAATCTAAACAATAAAAAAATTTGTGGGATATTTTCCCATTGAGTTGTATCAACATGCTGGTTTGCTACAAAAATATACTTGGAAGTGGATATTCATTTGTTTAAAGGTTGACCAATTTAAAGCCAAAGGAGTCTTGATCCTATTGCCACAAAGTGATTAAACCACTTCATTTGAGTGGATAACACTTTCACTTTAATAGCATCCTTTTAGCAAATTACTGCTCTTGTGCACTAGTTCACCCAAAAGTTTGAGCATCTGCAGAGATTAAGGGGCCTTTTGTATTCTAAGTCTTAAGCATTTAGTATGTTTTCTTTGATAGAATCAGAAGACAATGTCCTACCCTTCAAAATAAAAATAAACACATTCTTTTTAAAGCTGCTCAAGAAGCCAGAAAAAGGAGATGACAAAGAACTGGACAAAAGAGAGAAAGCCAAGAAATTGGACAAAGAGAATCTGAATGATGAAAGAGCCAGTGGGCAAACTTGTACATTGCCCAAGCGTTCTGATGTCGAACTTAAAGATGAAAAGCCAAAGAGGTCAGTGGTGGAGGGAAGGCTCTTCGGTATGTTTGATTGCCGGATGACAGTTTTGCTGCTGTATCCTGGACTTGCACCTGAATTAAGAGAAACATTTTTAGGTGGGGCAGGGGGATGAGGACAAGAGTTTCAAATATTCTATTGATAGCATCTTCATCCATTTGAATGGTTTTTGGTTTCTGTTGTCTTTTAAAACACTAGTTTACTCTGCAACCTCATTGCAGTAGCCAAGCCCAAGTCCCAGTGCTTCTGCATTTGTGATTACGAGCTCTTTGAGGGTTGTCTCAGATTTGTTTGTCATGCAGACCTGAAGATGAAAGCAGCAGAGACTACAGGGAGAGGGATCGGGATTACGAACGAGATCAGGAGCGCATACTTCGTGAGAGAGAGAGACTGAAGCGGCAGGAAGAAGAGCGCCGTAGGCAAAAGGAGCGCTATGAGAAAGAGAAGGCTTTTAAAAGAAAAGAACAGTGGCTGTCTGTGTGCCAAAATACTTCATGCTTAAGTCTTGAGGTGCTTTGCCTTTTGCTTGGTGACTTGTACGATGCCTTCACCCTGGGATGAACCTTGTATGATGCCTTCACTCTGAGACTCGAAATTCTTTTATTTTGCCTAAGAATCTCTCTGTCCACCCATCATTTCGGGATATTATAGAGAGATTTGTAGCAATGGTTTAAAAAAGAATGGCACTTAAAAACATATATACATGTGAATATGTGTGCGTGTATGTGTGTATATGTATGTATGTATATGTGTGTACGTATGTGTGTATATATATCATATATATCTCACTGAGTATAGAGTTCCTACTTTGTAGAGATGGAATGTTACCATTCTGTTGCATAAGGCATTTGGATTTTTACATCACATGCCAAATAATTCTTGCCATTCATCTCTAATGGTGGTATAATTGTACCATCCTAAGTATGTTATATTCTCAGACTCAAGGCAAAATTACTCTTGCAATGGATCCCTCCTTTGGTGACCACAAGGTATTTATCATTCCAAGTACTATGTAAAAACAGTCCGATTATAATGATCTGCATAACTTTTTAAATTTGTGATATTGGGGCCACAAGGTAGAATGGCAGTTAAGGCACTGGATCCTACATGGCCAACTGCATGGTTCGAGTCCAGGACCCATTGGCTTGAAAATCACACCAGACACGTGTGCATGTGTGCCCAAAATCCTGAGAAGAGAATGGCGGAGAAGGGATTACAATGTGGCCAGCCTTCCTAGGGGGTATTTTCTTACTTTCCCTCTTTATCGCTCTGTCTCCAGCAAGCACATATGTCCTGTGGCAAAAATCTAAACAATAAAAAAATTTGTGGGATATTTTCCCATTGAGTTGTATCAACATGCTGGTTTGCTACAAAAATATACTTGGAAGTGGATATTCATTTGTTTAAAGGTTGACCAATTTAAAGCCAAAGGAGTCTTGATCCTATTGCCACAAAGTGATTAAACCACTTCATTTGAGTGGATAACACTTTCACTTTAATAGCATCCTTTTAGCAAATTACTGCTCTTGTGCACTAGTTCACCCAAAAGTTTGAGCATCTGCAGAGATTAAGGGGCCTTTTGTATTCTAAGTCTTAAGCATTTAGTATGTTTTCTTTGATAGAATCAGAAGACAATGTCCTACCCTTCAAAATAAAAATAAACACATTCTTTTTAAAGCTGCTCAAGAAGCCAGAAAAAGGAGATGACAAAGAACTGGACAAAAGAGAGAAAGCCAAGAAATTGGACAAAGAGAATCTGAATGATGAAAGAGCCAGTGGGCAAACTTGTACATTGCCCAAGCGTTCTGATGTCGAACTTAAAGATGAAAAGCCAAAGAGGTCAGTGGTGGAGGGAAGGCTCTTCGGTATGTTTGATTGCCGGATGACAGTTTTGCTGCTGTATCCTGGACTTGCACCTGAATTAAGAGAAACATTTTTAGGTGGGGCAGGGGGATGAGGACAAGAGTTTCAAATATTCTATTGATAGCATCTTCATCCATTTGAATGGTTTTTGGTTTCTGTTGTCTTTTAAAACACTAGTTTACTCTGCAACCTCATTGCAGTAGCCAAGCCCAAGTCCCAGTGCTTCTGCATTTGTGATTACGAGCTCTTTGAGGGTTGTCTCAGATTTGTTTGTCATGCAGACCTGAAGATGAAAGCAGCAGAGACTACAGGGAGAGGGATCGGGATTACGAACGAGATCAGGAGCGCATACTTCGTGAGAGAGAGAGACTGAAGCGGCAGGAAGAAGAGCGCCGTAGGCAAAAGGAGCGCTATGAGAAAGAGAAGGCTTTTAAAAGAAAAGAAGAAGAAATTAAAAAGGAGAAAGAAACACTTCGTGATAAAGGAAAGAAGAATGAAAGTACAGAATCAGTAGTCAGCTCAGAAAAAACCGAAAAGAAAGAGGAAGTGGTTAAGAGAGATCGCATAAGAAACAAGGTGCTACTTCTCGTTAAACTTGTCTATTTTCATGAGGATTTTCTTCCCTCTATTCCTGCAAGCATAAAGAAATGGGCTAGCTCATCATTTAGTGTAGAAGTGATTTTTTTTTTTTTTAAAGAGAGATTTCTGCTATCGGGCACGTGTACTCAGAAAGACAGAGACAGACAGAAAGTGAGAAATCACTCCCTGGGGTGATGGCCATGCCACAGTCTCTTCTGTTCCAGTCTCCTCTCAGGATTTTGGGGACATATGCACACATGCCCAGTGTGTTTCAAGCCGCCGGATCTGGGACTCGAACTGTGGTCAGCCATGTGGGAGTCCAGCCACATAACCAGTACACCATATGTTGGTTTCTAGTGTAGAAGTTTCTTTTTTGTTTTGTTTTTAAAAAGACAGGTCTCTTTAAAAATTTTTTTATTCATTCATTCATTTTAATTTGACCAGAGCAAGACAGAGAGAGAGAGTGGGAAAGTGAGAAAGCAAGCCACCAGGCCCAGGACTCGAACCGAGATTGGTCATGTGGGAGTGTCCAGCATCTCAGTCACCATGCCACCTGCTGGTCCCTCTAGTATAGAAGTTTTAAAGGGGAATTTTAAGTACCTACAACTTTACTTGTCAGTCTTGACTTTGTTTTATTAACTTATTGTAGAACTTACAAATATATACAAAAGTGAAGAGGATAGAGAACATTATGATGAACCCCGACGCACCCATTACCCAGCTTCAATAATCATCACCTAGTGGCCAACCTTGTTTATTTATTTCTTATGTTTAAGCATTCATTTCTTTCATCAGCAAAAGAGACAGTGCCCTTCCAACAGGGTCTTGACACTGTGATCCACCCCCATGTAACAACATGAGGAAATAATTTGCCAATCCCAAATATGAAAGGAGCTGTGAGACAAATTGGTTTATGCAACAAATAAATGTTAGAAAAGGGTGGTGGTGGAACCATTTAGATTATAAGAGAAGTTAAAGAGACATCTCATGCAAATACAATTTGTAGAGATCACTTAGATATTCATGTCTTTTTTTGTGTGTTTGTTTTGTTTTTTCTTTTGAGAGGTTTTCGCTATAGGGTGCGTGCGTTCGCCAGACAGACAGAGAGACATAGAGACAGAAAGCGAGAAATCCCTCCTCGGGGGATGGCCACGCCGCAATCCCTTCTCCTCCATTATCCTCTTGGGATCTTGGGCACGCACGCACACGCGCCTGGTGTGAGTTTTAAGCCACCAGGTCCGGGACGTGAACCGTGGTCTACTACGTGTGAGTCCAGCGACATAGCCATTCCGCTAACTGCTGGTTCCCAGATATTCATGTCTTTTAGAAAAGACATTAATGAAGCAATTGGAAAAATCTGAGCACTGAATGGATAGGCTGTAAAGGAATTATTATTAAACTTTTTAATGGGAAAATGCTATTAGCATTATATTAAGAGTCTTTTTATTTATAAGGCACGTGTGCTCTCCAGAGAGACAGAAAACAAGAAATCACCCCCTGGGGGGATGGCCATGCCACAACCCCTTCTCCATTCTCCTCTCGGGATTTTGGGCACGCACGCACCTGGTGTGAGTTTTAAGCCGCCAGGTCCAGGACTCAAACCATGGTCCACTATGTAGGAATCCAGTGACATAACCGTTAGACCCTTTGCTGGTCCCAAGAAAAATCATCTTTATCTCAAATGTTAAGTATTTAGGGAAGAAATTATGTGTAGAATTTGCTTGAAAATACTCTAGTGATGGTAGGGATGAGGTAGGATAGAAACAAGGTTGATCAGGCTAGATGCTGCTACTGGAGTAAAATGCAGCACTCTGCAAGGCTGACCCACATAGGAAGGTTCCAGGTTCTTGTCTGTAGACCGTCCTGAGTGTTCTAGGCACACACATGCCCTTGATCTGACACTAGCCGGGGCTGGGAATGGATTACAGTGGGGGGCCCTGTTTGGGGGAACTTGTCTTTCTGTTGTTAACTCTCAATAATGGAAGAAATAAATTTTAAAAAATGCTTTAGGATGACTTCATAAATTAGGAACAAAGGGTAAGAAAAGCTCATGTAATTTTTTCTGTTGAATCCTAAAAAGAGGGCGAATATATTTAAGTTTTCCGTGATCAGAGTAGCATAAACCAAACACAGTACTGTACTCAAACTGAGAAATGCATGATGGCTTTATTAAGGTTTACTTAGGAATCTGAGACATGAGGTGCCACTTGCTGGGATGTTATGTTGTGTGTGAATTAAAAAGTAAATTCTGGGGTCCGGCATGTGGCATAGTGGTTAAGGTACTGGCCTCCTACACAGCCAAATGTGGTTTGAGTACTTTGACCCAGTCACGCCAGGCATAAGTGTGGGCATGCCCAAAATCTTGGGAGGTGAATGGGGGAAGAAGGAATTACAGCATGGCCATCTCCCCTGGGGGGATGATTTTTCTCTTCTCCTCTATGGTGAGTGCACATGCCCTATGTCAAAAACCTAAACACACACACACACACACACACACACACACACAAATTCTGTTTGCAGAAAGTTACACGGGGTCTGAGCTTATGATTTCAGGGAGGTTTTTACTTAGATTTTACATTCTTAATGTTTTCCTCCTAAACTTTTATGTGGTACTTCATTTTAAAGTCAGTTTTCGGGAACCAGCAGTTAGCGTAATGGCTATGTTGCTGGACTTCCATGTAGTCGACCGTGGTTCGCATCCCGAACCCAGTGGCTTAAAACTCACGCTGGGCGCGTGTGCATGTGTGCCCAAGATCCCGAGAGGAGAATGGAGGAGAAGGGATTGCGGCGTGACCATCCCCCCGGGGGGTGATTTCTCGCTTTCTGTCTCTATGTCTGTCTGGCGAGCGCACGCGCCCTATAGCGAAAACCTCTCAAAAAAAAAGTCAGTTTTCTGGGGGCCAGCAGGTGGCGTGGTAGTAAAGGCGCTGGACACTCCCACATGGCTGAACACAGTTCAAGTTGTGGAGCTGGTGGCTTGCTTTCTGATTTTCTCTCTCTTTCTAGTCAAATTAAGATAAACGAATGAATAAATAAAATTAAATAAATTGGGACCAACAGTTGGCATAATGGCTATGTTGCTGGACTCCTGCGTAGTCTACCACAGTTGAAGTCTGAGACCTGGTGGCTTAAACTCACACCAGGCGCGTGTGTGTGTGCGCGTGGCCCAAGATCCCAAGGGAATGAAAGAGAAGGGATTGCGGCGTGGCCATCCTCCCTGGGGGAGTGATTTCTCGCTTTCTGTCTTTCTCTCTCTCTCTCTCTCTCTGTATTTCTGGCAAGTGTAAGCACCCTATAACAAAAATCTCTCCATAATAAATAAATAAATCTTTTTTTAAAAAGTCAGTTTTTTGGGACCAGCAGATGACGTAATGGTTATGTCGCTGGACTGCCACATGGTTAGTTGCAGTTCGAGTCCTGGACACTTGAAACTCACACTGGACACATATGCGTGCATGCCCAAAATTGTGAAAGGAGACTGGAGAAGGGACTGTGGCATGGCCATCCCCCCTGAGGGTGATTTGTTGCATTCTGTCTCTCTTTCTCTGTCTCTCCAGTGAGCGCACACACCTTGTAGCTATAGCAAAAAAAAATCTCTAAAAAAAAAGAAGGTCAGTTTTGTAATGCAGAGGAGAGATGCGATAGCAAACAAACAAACAAACAAAAAACAAAATAAATAAACCTGATTAGTTCACCTTCAGATGGTTAAGGAAATGAGATAGTAGAGTTCTCAAAACGTTGACTGTAGCATGGAAAATATTACTTAAGAAATGGTTGCTTTTCTTGGGCACCAGCAGTTAGCGTAATGGCTATGTCGCTGGACTCCCACGTAGTCGGCCGCGGTTCGTGTCCCGGACCTGGTGGCTTAAAACTCACGCCGGGCGTGTGTGCGTGCGTGCCCAGGATCCCGAGAGGAGAATGGAGGAGAAGGGATTGGGGCGTGGCTACCCCCCAAGGGGGTGATTTCTCACTTTCTGTCTCTGTCTGGCGAGCGCGTGCGCCCTATGGCAGGGGGGGAACCTCTCCCAAAAAAAAGAAAAAGAAATGGTTGCTTTGCTTTGGAGATAAGGGAAAGTAGGCAGTGCCATGTACCATGCTCTCATGGTTTTGGTCATCTGACTTGTTTGGGTATATGTTACCTCGTAAGTTGTGTAAATGCCGAGTGGCAATGTCGTAACACGAACGTATTTCATTTTACTTTAGGATCGCCCAGCAATGCAGCTTTACCAACCAGGAGCTCGAAGCCGAAATCGCCTCTGTCCCCCTGAGGAGAGCACCAAGCCTGGAGATCCAGCAGTAGAAAAAAAGCAGGAAAGTGGTATTAGCCATAGAAAAGAAGGAGGAGAGGAGTGATAAGTCCGAATGGCCTTAGGTGTCCTGACTGTCTAGGCAGCCAAAGAGCACGTATTAAGCAATCCAGAAGTGCCTTCAGGGCAAAGGAATAGAGAGAAAGGATGGGGGTCGCTGTGCTGGTGGGGTTCACTGCAGAGGAGGATGTTTGTGGCAAAGCAGGAATCTGACCACAGGGTCAGAATTGGAAGTACAGTTTCATTGTTTTTGCAATTTCTACAAATTAATTTCGAAGTGTCAGAAAAAGATGATGGCGAGGCCATGCATTGCAATTTGCAGGTGGAAAATGTCAAGGGAGGATTTCATTGTGTATGACACAAGAAAAAAAAATAAGAGAGCTGACTATAAAATCAAAAAGTGTTGTTAATCCTGGATTGAATTTTTTTAAATTGGGTGGAACAGAGTCACTCTGACGTCTCGTTCAGGTCTAGTTATAATGCATTGTTGGTGAGAACCGCTAACTTCATGTAGTGTAAAGCAACAAGCATGTAATTAATTGTAGTACAAGTACAGTGAAGGATGTAACACATTTCCACTGATGCAAAAATTTACATAGTCAGGGTCTGTCTGTATCCTATGTCCTAAAGCTTTAGGATTAGTTTTAGTTTGTTTACATGAATTTAGCATAAAGACTATTTTTAAACATCTCATTTTGCCTTTAGCATTTTTTCTATGAATAGGTAAACCGTAGCCTTTGTTTGGTTCTTGACAGTCCAGTCTCTGTTTCATCTTAGGTCTCAGGATGTGAGGGCATACCCTCTCCAAGAAGGACACTGCACTAATATCTGTTCCCGTTAAATAGCAACTTGTAGTCTCTGCTCGTTCTGTACTGAAGTCAATAAATATCAGTAGCACTCAAATATGAAGCTAAGTGTGTTTATTTACTTGACTGAATAGCTGTTAGTTTTGAGAAATGAAGCTTTTGATTCTGGGGACCAGCAGGTGGGATGGTGGTTAAGGTGCTCGATTCCCACAGGGTCGACCATGGTTCTAGTTCCAAACCTGGCAGCTTGAAATTCAAGCCAAGCGTGTGTGCATATATGCTCAAAATCCTGGGAGGAGGAGGACTGCGGTGTGGCCATGCCACTAGAGGGTGATTTCTCACTGTCTCTATCTCACTCTGGTGGGCATATGCGCCCTATGGTAAAAACCTTAAAAAAAAATGTTTTTCCCCCAAAACAAAAGGTCTTACATATTTATTACTGAACCAACCTACCAATGCAGAGCATGGGAAGTGAAGCATCATTTTTTTCCAATAAAACACTCCAACTGTCCAGGCAGTGGTGACCGTTTTCAGCTTGATGTGGCAAGCCCATAGTGACCTTGGTACAACATATCCTGGGCCATACCTTGTCCAGTTCTTCATACACCCAGCTTGGTTCCTCGCCAGTGTCTCCTCCTCGAGTTGTACCTGATTTTATTACTAGTTTTCATTTGAATCCATTGTGAGAATGGGACAATTTTGCTTCTGTTTCTTGGCCAGAAACCACTTGATACTGAAAATCTTGTGAGAAGACATTGTGAAGAATCGAGTCGTCTACATGCACAATGGTGGAGAAAGGAAGAGCAAAAAAACAAAACGCTTTTGATACCTAATTGATCTCTTGGGAATTTTGAAAGGCAATGGATTCTGGTTTCTGTCTTCACCAGCACCTTGTCTTTGCTTTGCCCACCAGGGAGAGGATGGGGCACTAAAGTGATTCACAGCTCTTGTTCCATTAGAAGCCAAGTGCTTGGACAATATCGAGTTCCTGTTTGATTTTCATCCTGCCACCCCTCCTAACACGGCACCAGCTTGCCTTTACTAAGTCGCTGCTTAATGCGTGCTCAGTTTTTAGGAACCAAAATTCCAGGAAGCGGGTAGAAGGGCACCGTAAGAGACTGAAAGAGGATGTCCTGCACCTGCAAGGTGGTACTGAAACAGGGAAGGGAAACCTTTCAAGGAGAATGGCCATCAGTGTCCTATGCCACAGAGAGGTTAAGAAAGTTGAGAAATGGGACCAGCAGTTGGTGTAATGGCTATGTTGCTGGACTCCCACGTAGCTGACCAGTTTGAGTCCCAGACCCAGTGGTTTAAATTCACACAGGGTGCGTGTGCGTGCATGTCCAAGATCCCGAGAGGAGAATGAAGAAGGGTTTGTGGTATGGTCATCTCTCTCTGTCTCTGGTGAGCACATGCACCCTATAGGAAACTGGAAAAGAAAAAAAACGAATGTATCTATAGACAGTAGCCAGAGAGTAGGAGAAAAATCAGAAGACTCTGGTGTTACGTAATCCAAGAGAAAACAGCCTTTCAAAAAGGAAAGAGAGTGGCCAGCAGGGTTGGAAGCTCCTGAAATTGGGTCAGATGTGATGCCTGAGATGGGCCTTGGGATTCAGCGACTTACAGGTCATTGATGACCTGGAATGATGGCCAGGCTGGCTGGAAAATGGAAACGGCATACACAACTTTCTTTTCTTTTTTTTGAATATGCCATAGGGCACATCTGCTCACCAGACAAATGTAGCTCTCCTAGGGAGGATGGCCATGCCACAAAACCTGCTCTCTTCTCCTCTTGGGATTTGGGGCATGCAATGCACATGCTCCCAGCATGTTTTTCAAGTTCCTGGGCCGGGAATTAAACTGTATAGTTGACCTGGTGAGATCCAGCTGCCATAACCATTATACCACTGGCTGGGTCCTGCCATGTATAACTTTTTTTTTTAAAGAATTATTTTATTGGGGCCGGCAAGTGGTGTGATTAAGAGCACTGGACTCTCACATGGGGAACTGTGGTTCAAGTCCTAGACCTGGCGGCTTGCTTTCTCACTTCCCCCCTTCTCTTTCACACTCTGTCCCTCTGACCAAATTAAAAATAAAGTTAAATAAATTCTTTATTATTTTATTTAACTTTATTATTTTCCAGCTTGATCAGAGAGACAGAGAGAGAGGGAGAAAGTGAGACAGCAAGCCACCAGGTCCGGAACTTGAACTACTGTAGGCCATGTGGGAGTTCAGCGCCCTTAAACACTTTGCCACCTGCAGGCCCCAACATGTAGAACTTTTTAGAGAAGTCTCTCTATGAAAAAAGGAAGGGACCAGCAGTCAGCCTAATGGCTATGTCGCTGGACCCCCATGTAGTTAACCGTGGTTTGAGTCCCAGACCCAGTGGCTTAAACTCATGCCAGGGCATGTGCACCAAAGATCCCGAGGAGAATAGAGGAGAAGGGATTGTGGCATGGCCATCCTCCGCGAGGGGGTGAGGGGGGGGGACATCTCCCAAAAAAAAAGAGAGAATTATTTATTTTATTTATCTTTTTTAGTTTTCTATAGGACATGTGCACTCGCTAGGGGGAGAGAGAGAAAGCAAGCTACCAGGTCTGGCACTTGAACCATGGTCGGTCATGTGGGAATCCACCATATTAACCACCCACGCCACCTGCTGGCTCCTGAACTAACTTTTTAATGTTTGATAAAAACAGTAGAAAGTCATTAATAAGTTTGTTTTCCTACTTCAACTTTCTCTAAATTTCATTTCTTTTTCGATAGAGGTGTGATTTTCTTTTTTTTCTTTCATAATTTTTTTAGAATTATTTTATTTAAATTTAAATATTTATTTATTTATTTAAATTATATTACATGTAATCATACAGAGAGGGACAGAGAGAGAGAGGGAAAGTGAGAAAGCCAGCTGCCAGGTCTGGGACTTGAACTGCGGTCAGCCATGTAGGAGTCCAGTGTCCTTAACTACCATGCCACCTGCCGGGCCCTCTGGTGTGATTTTCAAGTCACTAGGTCCAGGGCTTGAACCATGGTTGGCCATGTGGGAGTCCAGCAACATAACCACTATGCCATCTGCTGGTCCCAAGGATTTGTTTAAATATAATACTCAAATATATTTAGAAACCAAAAGGAAAACTCTACCAGGATGAAACATCTAAAGGAAGAGATAACCAGGCGTGTACGGCCCTCTGGTGTGATTTTCAAGTCACTAGGTCCAGGGCTTGAACCATGGTTGGCCATGTGGGAGTCCAGCAACATAACCACTATGCCATCTGCTGGTCCCAAGGATTTGTTTAAATATAATACTCAAATATATTTAGAAACCAAAAGGAAAACTCTACCAGGATGAAACATCTAAAGGAAGAGATAACCAGGCGTGTACGTTTCCTATGAGGACATGTGAGAAGCTAGGCCAAGGTGGAGGCAGGAGGAGTCGGCCTTAGGAGACGCAGAGCTCCTGAACCCATCAGTTGTGAGTTGGCGTGGCTTGGCTCTTTACCCAGCTGGCTGCTGGCCACCTCGAGGCTGTATTCACATCAGTGCCTCCCTCTTTTGTCCTCCTTGCCTTGCCAGTCCAGGTCTGAGTAAACCACACTTCCACCCCTTCCGAAATTTCTTCCATGCAGTTTTTCATTTAGCAAACATTTACCAATCAGTGTGTGCCAGGCCCTGGAGGTCAAAGACTGAAACAAGTCCTCATCCTTGAGGGAACGCATGAACCGGTGGTGGCAAGTGACAAACAGAAATAGAGCACAGCACATATTGTCAAAGGGCTGTGGCAGCATGGGGTGGCGTGGGCACCTCCTACCCCTTGGCTGCCAAGTGTCGCTGCAGGAAATCCCCAAACCAGATCAGCTGCTGAAACCACAGGAAGGCCCGCCCCCCTGCTAAGCAGCTTTTTTTAAAGGGCACATGCCCTTGCCTGAGAGGAAGAAGGAGAAGGCATGCCCCAATGGGCATGGTTACACCATATTCTCTTCCCTATTTCACCATCCTGTTGGCATTTGGGGTGGGCACACACGCACGCGCACACATGCTGTGTTTTTCAAGTTGCAGGGCTCAGGATTTGACTAAGTGAAAGCAGCCACCCACAAAAGGTCACATGCTATCTAATTTCATAATATAAAATGTCCAGAACAGGCAAACCCAGAGATAGGCAACTGGTGGTTGCTTAGGGCTGGGAAAATGGAATGGAGAGTGACTGCTGATGGGTATGCAGTTCTTTTGGGTGTAATGAAAACAGTCTCGAATTATATACAGTGGTGATGGTTGAGAGTTCTGTGAGTCTACTAAAAACAATTGAAATATAAACTTAAAAATGGTGATTCTTGGGACCAGCAGATGGCGTAGTGGTTATGTCACTATGGCCAGGCGCAGTTCGAGTCCCAGACCTGGTAACTTGAAAATCATGCCAGGCATGTGCGTGTGCATGCCCAAGATCCCAGGAGGAGAAAGGAGAAGAAGGGATTGTGGTGTGGCCATCCCTCCTAGAGGGTGATCTCCCACTTTCTCTCTCACCGTGTCTGTCTTTCTCTCTCTCTCCAGCAACTACATGCACCCTATGGCATAAAAAAGGAAAAAAGTAAAAAAGAAAAGAAAAGAAAACTAAAGGGACTAGCAGTTGGCATAATGGCTATGTCACTGGACTCCATGTAGTCTACCGCGGCTGGAGTCCCAGACCCGGTGGCTTAAACTCATGCCAGCTGCCTGTCATGTGCGTGCAGGCCCAAGATCCTGAGAGGAGAATGGAGGAGAAGGGATTGCGGTGTGGCCATCCCCCCTGGGGGGTGATTTCTTGCTTTCTGTCTCTCTGTCTCTCTCTCTGTCTTTCTGGTGAGCGCACATACACTATAGCAACAACAACAAAACACCTTAAAATAGGAAAAAAAGGTGATTCTTGGGGCCAGCAGGTGGCATGGTGATTAAGGTTTTGTTCTCCCATGTGGTTGACTACAGTTTGAGTCCTGAACCCGGTGGCCTGAAACTCACGCTGGGTGCGCATGCAT
>NW_006205516.1:232028-233951 GCF_000334495.1 Tupaia belangeri chinensis
TTTAACACCCATCATGCCATGAATTCATAGGGAATAGGTTCTGGTTACTCAGGCTCCTTTCCATTGGTTCTCACAAAGTGTGCTTCCCTGGGTGAGCAGGCTGGCGCTTCAGTTGAACCCAGGTACCTTTCTCTTTGGCTTCCTTCTTTTTCTGGTCATTTTCCTTCACACGTTTTAGGAAGCTATCTCTGCTCTTAGAATGCTTAATATGCTCCACATGCACATTAATTCTCTTGGCGAGAATCTTGCCCTTATTTGTTCACAATGCCAACAGCATGCTGGGTAACATTGTGACTCTTCAAATTTGACCATGGTAACACCTGTGGGGAATTCCTTTTTGAACAGTACCCATCCCCTTGATGTTGACAATATCACCTTTCTTGTAGATTTGTATACTCTACTGCCCTATAGCAAAAACCTCTCCAAAAATAAATAAATAAATAATTTTAAAAAGAAAAACAAATAAGGAAGACATGGAAGATAGTGAATAGTGAATAGACAAATCTTTCAGTTTTGTTGTAAAGGAAAGGAGGGAAAGGAGTGGTAGCTAAAAGGAGAGTGTGATTAAAGGGCAGTTTGTTAAGATGGTAAAAATGATAGCATATTTGTATGTTGGCGGGAACAATCCAGGGAAAAGCAGAAACAGAAAGGGAAGACCTGCCAGAAGCTAGGTGCTACATAGCTGAGGAGTTCGGGTCTTGGGCACAAGCAAGCAGAAATGCCGGCCCTAGCATGGACACTCCCTCCGCAGTCCGGCAGGACGGTGGGTCCCCAAATGCAGATGCTGGCAGACGGGATGTGGTAGAAGGGTTATAGACGTTCCCTTACAATTGCTTGTTTTTTTCTCAGAGAACAGGAAGCCAGGTCCTCAACTGAGAGTGAGACTGGGGGAGAAGGAAGGGCTGCAGGCTTGAGGAGAGGCCTGTTAGTCAGTCTAGGCCAAGGCTCCACAAGCTACAGCCTACCAGCCAAACCTGGGCACTGCCTCTTTCCTGAGTTAAGGATAGTTTGTGTATTAAAGCTGCTTTATATTACTGAGTAGTAACCACAGCCCACAGCTACAACCACAATCACGACCTCTACCCCAAGAACAAGTGCTCTCTCTTCAATTACTACTGTTCTAACACTTCGTACGGGATACTCCATTTAGCCTCCTTCACGGCCATATGAAATAGGTATTGGTATCTTCAGTTAAAATGCACAGAAAGATTCAGAGATGTTAAGAAACTTCCCGAGGCCAGCAGATCACGCAGTGGTTAAGGTGCTGGACTTTGGTTCAAGTCTTGGACCTGGTGGCTTGAAACTCACATCGAGTGTGTGTGTGTGTGTGTGAAAATCCCTAAAGGAGAATGGAAGAGAAAGGATTGAGGCATAGCCATGCCTCTGGGGTGGGGGTGGGGGGAGATTGATGATTTCTCACTTTCTGTCTGTCCGTCTCTCCAGCAAGTACGTGCAACCTATAGAAAAAATCTCTAATAATAACAACAAAAAAACCCCTAAATGTCCTAAGAGTCACACAACTGGTATTAGATCTGAGATTCAAATATAGGTTTACATGAATTCAAAGCCATCTCTCTTCATTTGTTACACTATTTTTGATGTTTTACATCCTGTTCATTGTTCTCCTCTGATAAATTTGTGATAAAACTGCTAACAAGTATCAACATTGCTTGTTCCCTATCTCAAACTCATCCAGGAGGACAGAGTATATAGAGAGAGTATGTCATCAAAGGCAATATTCCTTGAATTAGTTACCTGTATGATTCACAGAAGGGTATACTAACATAAGAGTTAGGATTTGAATGGTTTTGCATCAGACCATTAGTGGTAATTAAAAACCTTGTAGGGAGGCTGGACTCCCACATGGCCGACCACAGTACAAGTCACAGCCGACCACAGTACAAGTCCCGGACCTGGTGACTT
>NW_006205516.1:234184-235375 GCF_000334495.1 Tupaia belangeri chinensis
TTTCTCACTTTCTGTCTCTGTCTCTCTCTGTCTTTCTGGCGAGTGCATGCGCCCTGTAACAAAAACCTCTAAAAAAAATAAAATTAAATAATTATTTTTAAAAAAACCTTGTAGAAATTCATTTATTAAATCACTTTATCAGATGGCAGTGAATAAAGTTCTAAGATAGAATTAAGTAGTGTATGGACCAGCAGATGACATAATGGTTACATCGCTGGACTCCCACGCAGTCAACCGCGGTTTAAGTCCTAGACCCGGCGGCTTACAAATCACACCAGGCACCTGTGTGCATGTGCCCAAAATCCTCCTTGTAGAAATTCATTTATTAAATCACTTTATCAGATGGCAGTGAATAAAGTTCTAAGATAGAATTAAGTAGTGTATGGACCAGCAGATGACATAATGGTTACATCGCTGGACTCCCACGCAGTCAACCGCGGTTTAAGTCCTAGACCCGGCGGCTTACAAATCACACCAGGCACCTGTGTGCATGTGCCCAAAATCCTGAGAGGTGAGCAGAGAGGAAGGGATTGCGGCGTGGCCATCTCCGATTTCTCACGTTCTGTCCCTCCATCTCTCTGGTGAGCACATGCATTTATAGCAAAAATCTCTCTAAAAAAATTTAGTAGATTATTGTCATCGACAGACCTATACCTTTTTAGTCCAAGTACAGAAAAAGTGAAAATTATGAATTATGATTGCAAACTGTAAAGGTATTTTCTTTCCTTAAAATACAGTCATGTGCCACATACTGATGTTTTAATGATAGACCATATATACATACATATACATATATATATATACATATACATAGGCTAGCCTCATGGTTAAGTGAGCTGGATTCCACATTGAGGGTGCTTTGTCTTTCTCCCTCTCCCCACTCTCTTCCCTTTCCTACTTCCTCCTCTGAAGAGAGCATGCCCTCTGGTAATAAAAAAAAAAAAAAACTTGAGGGACTGACAGGTGGCATAGTAGTTAAGGGTGCTGGACTTCCACATGGCCGACCGCAGTTTGAGTCCTGGACCTGGTGGATTGCTTTCTCACTCCCACCCCCCTCACTCTGTCCTTCTCTGGTCAAATTAAAATAAATAAATAAAGTTAAATAAAAATGATTTTTTGAGAGGTTTTTGTTATAGGGCACATGCACTCCCCAGAAAGACAGAGAGAGAAGGAAAGTGAGAAAGCAAGCTG
>NW_006205516.1:235472-236297 GCF_000334495.1 Tupaia belangeri chinensis
CACGCGCCCAGCGTGAGTTCTAAGCCACCGGGTCCGGGACGTGAACCTCAGTCGACTACGTGGGAGTACAGCGACACAGCCATTACACTAACTGCTGGTTCCCCCCCAAAATTTTTTTTTAAAAAAGAGCATCACCCCATTGAGACTACAGTGACAATGCCAACAGGATATTTCTAAAATGCTTACATGCTTTGCCACTTGCCCTTGAAAAGCTTTCAACTGCCTTCAGCAGTAATTTTGGAATTATACCCTAAGGAACCCTCTTGGTTGGGCAGAAGTGCTTCAGGGATTTTACAAACAAGAATTTTCCAAACCAAACTAGAAGATGTAAACTACCATGAGAAGCGTCTTCTTTGATTTTGTCTGTTTGATGTACCAGCACCCATTTCACTCATTAACCAAGTGTTTACTGAGCACCTACTAAGTGTAAGGGGCTGTTCCAGCTTCAGATAACATGGTAGTGAACAAAACACAATCCATGCCCTCCTGAAACTTACATTCTAGGGAGGGAGTCCGGAAATAAACAAAATAGATGTTATCTCAGAGAAGTACTATGGAAAAAACCAAAGCAGTAGTGGGGTAGGGAGTGCTGAGTCGGGGTCAGGGGTTGCAATTTTAAATAGAGAGTCCTGGGGCCGGCAGGTGGTATGGTGGTCAAGGATGCTGGACTTCCACATGGCCAACCATGGTTCGAGTCCTGGACCTGGTGGCTTTCTTTCTCACTTTCCCTCTCTCCCCCTTTCTTACTGTCACTCTGTCCCTCTCTGGTCAAATTGAAATAAACAAATAAAGTTAAATTAAAAAATAATAATTCTTTAAAAAGAG
>NW_006205516.1:236568-238711 GCF_000334495.1 Tupaia belangeri chinensis
CACACACACCACAGGGGAAAAAACAAACACCAAAATACACACAAAACAAAATAAAACAAAACAACACACGCACACACACACATACACACGCGCACGCACACACACACAAAACAAAACAAAACAAAAAACTAAAAATAAAAGACTGATGAAGGAGGTTGTGGAGATATCTAGGGGAAGAGCTTCCTGGCAGAGGGCACAGCAGGTGCAAAGGCCCTGAGGTAGAAACGTAACCATCCAGTGTATCCCAAGCAGAGTGGACTGCGGGTGAGCAGTTGGAGATGTGGTCAAAGAGGTAGGGTGGGGGGACTGACAGTGTATGTCTGTTATAAGGACGTGGCTCTACCCAAACGCAATCGTGGGTTAAGAGCCACTAAGTGTGGTGACATGAGATGACTTAGGTTTTTTTTTTTTTGGGAGAGGATTTTGCTATAGGGCGCGTGCACTCGCCAGGCAGACAGAGAGAGACAGAGAGACAGAAAGCGAGAAATCACCCCCCCGGGGGGATGGTCACGCCGCAATCCCTTCTCCTCCATTCTCCTCTTGGGATCCTGGGCATGCACGCACACGCGCCCAGCGTGAGTTTTAAGCCACCCGGTCCGGGACACGAACCGTGGTCGACTACGTGGGAGTCCAGCGACATAGCCATTACGCTAACTGCTGGTTCCCAAGATGACTTAGGTTTTAACAGGATCTCTCTAGTTGCTGTGTTGAGAAGAGACCGTAGAGAGGTAGGGTCAGGTTTTTCTAATGATCCAAAAAAGAGATGAACCAGGGTGGGGCAGTGAGGAGCACTGGGTTTCTAAATACAGTGTGAAGAGAGTGTCAGCAATATTGGCTACCAGATTGGATTTAGGATGAAAGCAAAAACAGAGTCAAGAGTGGAATACTATGTAAAATTGATTTTTTATAATATCTTTTTTTTTTTTGAGAGGTTTTTGCTATAGGGCGCGTGCACTCGCCAGAAAGACAGAGAGAAACAGAGAGACAGAAAGCGAGAAATCACCCCCCAGGGGGGATGGCCACACTCCAATCCCTTTTCCTCCATTCTCCACTCGGGATCTTGGGCACACACGCACATATGCCCGGTGTGGGTTTAAATCACCAGGTCTAGGACTCGAACCGCAGTTGACTACATGGGAGTCCAGCGGCATAGCCATTATGCTAACTGCTGGTCCCTTTTTTATATTTTTGTAGAGGTTTTTTTTTTTTAAAGATGTACAGAACGTGTTGTGCAGCTCATGTATGCAGCTGGAAACACTACCAGGTTTCAGAGGTGCCTTTTTTTCTTTTTTTTTAGAGGTTTTTCCCTTAGGGCATGTGTGCTTGCTGGAGAGACAGAGACAGTAAGAGGGAAAGTGAGAAATCGTCCCCCAGGCGGGATGGCCATGGCACAATCCCTTTTCTACCATTCTCCAGGGATTTGTGCACCTATGCCCAGCATGCGTTTCAAGCCAGTAGGCCCAGGACTCAAACTGCGGTTGGCCATGTGGGAGTCCAGTGACACTACTACACCATCTACTGGTCCCAAGATGGCTTGTTTTCCCATGATCAGAGGACATGTACACTTGCCAGGGAGAGCAGGAGAGGGAGAAAGCACCCACTCCATGGGGAATGGTCAAGCCTCAATCCCTTCTCAATTTCTCCATCCTGTTGGGATTTGGGGCACAGAAGCATACACATCTGGCATGTTTCCAAAGCCACCAGGGCCAAGATTTGAACCATGGTCAGCCATATGAGATCTGGCTCCCATTAGCACTAGACCACAGAGCCAGTCCCTGAAGTGGCTATTTTTTTAAAAAAGAATTATTTAACTTTATTTTAATTTGACCAGAGAGGGACAGAGCGAGAGAGAAGGAAAGTGAGAAAGTAAGCTGCCAGGTCTGGGACTCAATCCGTGGTCAGTCATGTGGGAGTCCAGTGGCCTTAACCACCACGCCACCTGCTGGCCCCCCAAAATGGCTATTTTTAAAAGATTTATTTTTAATTTGATTACTGTTTAAGTCACTAGAGAAAAAGAGAGAGATAGAGGGAAAGTGAGGAAGTGTTACCAAACTCAAATCAGGTTCGCTCGCCCAAGCACTATAAAAACAAACTACAGGCACATGGTGTGATGCAGGAAAGTCCAGCTTTATTGCAAAGTGCA
>NW_006205516.1:238736-241083 GCF_000334495.1 Tupaia belangeri chinensis
GCCAGACAGAGAGAGACAGAAAGCGAGAAATCACCCCCCAGGGGGGATGGTCACGCCGCAATCCCTTCTCCTCCATTCTCCTCTCAGGATCTTGGGCACACACGCACACGTGCCCGGCTTGAGTTTTAAGCCACCGGGTCCGGGACATGAACAGCTGTCGACTACGTGGGAGTCCACCAACACAGTCATTACACTAACTGCTGGTCCTCCCCCACATGCATTTTTAAGGCAAAATTAGGGGCAGAGGTCCCAGGCGCATGATCGGTTCAGTGATTGGTTCAAGAGGACGTGATCATCTCCTCAGCGTTCTTGATTGGTGAGGCCTTAGATAATCAAATTTCTCTTCAGGTGTCTGGACCCATTCAACCCGGGATCTTTGAGCTCACAGCCAGCAGTTTCTATCCTACAACATATCTTACATATTGAAATGAAAACCTTATCTTTCCTTTAAGTGAGAGTTTTAGAGGTCAAATGGCCCTTATTCATGGTCAATGTTGTTTTATTATCATGACCAAAGTCTGAAGACTTACTTCTTACTCTGGGTCATTACAACGTAAATGGCCTTCATATTTCAAGAACCTTAGGAAATACATTAGGAGGTTTCAAATGCAAGCCACCTGGTCTGGGACTCAAACGGTGTTTGTCAGTCATATGGGAGTCCAACACCTTAACCCCCATGCCACCTGCTGGCCCCCTAAAATGGCTTTTAAAACAAAAAAGTATTCTGTTCAAGAAGTTTGCACATTTTTGGCCCCCAAGATAAAGCTAGGATTCTGGGGGAAGTTCCACAAGGCCCTGGATATCTGTTCTTGGCTTCTATATTTTTGTAAATATATGAAGGGTCTTCACAAAGCTCTTGGAAAATGCATATGATGAAAAAACTAAGCATGATTTTTCACAGCAAAATAAGTCATACTTCAATTTCATTTTTCCACAAAGTCCTAGTCCCTTCATAGTTCTCTCTTCCTGGAAAGCCATTCCTCACTCCCCTGCCTCTATTTCTCTTGAAGGATTTCCCAAGCAGATGAACCCTGTGACTGGAAGTTCTGTACTTTTGTATCACACTCTTCCTTTTAGCTGGCCTGCCCTTCTCCGCATCTCCTAGGCCGACCAGGACTCAGGCTCAGGCTGCCACAGGTACCCCAGACTGGGGGCATATGGACGTCTATTTTCTCACAGTCCTGGAGGCTGGAAGTCCAAAATCTGGGTGTGGGCAGAGTTGGTTCTCCCGAGGCCTCTCTCTTTGACTTGCAGAGACTGTCCCTTCTCGCTGTAGCCTCCCTTCTGTGCTTGAGCATCCCTGGCGACACTCTTGTACATACTACAATAGTTATCTTTTCTAATAAGGACTGCAGTCAGAACGGATTAAATTTGTTTTCCTTTATTCATGATAAAGAGTAAGCATATGAGTGAGAGATGAGCACCCTTCACAGGGTCCAGTCATGCCGTGATCCCCTTCCTCCAGTCCTCCAGATCCTGGACACTCACAGAGGTGCCTGGTGTTTCTCAGGCTGACTGGACCGAGGATTCGAACCATCATCACCACGTGGGATGCAGCTTCCCTTGAGCAGTGCATTACTGCTGCACTATGAGGCTGGCCCAAGTTATCTTTTTTTTTTTTGTTTTGCAGGAAAGATTTTTGTTATAGGGTACATGTGCTTGCACCCTATAACAGAGAGAAAACAAGAAACCATCCCAACATCCCCCTTCGGTGATGGCCACACCACAATCCCTTCTTCTTCATTCTCCTCTTGGGATTTTGGGCACGCATGCACACATGCCTGGCGTGAGTTTTTGTGGAGAGTGGCTATTTTGAACTAACATGTAGAAATGTGTTTTGTGAGCTTTATTTGTATAGTTATGAAAACATTAAGATATAAATATGTTAACTGTTGATACTGTAAAGCAGTATTAATCTAAGGAAGCCGCATGTGTTATTCAGGTTTTGTCTAAAAAGATTAGGAAAAAAAAAATGGCCTTAGTTGTTTATACATTTTCAGCCAATTAACATTTGAAAACAAATGGCTTTGTATTTTTGTGTGTGCATTTTGTCTTATAAAATAATAAATCAGAGGCTGCTTTGAAGTCGCAGCTTTTCCCGTCAGAGAAGTTGGGTTCACCTGATTTTTACTTTTTTATATTTGAACCACCGTCGACCATAGTGGGAGTCTAGCAGCTTCAACCACCATGCCACCTGCTGGCCCCTACTTTGTTATATTTGTATGTCTTTATGTGTTTGTTTTTATGTTTATTTTAATGTACAGCCCCCCCACACACACACACACACTCAAAAACAGTGTTCAGCCAAGTGGGCCTCAGAAGTGGCACACTTTCTATACTTTTTTTT
>NW_006205516.1:241214-244500 GCF_000334495.1 Tupaia belangeri chinensis
GTGAGTTTAAGCCACAGGGTCCGGGACTCGAACCACGGTCAACTACATGGGAGTCCAGCCATTACGCCAACAGCTGGTTCCCCCTTTCTATACTTGTATATCTTGTGTGTTTATTTTTACATTTATTTCTAATTCATGGGCCCCCTTAATCAAAAAAATGTGTTCTGCGGAGTATGTCTCAGCAAGTTTCAAGCCACCGGCTCTAAGACTAGAACTTGGCTTGATTACATGGGAGTCCAGTGACACAACCATTATGCCATCTGCTGGTCCCTGAAGTTACCACTTCTTTAAAGGCACTATCTCTATAGTCACAGAGGAATTGGGGGATAGGGAGTTAAGGCTTCAACATATGACTTCTGCGATACACAATTCAGCCCAAAATTCCCCTCATTTTTTGAGGCTGATTTCAAATACTACCTCCTACCCTAAGCTGGAAATCATCAGCCCTTCAACACTTTTGTAAGAGTTTATTTGTTCCCCACAACACACTTTTATTTATTTATTTATTTTGCCATTAAGTGCATGTGCTTACTGGAGAGACAGAGGAAGAGAGGGAAAGTGAGAAATCACTCCCCAGGGGATATGGCCACACCACAATCCCTCTTCCTCCATTCCCTTTTAGAATTTTGGGCATGCATGCACATATGCCTGGCGTGATTTTCAAACCACCAGTTCTGGGACTCGAGCCTTGAGCTGGCCATGTGGGATCCAGTGCTTTAAACTCCTTGTCACCTGCTGGCCCGTTTGTACCTTTCTTATGGTGCCTTGCACAATCTATCTATCCCATTTCAGTATAAGGGAATGACAGTAACAACGGTGGCCATGTCCTGAGCTTGTGGGTTATCCACTGCACACACCTTACTGAGTGCTTAGCCCATGTTACCACTGACTCTGTGTCCTCGCCTCGGCCCTATAAAGTGAGTACTATTAATGATTTCCCTTTTTATAAAAATTATTTAGTTCTATTTATTGTTATTATAGTAGTATTCAATTTGAGCAGAGAGAGACAGAAAGAGAGGGAGAGCAAGAAAGCAAGGCACCAGTTCTGGGACTTGAACCACAGTCAGCCATGTGGGAGTCCAACGCCTTAACCACCATACCACCTGCCAGCCCCAATGATTCCCCTTTTAGAGAAGAGGGAACTATGGCAAGAACAGGCTAAGTTGTACGTCTAAGGTCACTCAAACCCAAGCAGTCCCAACTTTAGAGTATGCTGTCAGCCCTGCACTCTACTGCCTTTCAATCCAACAAATATCGAGGGCTAACTCTGTGTCAGGTTCGGATCTTGGTGCAACACGTACAGAAGAGAACAACTATGACAAAGAAATCCTTGCCTTCACAGAGCCTTGTAGTCATGGCACAGTTCTGTATTTTTATTTTATTTATTTTTTTTTTTGGAGAGGTTTTTGCTATAGGGCGCATGTGCTCGCCAGAAAGACAGAGAGAGACAGAGAGACAGAAAGCGAGAAATCACCCCCCAGGAGGGATGGCCACGCCACAACCCCTTCTCCTCAATTCTCCTCTCGGGATCTTAGGCACACACGCACACGCACCTGGTGTGAGTTTAAGCCACCGGATCCGGGACTCGAACCACAGTTGACTACATGGGAGTCCAGCGACATAGCCATTACACTAACTGCTAGTCCCAGTTCTGTATTTTTATTGTGGTGGGAGTTATATAAAGCTACTCATGTGATAACACAATAACATCACACACACACATACACACAAATGAGTATATGTATAGTATGAAATTTGAACATGCCCTGTGGATCAGTCCACTGTGAATTTCCTGGTTGTGATACTACACAATACTTATGCAGGAGGTTAACACTAGGGAGGGCTGAGTGGAAGGTATCACAGGACCTCTTTGTCCATTTCCTTTCAACTTCTTGTGACTCTATAACTATTTCAAGGGGTTGGCAGGTGGTGTGGTGGTTAAGGCGCTGGACTCTCACATCATCAACCACAGTTTGGGTCCCAGACCAGGCAGCTTGCTTTCTCACTCTTCCCTCAACTCCCGCTTCATGTCCTATGGTAAATTAATAATAGAATCTCTGCCCTCACTGAGCTTAAAGTGGAGAGTTAGACAATAAATAAATAAACAGATAAGATGGTATGTTAAAAGGTGGTTAAGGAGGCTGGCAGGTAGTGTGGTGGTAAAGGTACTGGACTCCCATATAGCCGGCCACAGCTCAAGTCCTGGACCTGGAGGCTTGCTTTGTCACTTTCTCTCTCTGATCAAATAATAATAATAAATAGAATTAAATAATTCTTTTTTAAAAAGTGATTAAAGGGCCAGCACATAATGTGGAGGTTAAGATGTTGGATCCCATATGGTCAACCACACAGTTCAAGTCCCAGACCCAGTGGCTTGAAAATCATACTGGTGTGTGTATGTACATGCCCAAAACTCCAACAGGAGAATGGAGGAGAAGGAATTGCAGCATGGCCACTCCCCAGCCTGGGAGGATCATTTCTCATTTCTCTGTGTCTCTCTTTGCTATAGGTACACATGCCCTATAACAAAACTTTTTTTTAAAGGGCAAGTATTAGAAGGGGCCCCAAGCATCTTATGTCTTCAGTGTTTCCTCTCTAGACCTAAGGGATCAGCATCCAATTCCTCAAGACAGAAACCTGAAACCAAGTCTTTTTAATTTTATCTCATAAGCATCTCTTAATTTTATGTTTTCTCTTTTTTTTTAAGTTTGTTATAGGGCCCATGTGCTCAATGGAGAGAGGCAGAAAGAGAGAGAGAGAGAGAAAATGAGAAAGCACCTCCCAGGGGGAATGACCATGCCACAATTCCTTCTTCTCCATGTATGCACATGTGCCTGGCATGTGTTTTGTTTTTTGTTTGTTTTGCCTGGTGTGTTTTTCAAGCTGCTGGGTCCAGGACTCAAACTGTTTAGTTGGCCCCGTGGGATCCAGCTGCATCAAGCACCATGCGACCAGCTGGTCCTAGTTATCAAAATATTTTTAAAAGATGGCACCCAGCAATGGTAGAGTTGTAAAACATGAGGCTCTGAGGGCTGACCCACATGAAAGGGTTCCCAGAGATCCTGAATTCATGGGGTGCACACACACCAGAGATCAGGGCTCTCAGTGACGAGGGTAGATCACAGTCTCAAGACCCTGTTGAGGGTGCTGTCTCTCTTTCTTGCTTACTCATGAAAGAAATCATTTTTTCTTTTTTTTTTTTTTAAATAAGGTGTGTATGATTGCGGCATGACCATCCCCCCTGGGGGGTGATTTCTCGCTTTCTGTCTCTATGTCTCTGTTCTGT
>NW_006205516.1:244538-247707 GCF_000334495.1 Tupaia belangeri chinensis
AAAAAAAAAAAAAAGGTGCGTATTACCAACAGATGGCGTAATGGTTACATCACTGGACTCCCAATGTAGTTGACTGCTATTTGAGTCCTGGACCCGGCTGCTTAAAACTCCCACTAGACATGTATGTGTGGCCAAAATCCCAGGAGGAGAATTGAGGAGAAGGGATTGCAGTCTGGCCATCTGCCCAGGGGGTGATTTCTTGCTTTTTGTCTGTCAAGTGCTTGTGCTGTAGAGCAAAAATCTAAGGGGGAAAAAAAAGGTGTGTTACAGTAACAATGACAGCTGGGCTTTTTTTGTTATAAGGTATGTGTGCTCACTAGGCAGAGAGGGGAAGAATGACAAAGTGAGAAAGTACCCCCAGGGGGCATGGCCATGCCCCAATCCCTTTTCCATTCTCCTCTTAGGAATTTGGGCATGCATGCACACGCACCTGGGGGTGTCCCTCAAGCGTCTGGATCTAGGTCTGGGACTCCAACCATGCAGTCGGCTATGTGGGATCCAGCCTTCTTCTTCTTTTTAGATTCTGTGACATAGCACATGCACATCTGTCAGTTGGAGACAGAGGGAAAGTGAGAAATTGCCTCCCAGGGGATGATGGCCACACCTCAATCCCTTCTTCTCCATTCTCTTCCTAGGATTTTGGGCATTCATGCACATGCACCTGGTATGATTTTCAGGCCACTGGGTCTGAGACACGACTGGCCATGTGGAAATCCAGCACCTTAATCACTACACCACCTGCTGGCCCCAGATGGACTTTTCAACATAGTTCTACTTGTATTAGTTCTAAAACTACTGTAATTTCAGAGAAGTGATACATATAAGTAATACTTTTTTAAAGATAGATTTATTTATTTATTTATTTAAATTTGACCAGAGAGGGACTGGACGGAGGTGGGGGGGTAAGAAAGCAAGTCGCGGGGTACCAGCAGTTAGCATAATGGCTATGTTTGTGGCATGGCCATCCCCCCTAGGGGGTGATTTCTCGCTTTCTGTCTCTCTGTCTCTCTCTGTCTGTCTGGCGAGTGCATGCGCCCTATCACAAAAACCTCTCCAAAAAAATAATAATAATAATTAAAAAAAAAGAAAGAAAGAAAGAAAATAAGCCGCCAGGTCTGGAACTCAAACCACAGTAGGTCATGTGGGTGTCCAATGCCCTTAACCACCATGCCACCTGCTGGCCCTGTATAAGCACTATTTTTAGGCAGCTGCATGTGGTGTGATATGAAATTATGACTGCTATCGGTGACCAAGAGCAACACCAAGTGCTAACAGAACTGTTGTCAATTGCCTATACGAGCAAATAAAGAAGTTATTAAATTTCAGTTAGTTTGGTGAAAATATTTCTTCCCATTCACATTTGTGAGCCTTCTGGATTCTATATATGGGGTCTTGTGAATCCCAGGTTAAAAAAAAAACCCTTGCCTTTGGGGAACAGCAGATGGCATAGCAGTTATGTCACTGGACTCCCAAATGGCCAACCCCCTTTCAAGTCCCAGACCAGGTAGTTTAAAACTCACACCAGGTACCTGTATATGTATGCCCAAAATCCCAAGAGGAGAATACGAGAGAAGGTGATTTGGCAAGGTCATGCTCCCCTGGGGGTGATTTCTCCACTTCTGTCTCTCTGCCTCTCTGTTTCTCCAGCAAGTACATGTGCCCTATAGTAAAAATCTTCCTCAAAAACAAAACAAAAATCTTTGCCTTAACCCACTGGTGCAAAAATGCTTGAGGTGTACCAGTGGTAGCCAGGAGGTTAGGGAGGTTGGATCTCAGAGTCAAAAGTGCAATTCAAGTTCCAGACACTGCAGCTTGAGAATCACACCAGGCATGTGTGTACGTGTGCCCAAAATCCTGAGAGGAAAAAACAAAACAGAAAAGGGATTACAGTGTGACCGTGTCCCATCGGGGGTGATTTCTCACTTTCCCTCACCTCTCTCTCCCGTGTGTGTGTGTGTGTGTGTGTGTGTCTGGAGTGTATGCACCTCTGGCAAATTTTTTTAAAATGTCAAGTGATGGAAAATTTTTTTAAAACTTTTATTTTTTTAGAGAGATTTTTGCCATAAGACAGGTGCGCCCATCAGAGAGAGAGAAATCACCTCCCAGGGGGATGACCACACTGCCCTCCCTTCTCCTCTTGGGATTTTGGGCATATATACATGCGCCAGCATGAGGTTTTTTTATTTTTATTTTTTCCTTTTTAAAAGAATTATTTTACTTAAATTTATTTCTTTCGTTCTTTGAGAGGGATAAATTGAGTTAGAGACAGAGAGAGGGAAAGTGAGAAAAAAAGCTGCCAGGTCCGGGACTCGAACCACAGTCGGCCCTGTGGGAGTCTAGCGCCCTTAACCACCACACGGAGCATGAGTTTTAAGCTCCTGGGTCTGGGACTTGAAACCCAAGTGACTACGTGGGAGTTTAGTGTTGTAAACGTGGGAGTTCAGTGTCGTAACAATTACACTATCTGCTGTTCCTGGGTTATTGTTTTTCTTTGTTTTGGGGGGGGTGGTTTGCTATAGGGCACATGCGCTCTCCATAAAGCGAGACAGAAAGCGAGAAATCACTCCCCAGGGAGGATGGCCACACTGCAACCCCTTCTCCTCTATTCTCCTCTCGGGATCTTGGGCATGCACGCACACGCGCCCGGCGTGAGTTTTAAGCCTCTGGGTCCGGGATTCGAACCGTGGTCGACTACATGGGAGTCCAGTGACATAGCCGTGACGCCATCTGCTGGTCCCAGGTTATTGTTTTTAAATGGGGAGGAATAAAGATGAAAACGGGGAACACTAGTAGCCCAGAGGCATATCATGAATCCCTATATACCTTGGCGAAGGTGGACTACTGTGTCAGTCTAGGCTTCCTAGCAGCCCAGGCTGTCCCCAACTTTCGCAGCTTCAAACCTTGAGTGCCAACCTTTTGCCAGTCCAGAACCCTGAGGCCGGCCCCAGTAGTCCAGCCTCCGCAGACTTCCCTTGCTTCCGCCGACACCATCGCCCCTTCCCTCCACTCGCCTCCCGGCCAGCTTGAAATTACCTCTGGCTCTGGAAGCCATGGCCCGGTGGCTTCCTTCCCAGGCTCCGCCCCTCGGCGAACTTCCTCCCAAGTCCAAGGCCAAAGTCCCTGCGCCTGGAGGCGATGGGCGCCTCCCCGCCCTCCTTTGGGGATGGTC
>NW_006205516.1:247891-251396 GCF_000334495.1 Tupaia belangeri chinensis
CCGCCGTCGTGGGGTGGGCGGTTCCCTCGGCTCTTCGCCATGGTAAGGCTATCGGCCGACATCGGCTCTGGGATAGCTCCCTGAGGCCCGAGACCGCCACGGGCTCTCCGGGGCCGTGCAGGGCACCGAGGGGCGAGAGCCTTTGAGAGGTTTTTCCTGGAGAAGGCGGAGCAGAGCCACCGTTCCAGTAGTTTTTCCTGAAGAAGGCGGAACATGGCCACCGTTCAAGTGCGCGGGCCTGGCGGGAAGCTGGTGTGCACCTGGGGAGGGGCGAGCTGCTCTGGTGCCGCAGACAGGTGGGGCCGATCTGCCTGGGCCCCCGGTGTTACCGCCGCCCTTCGCCTGGAGCGGACTGTTGATGGGACGGAGAGAGACTTTGGGGTGGGGGGAGACCACACTGGAAACCATGCCCCGACTGCAGGGCTCCTCGCTGCACGCGCGACGTGCTGGGTTTCGCAAGGAGAATGTGGACTAGTGACTTCCGGAGAGTCTTAAACTTAGTGCCCAGGAACGTGCCGCGTTATTGGGCTACAAGACCTTTTAAATTAAACATTTGCTCAGAAACCAAAACATCACCCCGTGAAAGCGCCTGGAACGAGGGTCCTGTGATGTGAGCGTTTGGGCGTTCTTAGTAAATCCAAGAGCAGACTGGTTTGTGGGTTTTTTCCAGTGACATATGAACGGTTATACTGGGAAATTATGTTTATTAGCTTCTAGATATAGGGGGATCAGTATCTGGTGCTTTAGAGTAGGACGCTCAGACCCTTGGCTTGTAAATGGTTCTTGACCCAACCAAAGCTGTTCCTTCTAGAAGTCTGTTTCCAAGGAGGCCTTGGTTTACACACAGCGGGGTAGATTGGAAAGCGGCCTACGGTGGAGCAAGGAGGATCTGGGTTTGAATTCTCCTTGGTTCTGCTTATTTTTATTTGAATGATAGATGAAAGAGAAGTTGTGAGGATCGTTAGGCTTGATATCAGTAGTTTAGCAATGAGGACATTATGGGGCACTATTCAGGTGCGTGCTGGATTGAGGGGATTACTGACTTGGAGACATTTGAGCAGGTTCTAATATCACTGGCTAAATTGATTGTTTTTCCTTCCCAGTCTTCTCACAAAACTTTCAGAATCAAGCGGTTTCTGGCCAAAAAACAGAAACAAAATCGTCCTATTCCCCAGTGGATTAGAATGAAAACTGGTAATAAAATCAGGTAAGATCTCCATTGTTCTTTTTTAAACTCAAAGGCTACTTTTTGGGCACAAATACATCATTGAAAGTTGCATGCAATTCATCCCATCCTCTACCACCATTCTGCAATTCTTTGTTCATTTTCAGATTTCATTTAATTTTATTATTCAGTTTGTCTAGAGAGGGGGTGCCAGAGCAAGCCTCCAGGTTCAGGACTTGAACCGAGGTTGGCCATACAGGAGTCTCCAGCACCTTCACCACCACAGCACCTGCTGGCCCCATCTTTGTTCATTTTTAAATGTGCTTTCTAGGTTCTGCATTGCACCTCGCCCGCAGCTGGGCTTAGGGGGGCAGATGTTTTTCCAGTATTTGTGAAATTCCTGGTTGTCTACAGTCTGAGAGCATGAGGTGAAGATTATTTCCTGGTAGGAAAGATCCAATCCATTTTTTTTAAGAGTTTAATCTTTCTCTGTTTTTAATTAATTTGTAATATTCATGGAATACAGGACGTTTTCAATATTAAGTTACAATGTGGGGACCAGCAGCTGGCATGGTGGTTAAGGGTGCTGGGCTCCCACATGGCTGACTGGTTCGAGTCCTGGACCTGGGGGCTTGGTTTCTCTCTCTCCCTCTTTCTCTCTCCCTCTCCCCCTCCCCTCCCCCTCCCTCTCCGGTAAAATTTATATAAAGTTAAATGAAATAATTCTTTTTAAAAAGTTACAGTGTATATGATCAAGTCAGGGCAGTGAACACCCATTATCTCAAACAGTTATCATTACTTTGTGTTGTGGGCATTAGAAATCTCTCTTAGCTGCTTTGAAATATGCGTTGAATTGACAGCAGCTGTATCCACTGTATTGTGCTGTAGTACTCTAGAACTCTGTCCCCTTCCCTCCTTGGTCTATTAATCAAATTCTCATCTCTTCCCCAGCTACTGGTATCTTTTTTATTCTCCACTTCAGTGCAATCAAATCTTTGAGCTTCCACTAATCTTTTCTTTCAATTTTATTCATTGTAATTTTATTTTTTGAGGTAGACTAGAGAGAGACACAAGGAAAGTGAGAAAGCAAGCCACCAAGCCTGGGACTTGAACCATGGTCAGCCATGAGGAGTCCAGCCACCTTAACCACCACTCCATCTGCTGGTCCCTCCACTAATCTTTTCTAAAGATGGGGAAACTGCCCTCTGTTGCAGAAGTAATTGACATTACTAGAATTTTATGAGAAACCTTCAGAGTCATGTAAACTCAGCTCCAGGCAAAAGTAGGCCTAAAACTCAAACGTTTCCCGCATGCCCTTTTCAGCCCATTGCTCTTCGAACCAGGTCGACCTTAAAACAGATCCTGAAGGGATGAAAAGTGAGCATCGATTAGTGATATTTGCCCAGTCCAGCAGTCAGTGTCACTTGTATGTTCAACAGCTTTCAGAAATTTGGTTTGATTAAAATGCAGTACCAGGTTTCCTGGCTCACTAGTAAACCATACCCAGAAGGCTGCAGAGGGAAAGTAAAAGGTAAATATCACCAGAATTCTTACTCTGAAACCACCTTTATAGGCTGACATTTTAGGGTGAGCCTAGTAAGTGGGTCTCTCAAAAGATGAAGAAAGACATTGAATTGAAGCTCAAGGGTGCAAGATGACAACGTAAGCATAGAACTCTGAGTTGTACAGCAAACCTAGTGGGATTATAAGTCTCTTGCTCTATGGTCTCACAGAAATGGGAAGATAAAGGTTTATTCATGATAGAGGGTATGCACCTACACACGGGAGAGAATAAAGAAGCACTTTTAAGTCTTGCCATGGAGCATGTGTACTCCCTGGAAAAAGACAGAAAGTGAGAAATCACCCCCCGGGGGGGATGGCCACGCCACAATCCCTTCTACATTCTCTTCTCGGTATCTTGGGCACGGCACACGTGCCCCGCATGAGTTTAATCCACCAGGGCCGGGACTCAAACTGGTCAACTACGTGGGAGTCCAGCGACATAGCCATTATACTAACTGCTGGTGTAATCTTACTGCAATCCCCTTTCCCCAGCTCTTCAGTGTATCAGGATCTTGAGCTCCCTGGCATGTTTCGAGGCTGGCCCGGGAATCTGTAGCACAGTGGGCCATGTGGCTTCTAGCACCGACTACACCTCCAGCCCAGGCCACGTAGTTTTTTCATGGTTGCATCTTCTGTAACCTTAATTGGATGCGCCCATACACCCTTAGTCTAGAGAATCCACACAGAATGGTGTTTTTGTTGTGTCAGCCCTCATTCCACTTTTAAAATACACTGAAAGCAGGTTGCAATTACAGTGCTTCATTTTGTGGAAGTACT
>NW_006205516.1:251413-251667 GCF_000334495.1 Tupaia belangeri chinensis
CTGAAAGAAAAGCTGTGTTGATCATTATTGATTTTGCCCATATGGGGGTAAAATCAGGACAGATTGGCATGGACAATTCTGAGATTGTTTTAGCTCTGAAAATCACTTTTACTCTGGGGTAGACATAGTGGGGTGTTAATGTAATGTGAACATTATACAGAAACTTAGGTGTGTGTCTGGTGGAGCAGGGGGCATTCTGTCCCTGTCCAGGTCTACTGACTCAGCGAGTGAGGAGGGGACACCGGGGGGAGGAA
>NW_006205516.1:251710-255785 GCF_000334495.1 Tupaia belangeri chinensis
ATGTGCGCACAATGTGTTGTGAATTTAAAATAGCCAGGGTCGGCTGGTGTGTTTAAAGGCTCTAGACTCCACATGGCCGACCACGGTTCAAGTCCTGGACCTGGTGGCTTTCTCACTTTCCCTCTCTCTTTCTGATCAAACTAAAAGAAAATATTTAAAAAAAAAAAAAGCCTTGAATCATTTTGGGAGGCTAGAGTTTGGCTTAACTTTTTTTTATTATTATTATTTTACTATAGAGCATGTGTGTTTGACAGGGAAGAAGGGAAGTGAGAAATCACCTCCCGGGGCCATGGCCATACCACAATTCCATCATGATTCTCTCAGGGTTTTGGGCACACCCTCTTGGCATGATTTTTCAAGCTACTGGGTTTTGGAACTTGTACCGTGTAGTCAGCCAGGTAGGTTCCATCCAGCTGCCTTAACCTCACCAGAGACAGGGAGACAAAAGGCAAAAAAAAAAAAAACCAGCCCCCCAGGGGGATGTCCACACCACAATCCCTTCTCCATTCTGTTGGAATTTTGGGTGTGTCCACATACATTCCCTGCGTGAGTTTTAAGTCACTGGGTCCAGGACTGCAACCACTGTTGACTACGTGGGAGTCCAGTAACGTAGCCATTATGCCATCTTTTGAGACTTTGGGTACATGTACACACCTAAACACCTGGCATGAATTTGAAGCTACTGGGTCCATGACTTGGAGTCCAGAGACTTGGTCACTATACCACATGCCAGTAAAACTTTTTTTACTCCCCAGAAAGAGCTGCTTAACTGTTATGGGAAGGAACCACTTTTTTGTGGTACCTAAAAGGCAGTTTCTGGTGAGGGACAGGAGCTCAGTTACAGTTGGTCTGCGATTGTAACTTGTAATTTTTTTCTGTGTAGGTACAACTCCAAGAGGAGACACTGGAGAAGAACCAAGCTGGGTCTATGAGGAACTGGACAGGATGTGGGCCACATATTTATGCTGTACCAAGGTCACTATAGGCTTGCCACATCAAGCCGAAAATTTGACTGGACACTTGTGTTTATTGGGGAAAAAATGATGCTTCACCTTGTCTCTAAGTTCTGCATTGGTAGGTTGGTTCAGTAATAAATATGTGAGACCTTTTGTTTGGAGTACTGTCATTTTCTGGTGTGTGGAGTACTGCCAGGGCCTAATGTAACACTGTCCTGTAGAATTTTGTGTGATGGGGGCTGGTGGGTGGCATGGTGGTTAAGGGCTCTGAACTCCCACATGACAGACCACCGTTTGAGTCCCAAACCTGACAGTTTGCTTTCTCACTTTCTCTCTCTGTCCCTTTCTGGTCAAATTTTTTAAAAAAATAAACGTAAATAAAAGAATTTTTAAAAGAATTTTGTGTGATTAAAGAAATGTCTGGCTGCCAAGTACTTTCAGAGTGGGCTTAGTGCGAGGTATTGATTTTAATTTAGCACTCAAGAGGGATAGGGAAAGTGAGAAAGTATTCCCCCATGGTGTGTGGTCATGCCACAATCCCTTCTCAGAATGTTGGGCATGCACACGGTTACCTGGCGTGTTTTTCAAGCCCTTGGCTCAAGACTACACAGGTGGCCTTAACTATTGATTTATTTTAATTTGACTGGAGGGGTTGGTGAGAAAGCAAGCCACCAGGTCTGGGACTTAAAGCATGGTTGACCACATGGGAGTCCAGCACCCTAAACCACCAGGTCACCTGCTGGCCCCAAGGATTCAGCTGTCAACCACCATATGCATCTACTGGCCCAGGGGTGGGTTTTTAATTTTGGGGGGGGGGCGGGGGGGGGGGGTTAAGCCATGGGGGCCAGGACTCGAACTGCAGTCGACTACATGGGAGTCCAGCGACAGAGCCATTTATGCCAAGTGCTGATCTCAGTTTTTAATTTTATTTCCCTGTAATTGTAATAGTTACATGTGGCTGGTGGCTTAGAGACCTGTTAATGAGAGCTGCATGTGTCATACTTGAGGGTGGTATTATGTTCTTTTTTGTTTCTTAGGTTTTTGAGATAGGACATAAATGTGCTCAACAGAGACAATGAAAGAAAGAAATCACTCCCCATGGGGAATGACCACACTGCAGTCCCTTCTCCAGGGACCCTGGGCACGCTCACACCTGGGATGAACCCCCAAGCTGCCAGGTCCAGGACTTGAACCATGGTCGGCCACGTGGGAGTCCCAACACCTCAACCACTATGCCACCTCATATCCCCAAAGGTGGCACATTGTTATTTAAAATAAATTGAACTGTATTTGCCTCCTTATTCTGTGATAATAGTTCTCACCGGCAGACCAGACTGCTCTACTTCCTGGTTATGTACAGCCTGTGAATTAAATGGCTTCTGCTACTCTTTTTTTTTTTTTTTTTTTTGGAGAGGTTATTGCTACAGGGTGTGTGCTCACCAGAAAATCACCCTCCAGGGGGGGTTAGCCACACCTCAATCCCTTCTCCATTCTCTCAGGATCTTGGGCACGCATGAACATGTACCTGGCGTGAGTTTAAGCCACCAGGTCCAGGACTTGAATTGCGGTCAACTACATGGGAGTCCAGCGACAGACAATACACTAACTGCTGGCCCCTTCTACACTTTTTTAAAAATTTGCCAAGGTGCATGCACTTGCCAGAGAAAGAAGGAAAGTGAGAAATAGTCACACCATAGTCCCTTCTCCATTTCACCCTCCTATTAGGATCCTGGGCACACATGTACCAGATGTGTTATTCAAGCCACTGGGTTACGGCCTCAGCCCTACAGCTGTACAGGATTCAGCTGTCTTCCACCAGCACACCATAGGCTAGCCTGGTTTCTGTATTTTTAGATTGAAAGAAAACTTTGACACTTGAAAATTGGGATTCATATTTCAGTGTCCATAAGAAAAATGTTATTACACAGCCACACCCACTCATTTGGGGTTTTTTAGAGGCTTTTGCCTTAGGGTGCATGCACTTTCTAGGAGGAGAGGGGAAGATAGACGCTGTAAGAGGGAAAGTGAGAAATCACTCCCCAAGAGGTATGGCCATGCAATCTTCCATTCTCCTGGGTCCTTGGGCACACATGCCATGTGCCTAGCATCATTTATCAAGCCAACAGGTCAAGGACTTGAACCACGGTCAACCCTGTGGGAGTCAAGTGACATAGCCACTGTGCCATCTGCTGGCTCCTACCCCCATTCATTTTCATACTGAGTATGGCTGTTTTCACCCTAAATGCAGCGAGGCCAGGTGGACTGCCTTGTCTCAAATACTATGTGGCTCTTTGTAGAAGATTGCCAACCCCAGGTCCTGGATTCAGGAGAGAGCACTTGATCAAAGGATCCAGCAGGATTGTTGACATTGTTCGTTTGTTCATGTTCATTCACTGTACATCAATACAGTATACAAAATGAGGTTTTCCAGCCAGAATACACTGTGTAGTGGCTCAATCGGGGTATTGCCGTACAGACTATCGCCAAGTGTTGGCATTGTAAGCAGCTAGTGGCTTTGCCTGACTTACTGAAGGGCTGCTGAGGGGTTAACGTAATGTGCACGCTCAAGCTCTCCGTCACAGGTTTGAGGCATTACCAGCTGAGTGCGCTCCTGTTAGACCTTGCAGTGTCCCTAGATGATAAATTGCCAGGAAATTGGTTCTTTTGAGAGTTGTTTTTTTTTTTTTTTTTTTTTTTTTTTTTTTTTCTGAGGGGCTGGGTCCCTTCTCAGACAGAGGGGAAAGGGAGAAATCACCCCCTCAGGGGGGATGGCCACACCGCAGTCCCTTCTCCCCCATTCTCTTCTCGGGATCTTGGGCACACACGCACACACACACACCTGGCGTGAGTTTAAGCCACCGGGTCCGGGACTCGAACCATGGTCGACTACATGGGAGTTCAGCAACATAGCCATTATGCGAACTGCCGGTCTCGAAATTGGTTCTTTAATACCTCTAAAAGAACTAGTAGTGGAGACCAGCAGGTGGCATGGTTAAGGTGCTGAACTCCCATGTGGCTAACTACAGTTCAAGTCTCAGACCTGGCAGCTTGAAAATCATGCCAGGCAGTTGTGTGTGTGTGTCTAAAATCCTACGAGAAGGGATTGTGGTGTTGCCATC
>NW_006205516.1:255798-258134 GCF_000334495.1 Tupaia belangeri chinensis
TTCCCTCGCACTGTCTCTGTCTCTGGCAAATACACATGGCCTATGGCAAAAACCTGGGGGGAAAAAAAAACAGTAGAGGGGAGATGTAGTCACCAAATTGTTGTCACCCATGTATCAGGCACTACTTTAGATACTTGGATTGATTGGTTGGTAGACGGTAGGCCACTATGTAAGCCATAGCCAGCCCTTTCTGTGGGAAAGGTGGGAGGGAACAAAATTCCCTGGTTATCTAGAGCATCAGAATCAAAACTCCATCACCATGGGAAAGAGGCTTGGGGATTGGGTGCAGAGGTAACTTCTTACCCAGTTCCTAGGGGGCCTGTGGTAACTGGACATACCTGAGAAGACAAGTGGCAGATGCCTGGTGCTTCGTAGTATGCAGCAAGTGGTGGTAGTGGCACTTCAGAAACTTTCCTGACAACCTAACAGACTCAGCTTAAGCTAGGTGTTTATGATGTGCACACAACATCAGAATTCAATAACTAGGTGATTGGTCAACCGATCGGGAACTGGCTTTCCCATCAGCATGCCTCCCAACAGGGGCCAGCAGATGGCGCAGTAGTTACATCACTGGACTCACACATGGCTGGTGGTCCGAGTCTCAGATGGGAGGCTAAAAAATCATGCCGGGTGCGTGTGCGTGCGTGCCCAAGATCCCAGGAGGAGAATGGAGGAGAAGGGTTTGCAGCATGGCCTTTCCCCTTTGGGGGTGATTTCTCAATTTCCCTCTCACTGTCCTTGTCTCTCTCCATCTCTGGTGAGCACACATGCCCTACGGCAAAAATCCTCTTAAAACAAACAAACAAACAAAACACAACACCTGAGTGAGGTGAAATGGATTAAGAATACATTTTACAGGCCAGCAGGTGACTGCAGTTCAAGTCCCAGACCTGGTGGCTTGCTTTCTCACTTTTCCTCTCTCTCTCTCTCTCTCTCTCTCTCTCTGATAAGCACATATGCACTACAGTAAATGAGAAATAATAATAAAATTAATTCTTAAATTAAAAAGGGGCCAGCAGGAAGTGTGGCGGGTAAGGGCGCACTGGACTCCTACATGGCCAACGGAGATTCAAATCCTGGACCTGACAGCTTACTGTCTCCCTTTCCCTTTCTCTCTCACTGTCTCTGTCTAGTGAGCACACATGCCCTACAGCCAATTTAAGTAACAATAATATAAATACAATTTTTTAAATAACGCATTTTGAAATACGCTCAAGGAGGCATGCTGATGGGAAAGCCAGTTCCTGATCGGTTGACCAATCACCTAGTTATTGAATTCTGATGTTGCGCACATCATAAGCACCTAGCTTAAGCTGAGTCTGTTAGGTTGTCAGAAAAGTCATGATGTATTTTTTTTTTTTGAGAAGTTTTTGCTATAGAGTGTGTGCACTCACCACAAAGACAGAGAGACAGAAAGAGAGAAATCACTCCCCAGGGGGGATGGCCACGCTGCAATCCCTTCTCCTCCATTCTCCTCTCGGGATCTTGGGCACGCACGCACACATGCCCAGCGTGAGCTTTTTTTTGGTAAGAGTTATTTATTTATTATTATCATTGTTATTTTTTTTTCACATGAGTTTTGCCAGAGAAAGACAGAGAGGGAGTGTGAGAAAGCAAGCTGCCAGGTTTGGGACTCAAACCATGGTCGGCCATGTGGGAATTCCAGCACCTCAACCACCATGCCACCTGCTGGCCCCCCGCGTGAATTTTTAAGCCACCAGGTCCGGGACTTGAGCCGCAGTCAACTACATGAGAGTCGCCAGCGACATAGCCATTACGCCAACTGCTGGTCCCCATGATGTATTTTTCGATGCAAAAATGCATCATGCCTTTCCAGGCAACGCAATATATGGAAATAGGGAATATGTCCTATTCATGCAAGGCTGTCCAGTCTTCACCAAACCCCTTGTGTGTATGCTTTGGTTAATTGCATGGGGGCAGCAGAGAGACGTGGAAAGCCCAGAGAGCTCTGCAGCTGGGCAGGCCTGGGTTTACATCAGATACCTTTCACTCACTACCTGGGCAACTTGAGGGAACTTCATCTCCCTGAGAAAAATGGGTAAAATGGGGCCAGCAGTGTTATGCTATAGACTTCCCGTGACAGTGAAATGAGATGGTGTGTCAAAAGTGCTTGGCCTAGGGACCAGCAGTTAGCGTAGTGGCTATGTCGCTGGGCTCCCATGTAGTCGACCGCGGTTCGAGTCCCGGACCCGGTGGCTTAAACTCACGCCAGGCACGTGTGTGTGTGTGTGTGCCCAAGATCCCGAGAGGAGAATGGAGGAGAAGGGATTGCGGCGTGACCGTCCCCCCTGGGGGGTGATTTCTTGCTTTCTGTC
>NW_006205516.1:258733-259225 GCF_000334495.1 Tupaia belangeri chinensis
CTGTAAGGTGCATGCCCTTGCGCGAGAGATAGAGAGACAGAAAGTGAGAAATCACCCCTCGGGGGGATGGCCACACCACAATCCCTTTTCTCCAGTCTCCTCTTGGGATCTTGGGTATGCACGCACTTGCGCCCAGCGTGAGTTGTAAGCTGCCCAGTCTGGGAGTCAAACTGGGGTCGACTATGTGGGAGTCTAGCGATGTAACTATTACACTATCTGCTGGTCCCTCTTTTTTTTTCTTTTCCTTCCTGCCTCCTTCCTTCACTCCCTTCTCTTCTTCCTCCCTTCTTTGATAGGACTGGGGAGGGAGTGGGCAGTTTCCTTTTTAGCACGCAGATAAGAGAAAGCTCACTGTGTAAATGTTCAGGTCCAAATGACAAGAGTGGGTGGATAACAAGCTGAAACTCCCTAATTCATTGAGGAAATAGAAATGTGGCCCCTGGGAACCAGCAGTTAGCGTAATGGCTATGTCGCTGGACTCCCACGTACTCG
>NW_006205516.1:259324-259871 GCF_000334495.1 Tupaia belangeri chinensis
CCATTCCCCCTGGGGGGTGATTTCTCGCTTTCTGTCTCTCTGTCTCTCTCTGTCTGGCGAGCGCACACACCCTATAGTGAAAAAACCTCTCCAAAAAAAAAAAAATTTAAAAAAAGGAGAAAGAGAAAAAGGGAAAGGGAGAAATCACCTCTCAGGGGCGATGGCCACACCACAATTCCGTCTCCATTCTTCTCTTGGGATTTTGGGCATAGAAGCACACGCACCCAGTGTGGTTTTCAAGCTGCTGGATCTAGGGTTTGAACTGTGCAGTCAGCCATATGAGATCCAGCTCCTTGATCTCTATGCTTCCTGCTAGCTCCTGAATTCATATTTCAAATTAAAAAGATTTGCTTAAAGCTGATGCCAAAACAGCATATATCCCTAGGTGAGGTGCATATTTATTTTAATATCCAAAGCTACTGTCATATGTTTATAATAGTCACACACACGCACACATATATATAGCATGTGATATGGGAATCTTAGAATGGCAATACTTTATACAAACGAAAGCTTTGTGCTTTAAAATGCAGCATTTTTGGAGGCA
>NW_006205516.1:259915-260247 GCF_000334495.1 Tupaia belangeri chinensis
CCTGTTTTCTGTTACGGTGTAACAAGTTATCCCAACGTAGGGACCTAAAATAAACATTTTGTTTCCATCATCATTTTGTGGATCAGAACCTTGGGGAGGCCTTACATGGGTGGTTGGTTTCTGTTGCAGTGAGGACAGCAGAGTCTGGAAGATCCGCTTCCAAGATTCTCCTTTACTCACAAGCTAGGTGCCTTCTGCTCCTTGGCCTCTCACTCCCTTCCTTTACATGGTATGGTCTCCTCCATGGCCTGTCTCTGTGGCTTGGGCCTCGCAGAGTGATGATCTCGAGGTGATGGGCCGTTTACGGGTCGGCTGGCTCGACTGAGTGTTGC
>NW_006205516.1:260479-263608 GCF_000334495.1 Tupaia belangeri chinensis
AAAAATACCCCCCCCGGGGGGGGGGGGTATGGCCATGCTGCAATCCTTTCTCCTACACTCTCCACACATGCTTGGCATGATTTTCAAACCACCTGGTCTGGGACTCGAACTACGCAGTCAGTCACGTGGGGTCCAGCACCTTAACCTCCATGCCATCTGCTGGCACACCATCTTGAAATTCTTAACAGAGAGACCAGCAGTTGGCGTAATGGCTATGTCGCTGAACTCTCATGTAGCCAACTGCGGTTTGAGTCCCGGACCCGGTGGCTTAAACTCACGCAGGGTGTGTGTGCGTGCGTGCCCAAAATCCTGAGAGAAGACTGGAGAAGGGATTGTGGCGTGGCCATCCCCCTGGGGGGGTGATTTCTCCCTTTCTATCTCTCTGTCTCTCTGTGTCTTTCTAGCAAGCGCACATGCCCTATAGCAAAAACCTCTCCAAAAAAAAAAAAAATTCTTGATAGAGCTGACTCTATAGTCCAGTGGTTAAGGGAGCCAATTCCCATATGGCTGACTGTGGTTCAAATCTTGGCCCTGGTAGCCTCAGAAAGTACTAGGGTGCATAGGTGTGCCTGCCCCAAATCCCAACAAGATGGAAAAATGGAAAATAAGCTATTGCAGTGTGAACAAGCCCCACTGGGGGGTTCTTTCTCCTTGGGTCTTTCTGTCTCCCTCCCTCTGTTATGCACATGAGTCTTCTGACAATTAAAAAACAAAGAAATTCTTTATTTTCAAAGGTCTCACATTTTGTTTGGGCCCTGCAAATTATGTAGCTGGTCCTGCCCAGCCCAGGTTGTCTCTTTTGTTATATATTATTGGTCTAAGCAGTTACAGAACTCATCCAGATTCAAGGGAGGGTATAGAGTCCCACCTCTCAATGGGAAAGGTGTCAAAGAAGTTGTGGTCATCTGTAATCTGCCACAGCACACTGTAGGATAGGAGAAAGTGCACTGGATTCGAGAACTCAGACTTGGGGCCAGCAGGTGGTGTAATGGTTATGTCTCCAGACTCCCATGTAGTCAACCACAGTTCGAGTCCTGGACCTGGTGGCTTGAAAATCACCCCGGGCACATGTATGTACGTGACCAAAATCCCAGGAGGAGGAGGGATTGCAGTGTGTCCATCTCCCCTGGGGAGCAATTTCTCACTTTCCCTCTCACTGTCTCTCTCTGTCTCTCTCCAGTAAGTGCACACGCCCTATTTCATAAACCTTAAAAAAAAGAAAAAAGAAAAGAAAAGAAAAAGAACTCTGAGGCTTAGTCCCAGATTTACAGTGACAGCTAGCCAGACAGTAACAAACCACATCAGCTTGGGGCACTTCCGTTGTCTTCGTTTGAAATGAGGAAATTGGACTTGATCTCTAAGCTTAAAATCATGAGCCTATAATGCCACAGTAGCAAATTTCTAAGTGTACGTTTAATATGGTATTTAATAGAAAAAGTGTTTCCACAGGCCAGCTTTGTGGTCTGGTGGTAAAGGCAGCCAGATCCCACATGGTTGACCATGCGGTTCAATTCCCAGCCCCTGCAGCTTGAAAAACACTCTGGGGGTGGGGGTGAGCAGGTGGCATAGTGGTTAAGGGCAGTGGACTCCCACATGGCTGACCACAGTTTGAGTCCCAGACCTGGTGGTTTGCTTTCTCACTTTCCCTCTCTCTCTCTCTCTGTTTCTCTCTGTCTCTCTCTCGTCAAATTAAAATAAATAAATGAAGTTAAATAAAATAATTCTATCTAAAAAAAAAAAACTATTAGGGACCAGCCGTTGGCATAATGGCTGGGGTGTTGGGTTCTCATGTAGTTGGACCAGGTATGGTTCAAGCTTCGGACCCGGTAGCTTAAACTCACGCTGGACGCGTGTGCATGAGTGCCCAAGATTCCAAGAGGAGAATGGAAGAGAAGGAATTGCGGTGTGGCCATCCCTCCTGGGGGGTGATTTCTCGCTTTCTGTGTCTCTGCCTCTCTCTTTCTGGTGAGCGCATGCACCCTATAGCAAAAACCTCTCCAATAATAATAATAATGATAATAATAATTCTAAAAAAAAAAGAAAGAAAGAAAGAAAAACACTCTGGGCAGGCCTGGCAGGTGGTGTGATGGCTGATGTGCTGGATTCCTACATAGCCGACCGTGGTTCGAGTTCCAGACCTGGCGGTTTGCTTCTTACTTTCTCTCTTTGTCTCTCTGGTCAAATCAAAATAAATAAATGAATAAATAAAATTAAATACTTTTTTTTAATGAAAGCAAAAGAATAACACTATGGGCATGTGTGCATGCATGCCCAAAATCATGAAAAAAGGAAGAAATTTGGGAGAAGGGGTTGCAGCATGACCGTACCCTTTTACAGGGGTGCTTTCTCCCTACTTTCCTCTGGCGCAGGCCCATGCCCTCTGGCAAACCAAAAAAGAAAAAGTGTCTCCACAGTGCTCTCTGAAGGGAGAAGGGCATGAGAACGGAAAGCAAATGAGCTACAAAAAATCAACTATTAGTTTCATCAGAAAGCCGCTGATCCAGATTGAAGGTCGGCTGCCTCCAACTCCTACTTGTTCATTCCACAAACATCCTTTGCAGACCATGAGGCAGACACGCAGTGCTGGGTGCTGGGCGGCAGGAGGGAGCCACACGGGCAGGCCCGCATCTTCACGGGCTCACAGTGTATGGGAGGGCAGTCGTAGTCCCGGGCACTGAGCGGTATGGCGAGGAGCTTAGTGCTTGGGAGCCTGTCCTTGTCCTGGACATGGCAGGGGCTAAGAAAGAGCAAGTCCTGAAGGAGCCTGAAGGGGAGTTGGGTTTGGGGGAGGGGGCTGCGGGGTGACGTGAGCAGTGTTCATTTCCTACTCAGAGGAAGAGGCTGGGGAAAGGCCCAGCGAAGAGAAAGCTGGGAGCCTTTAGGGAACTGAAAGTCTGTGTGTAGAAAGGGGAGGCATTTGGGGGCTGGGGGAGAAATGCCAAGAGGAAGTAGTGATGAGGGATGAAGCTGGAGAGTTAAGTAGAGGGCAGATCACTAGGAGCCTCTAAGGCTTGAGAAGGACCTTGAATTCAATCTTTTTTTAAAAATTATTTAATTTTATTTATTTTTTAAAATAATTTTTGAGAGGTTTTTGCTATAGGGCGCGTGTGCTCGCCACAAAGACAGAGA
>NW_006205516.1:264050-267235 GCF_000334495.1 Tupaia belangeri chinensis
AGCCGTTAAGCACCACCCCACCTGCAAGCCCCCTTATTACTATTATTTTCAAATATACTATAGGGAAAAAAATATATATATATATACTATAGGGCACAAGTACTCATGAGAGAGAGAAAGAGAGAGAGAGAGAGGGAAAGTGAGAAAGTAAGCAGCCAGGTCTGGGACTTGAACCGTGGTTAGCCATGTGGGAGCCCAGGGCCTTAACCACCATGCCACCTGTTGGCCCCCTTGAATTCTATTTTGAGGCCAAGAAAAAGACTAAAGAGTTAGATATCGGATAGTAGCCTTCTTTGGTTCGCTTTAGGGATCTGAATGATGCCGTAGCCCAGGTGATCGTGTACTGATCTGCAGTGCTGGAAGTTACAAGGCCAACCATGGGTTCAGATCCTGGGTCTACCCAAAACACACCCTGAGTCTCACTCAGTTTCTTTGACTATAAAACAGTGAAATTGAGGATACCTATGTTCTAAGTTTGGTCTGGCGATTAAAGGAGATGATGCATGAAATGTGCTTACATGGTGCCTGGCACAGAGGAACATGGCATACGTGGTAGCTGTTATTACTGTAATGGGGACAGAGTAAGTTCACATGTAGGTGAATGCATAGGTTTGGTTGCAGGAAGTTGAACACATTTATTTTGCATGGTTTCTATCTTTGTGATGGGATAGAAGAATTTATCTGCTGGAGGATTACTCGCTAATGGCTTTAGGGGTAGAGAAGCCACTCATGGGGCCAACAGGGTGTAGTAGTTAAGGTGTTGGACTCCCACATGGTCAACCATGGTTGGAGTCCTGGGCCTGGCAGCTTGAAAGTCATGCCCGGTGCATGTGCGTGTGTGTCTAAAATCCCAGGAAGAGAATGGAAAAGGGATTGTGGCATGACCATCCCTCCCAGGGCAGGGTGGGGTTGTGATTTCTCACTTTCGATCTCTCTCTCTCTCTCTCTGGTGAGCACACAAGCTCTGTGGCAAAAACCTTTAAAAAAAAAGAAAGAAAGAAAGAAAAGTCACTCATTAGGAATTGACTAGGAGAGAAGATAGTCACTACCAGCACAGGGTCAACAAAGTGCCAGTCACTTAAATCACTCAGAGTCCCTCCCGCTGATAATGACCTTGATCACCCAGCCGACTTGTGCTTGTCAGGTTTCTCCGCTGTGGAATTACTCTTTTTCCTCCCTTCTGAAGGTCATGACTCTGAGAATAAGTCAGTATGGGGACCAGCAGTTAGCATAATGGCTATGTCGCTGGACACCCATGTAGTCGACCTCAGTTCGAGTCCCGGACCTTTTGTAAGTTCTTTCCATTTATCTAAATACCTGCAGGTCAAGGCGCCAAAGTTGTCATACATGAAGCTAGCTGTGGTGCCCAGAGGGGTCGTCCCCTTTGCTCCTTTCAAACTGTAGATGTCTTATTTCCCATATTTATCCTTTTCCCCCCCCATTTATCCATTTTTTTTCCATTTATCCATTTTTAAAGGCAAAACCGTCTGTGGAAATCTAAGGATTTTAATGCGGTGGACCAGTGTGTTGATTTTTTGAGCACCACTCCACTAAATGTCACTCTTGTGTGGAGATCACTTGTCTTAAGTGTCTCAGTTCCCTTTAAGAATTTAATACCCTTAAAGGAGGCCCCAAACACTTGAGTCATCAGCTCTTATTTTGGATTTACTGGATGGGCCTTTTATCAATTGTTGTGGTGGGGATTCCCTATAGGGCCCCTACTCCTCCTAGAAGGAGGAAATCTTCCCCCTTCAGGCACTCCCTGTATGGCTCCCAGTAGCCTGGGGTGCCTACCCACAGGAGCTGAAAGGCTCATCTCTCATCTGCCTATGAATAAAGCAGTTCTATATCTCCAGTGCAAATGCACAGCAGCCAATGGAAGCAGTTTTATTAAGAAGACAAAGGAGGTAGGGACCAGCAGTTAGAGTAAAGGCTACGTAGCCGAACTCCCATGAAGCCGGCCGTGGTTGAGTCCCAGACCCAGTGTCTTAAACTCACACCGGGCACGTGTGTGTGTGTGTGTGTGTGTGTGTGCGCGCGTGCATGCCCAAGACCCGGAGAGAATGGAGGAGAACGAATTGTGGTGTGGCCATCCCCCCTGGGGGGTGATTTCTCGCTTTCTGTCTCTCTTGTCTCTCTGTCTTTCTGGCAAGCGCACGTGCCCTATAGCAAAAACCTCTCCAAAAAAAGTTTTTAAAAAAAGGAGGCAAAGGAGGTAGACCCTTTAGAATGCACCTTTCTTTTTTCTTTTCTTTCTTTCTTTTTTAAAAAATAATCAATGAACTCTCACACGTTAGCTTTTCCTTACTTTACTACCCCTCCTTTGGAGGGGAGCAAACCGGGTTACCCAGAATCAAACAAACAAACAAAAAACAGCTTAGAAATAAAACAGACCAACTACCAAATTTTTGAGAGGTCCAGGGCCAAAGAACTTACGGTGTCCCCCCCAAAGAGTGACTCAGAGCCGGGGAATACACAAAGGGCCCAATGCTGGTACCAGGCACCGGGTTCGAAGTGACCCCTCGGAAGATCTCCAGTTCATCTCTGGTCCCTTCGTGGTCACCATCTTGTTGATGGAAATAGCCAACTCTGTTCATTATTGCGGGTTTTTTAAAAATTATATATGTATCAATTTTATTGATTTTAATTTGACCAGAGAGGGACAAGGGACAGAAAGAGAGAGAAAAAGAGAGAGAGAGACAGAAAATGAGAAAGTACGCCACCAGGTCTGGGACTCAAACTGTGGCTGGCCATGTGGGAATCCAACACCTTTAACCACTATTCCACCTGCTGGACCCCATGACATGTTTTTCTATGCAAAGTCCATCATGACTTTTCCAACGACCCAATAGTCTCACCACAAAAGCCTGTTGAGCCCCGTGTGAGGCTTTCAAACAGCCATCATCTATTCCCTGCGCCTTGTGCAGCGTGCTAGATGTTGCACATACCTTATCTTGAATCCTCAGAACAACCCTGCAAGGAAGAATGAAATGTTTCCGTTTTACAGATGAGGAAACTGCAACTCAGAGAGGTCAGCAGTTTGCTCAAGGACACTAGTCAGGAGTCAGAATTTTTCTTAAAGACTTATTTATTTATTCAATTCCATTTGTTATTATTTGTTGGAGAGGTTTTTGCTATAGGGCACGTGCGCTCGCCGGAAAGACAGAGAGAGACAGAGACACAGA
>NW_006205516.1:267283-267742 GCF_000334495.1 Tupaia belangeri chinensis
TCCTCTCGGGATCTTGGGCACACACGCACATGCGCCTAGCATGAGTTTAAGCCACCGGGTCTGGGACTCGAACTGTGGTCGACTACATGGGAGTCCAGAGACATAGCCATTATGCCAATTGCTGGTCCCATTATTATTATTTTTAATTTGAACAGAGAGAGAGAGAGAAAGCAAGAGAGCAAGTCGCCAGGCCTAGGACTCGAACTGTGGTTGGCCATGTGGGAATCCAGCGCCTTTAATCACCATGCTACCTGCTGGCCCCATGAGTCAGGATTTGAATCCACCTCACCCAGTGGTTTTGAGTTTTGCTGTGTACTTTGCTGGAGGGCCACTCTGTTGGACTCTCTTGTGTGTCTAGAACAAGGGGTTGGGGAGGGGAAATCTACTCTCAGCCTCAGCCTGGGAAGTTCCACGTTTGTCAAGTTTTTTTTTTTTTTTTTTTTTTTTTTTTTATTATAG
>NW_006205516.1:267961-270548 GCF_000334495.1 Tupaia belangeri chinensis
AGGGCAGAAAATGGGGGAAGGGGAAAATGGGATGCAAAGGGAATGGGGAAGAAGGAAGTGGAATGCAAAGAGAATAGGGGAGGAGGAATGAAGTTGCAAAGCCAATTGGCTTTGGATGTAAATCGTCCTGACTGTGCCATGTAATTTCTCTGATCTTTTTGGGGGACAATCTGATAAACGCATGTGACTTCCTTTAGCCTGATACTGGGCAGTATAGGGGTATTGGGTATCCACAACAACAGGAAGACAACCATTGACAGCAGGCAGCTGCTCTCGTATGTAGATGCTTCTCAATAGTCCTGCTAGCCTAGCATATGGAGCGTGTTTCTGCATGTGTCTACAGGCCACATGTTTTCAGATTGGCTGCTCTCCACACCCAGCGGAGATGGCCATGCCACAATTCCTTCTCCATTGTCCTTCTAGGGTTTTGGCATGTATATACACATACCCAGTGTGAGTTTCAAGCCTTTGGGTCTGGGACTTGAACCATGGTTAGTCACATGGGCATCCAGCACCTTAACCACTATGCTACCTGCTGGCCCCCCACACATGTCAACTTTACATATGGGGTGTCGATGAAAAAAAATAACCAACTGTAAAATTAATAATTAATAATTAATGCGGTTTATTTCCAAGCCAAATGTGAGTGACTTAGGCCCGGAGAAGAGGCATACATGCCTTTCTCGGGGTGATCATGTACAGGGGTTCCTTCTATTTGTTTTTGAGCTTGATAGACAACATTTAGTGAAGAGATTTTCCATTGGTCTGGCCCAAAAAGGCGGGACATGTGGGGGGGGGTGCTTCTAGGTTATAGGTAAAAAAAAATCCACAATTCTTAGGCTGGTGACTGGAAGGGAAGATCTGTGTCTCAGTTAAAGAAAGGCTTAATCTACACCTTAAGGAAAAGGGAAGCTCTGTGTCTTGGGAAGAGATAAGCACAAGAATATACTGTGATCGGTTGAAATATACAACTCAAAGATACTATGCCAGGAACAGGAGGTAGGACGAATCCTGTTCCTAGAAAATACATGGTCTGTTAATGCTTGTGGGCATGACTTCCCCAGTCCCTTTTGAAAAGATTTTGGAAAATAGGAAAAAGTAGTCAGACTTCTGTCCATGGGGGCTTCTGGGTAAGCTTCATTAGAGCAAAGGCTTTGGAGGAAAAGTCTGAAAGGCACTGCCTTCACCATGCCTTTGAGCTTCTCAGGTTGGAGCATGCCTTCTGGAGCATGGCTCTACAAATGCTTAGCTTGTGTGAGGCGACTGTCCCATTTTATCCCCTGGCATGTCCATCCTCCATGTGACTGCCAGACTGGCCTTCCAAAACTCTCATCATGTTACTCCTCTGCTTAGAAACATTCCATGCCTCCTGACTAATTCCTACATTTTTGTCAGAGGGTGTGTTTACCCATTAGAGAGGGCAGAGAAGGAGAAAGCACCCCCACCCCCACCCCCAACGGGACACTGTCACACTGCAAGTCCTTCTCCCTTTCCCCCTCCTGTTGGGATTTTGAGCATGCATGCATATGTGCCTGGCATTTTTAAGAGGTTTTTGCCTTCCCTAAGGGGTGGGAGGGAGAGAGAGACAGACAGAGGGAAAGTGAGAAATTGCCCCCTAGGGGAGATGGCCATGCTACAATCCCTTCTCCTCTGTTCTCTACCCGGGATCCTGGGCACGCACGCACACACGCCCAGTCTTTCAAGCTGCCAGGTCCGGGATTCGTACGGTGGTCAGCCCTGTGTGGAGTCTGGTGATGCAACCGCTGCACCCTCTGCTATCCCCCCAAACCTACCTCAGCATGTTTTTCAAGCCTCTGGGGCTATGAGTTGAGCCACAAAGTCAGTCATGTGGGATATGACTCCTTTAACCTCCAGGCCACAGGGCCAGCCCTCTATGTTCCTCTTGTAGCATGGCCTACGAGGACCTTAGTGACCTGAACACCCCCCCCACCCCCCGTCCAAAGCCCCACCCACTTCTCTAGCCTTTGCTACCAACCACTCTCCCGCTCCCACCCTCCTGCCAAACTGACTTAGTTCCTAGCACTTGCTACATGCACTGGCCAACTCCCACCCACCGTCCAGTCTTGTCAGGCATTATTCCCCCCCCCAACCCTTTCCTGTACCTCTCTGCCTGTGCTCCCTCGGCACCTCTTCCCCAGTGGCAGGGCCCCCCCTGTGCTCCCTCGGCACCTCTTCCCCAGTGGCAGGCTCACCTGCCACGGCCCTTCTTCTGTCTCTTCTTGCCGGTATCCCCCATGAGAACGTGGTTTGGCATCATCTGCTTCACACCGCTTTGCTCCCCTGGAAAGAGGTTTCTCAGGGAATTTGCTCTTTCTCGTGGGGTAAGCATACCAGTCTTGCCTCGAAAAGCATACCAGAAATGCCAATGGCTTGATGTGAGGCATGGAGAGTTTTCAGCATGGGAGTTTGTCCCCTGCAGCCAAACCTCAATTTTACATGGAGGAGGTAGGGCTAGGCAGTACCACATGATGAGAAAAATCTGCGGCGAAGAATAGCTGACTACAGGCAAAACTAGAGAAAGCCACTTTCAAATCTTCTAGCTGACTCGGTTTCCATTTTGGAAAGA
>NW_006205516.1:270564-276970 GCF_000334495.1 Tupaia belangeri chinensis
GTCCCCAAACCTGCTAATAGCTTAGATGCTACCGTTCCAACTTTTCCCATAAATAGGGGACTACCGTCTGAATGCCCCAGCACATGCCAGTCTTCCCTCCAAGCCAGGAGCCTGCAGGCTCAGCCATGTGGCAGGAAAGCCCTGCCCAGACAGCATTCACCAAGCCCAACCCACCTTGGCAGCTGTCAAGGGGGAGCTTGCGGAACAGACACCATGTCACCAGGTAGCCAGTTTGCATCTATGAAATGGGCACAGGGAGTTAATGCCAGTGCGAATGCCAGGTAACAGAACCTGGGAGCTGCTCACACGTCCCCTCTCCAATCGTCAAAGAAAAGAAGTTCCTTCAGAAGAACAAGGGAATAGTCTATTCCGGTGTGTAAAGAGGTCAAGGTGCACATTGCAGAGACACGAGACAAGCCAAAAACAGCCATAGGAAGGGTTTGGATCATTTCACAGATGATAAGAACTCAGTAGAATATTAAAGGGGAGGTAGGAAAGTTTTGAGCACAAAGAAGGCAGAGGTGGAAACCTGAATGGGATGGCCTCGGGGTGGTGTTTCTGGGCTATTCTGTGGTGACTCAGTTTCTTTCTAGTGTTTGTTTTCTATTTTTTTTTCTTTCTGAGAGAGATTTTTTGCTGTAGGGCATGTGTGCTTGTTGGAGAGACAGAGAGACACAAAGAGACAGAAAACAAGAAATCAGCCCCAGGGGGGATGGCCAGGCCTCAATCCGTTTTCCTCCATTCTCCTCTCAGGATCTTGGGCACGCACGCACACGCATCTGGCATGAGTTTAAGCCACCGGGTCCAGGACTCAAACCATGGTCTACTACATGGGAGTCCAGCGATATAGCCATTACACCAATTGCTGGTCTCCAAAATTTTTTTTCCTAGAGAATTATTTTATATAACTTTATTTGTTTATTTATTTATTATATTTTAATTTGACCAGAGAGGGACAGAGAGAGAGAAAGAGAGAAAGCAAGATGCCAGGACTGGGACTAAAACCGTGGTTGGCCATGTGGGAGTCCAGCACCTTTAACCACCATACCACCTACAGGGCACTTTTGTTATTTTAAAGAGAGATTTTTGCTATAGGGCATGTGCACTCACTAGAGAAACAGAGAGAGATAGAGAGAAAGTGAGAAATCACCCCCTAGAGGAGATGGTCACAGCACAGTCCCTTCTGCGTTCTCCTCTCAGGATTTTGGGTATGCACTTAAACGCCTGACGTGACTTTCAAGTTGCTGGGTCCAGGACTTGAACTGCAGTCAACCGTATGGGAGTCTAGTACCTCAACCACTATGCCACTTGTTGGCCTCTCTCATCCCAGTTCTTAAACAGTAGGGAGAGGACCAGCAGTTGGCATAACGGGCATAACCTGGGGGGTGATTTCTGGCTCTCTATCTCTCTGTCTCTCTTTCTGGTGAGCACACACACCCTACAGCAAAAACCTCTCCAAAAAAAGAAAAAGAAAAAAAAAAAGAACTGGGATGAGAGGGCATAGAACACAAGGGCTACTCAAACCACTAGGCTATTTTAAAAATGCATTGTTCTCGAGGCCAGCAGGGGTGTGCTGGTTAAATGGTTAAGGCTCTGTATCCCATATGGCCGACTGCATGATTTGAGTCCTGGATCCAGCAGCTTGAAAATGATGCTGAGCACATGTGCGTGCATGCCCAAAATCCTTAGAGGAGAGTGGAGAAGGGCTTGGAGTGTGGCCATTTTCCCTGGGGGAGATTTCTCACTTTCCCTCTCTCTGTCATTCTCTGGAGAGTGCAAGCCCCCAATGATTCTCCCCTTCCCCCCTAAGAAAACCTTAAAAAAGAATGAATTGTTCTCTGAGGCAGTATGGGCTTCTAGTAGCCAACTGTTTTGTGCTGCATCAACCCTCCTGTATTCGATTTAATGCATGCTATTCTGAATGGGAGTGATTTTCCCAACTACAACTTAGATAATAAACTTACTTTTTTTAGAGAGTGATTTTTGCTACAGGGCACATGCACTCGACAGAGAGACAGAAAAGAGAAATCACCCCCCAGGGGAGATGGTCACACCGCAATCCCTTCTCCTCCATTCTTCTCTCAGGACCTTGGGCATGCCCACACATGCTTCTAGACTGAATTTTAAGCTGCCAGGTCCAGAATTTGAACCATGGTTGACTACATGGGAGTCCAGTGACATAACCATTATGTCATCTGCAATGTGGGATTTGGCAGCTGAAACACAGGCTGGCCCTAAAAAAGTTTGTTTTTATTTATTCCATGGCTAACAGAGACAGAGCTAGAGACAGCACCCCCAACAGGGTCCCAGTGCCAGTCTACCTCCAGCTCCAGCCAGCCCAGGTCATGGGCACGTGGGGGCCTGCTATACTCAGGAAGGTCTCCAGACATGGAAGTGGCAACTCTCCCATGTGGGCCTGCCTCTGTGTGGTGTTTACCGCTGCACTGCCATCTGCCCCCCATAAACTTAGTTTAAAAAAATGGGGGGGGGGCAGCAGGTGGCATGGTAGTTAAAGTGCTGGATCATACATAGCTGACTCTGGTTCGAGTCCCTGACCTGTCAGCTTGAAAAACACATTGGGTGCCATGTGTGTGCAAGACCAAAATCCCGAAAGGAAAATGGACAAGGGATTGCTGCATTGCCCCTGGGATGCTTTGACAGTTTCCCTCCCTCTTTGTCTCTTTTCTGTGAATGCACATACTCCAGAGCAAAAACCTAAAAAAAGAAAAAGAAAATTTGCCAGAGGATGCATTTACTCAGCAAAGAGAGAGACAGAGAAACACAGAGGGAAAGCAAGAAAGTACCTCCCAGGAGGCATGGTCACACTTCGCTCCTCTCTCCTCCATTTCCCCCCTTTTTCGGGCCTTTGGGCACACATGCAACCTGCATGTTTTTCAAGCCTCTGGTCCAGGACTCGAACTGCACAGTTGGCCATGTGGGATCCAGCTGCCTTAGCCACCACGCCATGGGCTGGCCCTAAACTTAATTTTTACAAAAATTTTTGTTTATCATGGGAACAGCAGGTGATGTAATAGTTATGTCGCTGGACTCCCACATAGTCAACCGTGGTTCAAGTTCCGGACCTGGCAGCTTAAACTCATGCCAGGCCTGTGTGTGCATGCCCAAAATCCTGAGAGGAGAATGGAGGAGAAAGGATTGTGGCATGGCTATCCTCCTTGGGGGTTGATTTCTCTTTCTGTCTTTCTGGCACGTGTATGCACGTACATGTACCCTATAGCAAAAATATCCTAAAAAATTTTTGTGCATCATCATTATTATTAGTATTATTATTTATTTTGACCAGAGAAAGACAGAGAGAGAGGAAAGGTGAGAAATCAAGTTGCCAGGTCTGGGACTCAAATCAAAGTCGGCAATGTGGGAGTTTGGTGCCTTAATCACTCCACCTGCCAGCCCCTTAAACTTAATTTTTAAAAATGCTTGTCTCAGCCCCCTAAATCTGCTCAAAGTTAAGATACTTAAGTTCAAAATTTCCCTATAAAGAGGAAACGTTTTTTTAAAAACAAATTATTTTATTTAACGTTTCTTTCTTTTTTTTTTTTTTTAGAGGTTTTTGCTATAGGGCGTGTGCGCTCGCCAGAAAGGCAGAGAGAGACATAGAGACAGAAAGCGAGAAATCACCGCCCAGGGGGGATGGTCACGCCATAATCCCTTCTCCTCCATTCTCCTCTCGGGATCTTGGGCACGCACACACACGCACCCGGCGTGAGTTCAAGCCACCAGGTCCGGGAGTCCAGCTACATAGCCATTACGCTAACTGCTGGTCCCCGTTTTATTTATTTATTTACTTATTTTTAATTTGACCAGAGAGGGACAGAGTGAGAAAGAGAGGGAAAGTGAGAAAGCAAGTCACCAGGTCCAGGACTAGAACTGCGGTTGGCCATGTGGGAGTCCAACGCCCTTAACCACCACACCACCTGCCAACTCTTTCTTGTTTGTTTGTTTGTTTTTAAAATAATTATTTATTTAATTTTCTTGACTCATCCATTTATTTAAATTTGACCAGAGAGGGACAAAGAGAGAGAGAGAGAAGAAGCAAGAAAGCAAGCTACCAGGTCTGGGACTCAACCGTGGTCGGCCTTGTGGGAATGTCCACCTGCTGGTCCCAATTTTTTTTTTCAAGTTTGCTATAGGGCACATATACTCTCCAGAGAGAGAGAAAGTGAGAAATCACCCCCTGGAGGGGGTGGGGGGATGGCCACACCAAAATTCCTTTATCTCTTCTCCTCCAGTCTCCTCTCAGGATTTTGGGCACACACACATGCCCAGGATGATTTTCTCTTTTTTTAAAATTTAAATAATTATTGAGGCCAGCAGGTGGCATGGTGGGTAAGGTGTTGGAATTCCCACATGGCCGAGCACAGTTTGAGTCCTGGACCTGGCGGCTTGTTTTCTCTCTCTCTCTCTCTCTCTCTCTCTCTCAGTCTGTCTTTCTCTGGCAAAACTCATGTGAAATAAAATAATTTTAAAAATTATTAAAAAAAAAAAAAAAAAAAACACACTTAACCCATTAAGCTAAACAGCTACACAGTCATACGGCACATAACAACACTGTAGTTAAAGACAGGCTGCATACATGAGGGTGGTCCCATAAAAAGAATGTATCAGATAGCTTAGGTGTGTAGTAGGTTATACCATCTAAGTTTTGTGTAAGAACATCTATTTTTAATTTGACCTGATAGGGAGATAAATAGAGAGAGGTAAAGTGAAAAAGCAAGCCACTAAGTCTGGGATTTGAACCGTGGTTGACCATGTGGGAGTGTCCAGTGTCTTAACCACCACACCATCTGCTGGTCCCTAAATAAAATAATTCTAAAACAAAAATAAAACAAAACAACAACAAAAAACCACTTCATGCCAGGTGCGTGTGCATGCATGTCCCCAAAATAATAATTATTACTGTGATTACTCATTTAACTTTACTCACTTATTTTTATTTTGACCAGAGAGAGAGAGAGGGAAAGTGAGAAAGGAAGCCACCAGGTCTGAGACTCAGACCACGGTTGGCTCTGTGGGGGTCTAGTGCCTTTACCATCATGTCACTTGTGGGCCCACCCTGAATGATTTTCAAGTCACGAGGTCCAGGATGTGAACCATGCATTTGGCTACCTGGGTTCCAGAGCCTTAACCTCCACACCACCTGCCGGCCCTAGACATGCCCATTGAATGGTCAACACAGCCAATTTTCCTTTCAGGACAGGAGCAAGGAGGCTCCTGGCAAAAAGGCTGATCAGGAAAGCCCTGTCTTGGAAAAATGGCTTGAGGATGTCTCTCACGGGAAGGCTGAAGGGGAGGTAAATGTAAATGGTAAGACTCACCATGAAATCCCAGAAATTTAAATTAGCAGCCTTTCCCCCTTGGCTGTTCCTTAGGCCTCCCCACATAGTCCTTTCTCCAGGATGAGACCCGCACCCAGCCCCACCCAGATGCCAAAGAGCTATGGAGACAGGTGAACCGTCTGGTGAAAGCAGCTCCTTGGTGCGCAGCACTGGCCATTTGCTCTGTTAAAGAGGCCTGGAGCCTGTCGTGGGTCACCAGCTCCTGGCCATGGGTTGGTGACCTTTCCTGCAAACATCTGCAGCTTCCCCCTCTGTTAGGTTAGTAAGGAAAAAAGGCACTCAAAGCACAGCTTTGTCATCTGGAAGGAAAAGATATTCCACTTTAATACACTTAAGACATTGGCGATATTTTAGAACAGGTACTGGTAAGGAGGCCTGGTAGTGTCAGGAGCAGGGTGTCAAGAGCTGCGTCTAAGCCGGCACGCCAGGCGGGCAGTCAGGCCGGCACAGTTAGGCGTTTCTTTGCATCAGTGGTTTAGCCTAAACTTACTCTTCTAGTCAGTTTCCTAAAAAAAAAAACCCAGCACTTCTGCCTGCCTGTTAATGGTTACTTGAAGCTTAACGTGTGCCCTCTTCCAAGCAAGACTACGCTCCTTGCTCCTAATTTCTCAGTCCTGTAGCCTTGGGATTCAGTGCCAGTCCGGCTTGGTCCTTGGCACTCTCAGAGGGTGCCCCAGTCTCTGCGTTCTGCCGGCAGGTGGTTGCAGGAGACCTGGGACAGGTACCTGAGTCAGGCGGTCCTGGTCTGCTTCTTGCAGACCCCAGCTCTGTCTGAGGCGCCTCTCCTCCCTGAGTCCCGGGCAAATCCAGGGCCGAGGTCCCCCCCCACCGCGTCACGGTCCCTCTGAGTACTCAAGTTTCCACCACCCTCAACGGTCCTGGAAGAAGGGAAACAGATGGCGGAAAAAGCCCGAAATTCGCGCCCCGACGCCCTTCGCCCTGGCGGTGGCTCCCGTGTTGGTCTGCATGGCCTTCGCGCCCGCTGTGCTCAAGGCCGGTTTGAGCGTCCACGCCGCGGCGCCGCTGCTGTTGTTGTTGGCGGTGCAGCG
>NW_006205516.1:277949-278377 GCF_000334495.1 Tupaia belangeri chinensis
GGGGCGCCCCCTCCCTGCCGGGCTGCGCTTGGCTTTCGGACGCAGCCTCCGGGAGCGTGAACCTGGAGCTCCAGGGCGCCCGCTCCCCGCCCCCTTCCTTTGCCCTTCCTTCTTATCTCTTCAGGAGTCTCCCTGCACTTTGTCCCCGAGCTGCCTGTGTCCCGCGCTCAGCGCTCACGAAGGCAGCCCGGCTGTGCCATGTGACTCTAGCTTGTGCGCCCTGCCTTTTGTGTGGCCTTGACCCTCCCTGAAGCGCCCGGGGCTGCCGAGGTCACGAAGGCAGCCCGGCTGTGCCATGTGACTCTAGCTTGTGCGCCCTGCCTTTTGTGTGGCCTTGACCCTCCCTGAAGCGCCCGGGGCTGCCGAGGATTCCTGCGGAAAACCGTCAGGCCAGGTGCCAGGCAGGAACCCTTCCTGGGACAATGACA
>NW_006205516.1:278400-279062 GCF_000334495.1 Tupaia belangeri chinensis
CCCTCGCCCTCGGGCGCTCCAGGTTAAGCTGCTACAGGTGAATCTGAGGCAGCGGCGGGGGAACGCCCTGCCTCTTCTGAGATGCAGCGGGGCTCTTTCTCTCAGGGACCTGTTGATTTCTGCCAATTCAGGGCTTCAGAGCTTTTTTTCAAAGGAGGACATTTTGGTTCTAATCCTTGGCTTTCTTCCTTCAAGACGTCGTAGTTCTTGCCTCCCACCCCCCACCACATTAAGTTCAGTGAGTGAGCAACAGGGAGCCATAGAGGGTCCTTGAACTAGAGAGGGACACAGCCATGATTAAAGCCGTGTTAGGAAGATGACTCTGGGAGAGGCAGAGGCAGGAAGTCAGGGGACTTCTAGCAGTCTTAGGCCAAAGAGGATGGGGTCTCAGGCCAAACCAGCCCATTCGGCCAGGCCCAACAGTGGCATCAGTGACAAAGTGTCACCCACTTTTCCTCCTTGGCGTGCAAGTTTGCAATCAGGCCTAAGTATCTTGAGCTTCTCTTTATGACAGCTATCTGTTCATAATCCATTCCGGAACATTTACTCTCTGCGGGACGCTGGCAAGATGCTTTGTGTATGTTAATTCTGTTCATGCTCCCAATGACCTTACAAGCGAAGGCTCACCACCATCTCCAGTTGACAGAGAGGTTAGACCATTT
>NW_006205516.1:279089-279431 GCF_000334495.1 Tupaia belangeri chinensis
TCCGTGTGACACCATAGTCTTTGTTCTGGCACTGACCCATTGGAATTCAAGCCAGGCTTATCAACTGCAAATCATCCACACGAGCCCCAGATTCCAGCCAAAGGGATGGACTTGTCCTAACCTGAGCTTACTTTCCAAGCGCCCTCCCTCCCAGCTTGTCTGGTGACAGTTCCCGTCTTTGCGCCCCTTCTCCAGCAAGCTCCTCTGATTCCCCTAGCCCGGAGCAATCCCCCCTCCCTACTCTGTGTCTATTACTCATTTGGCACCATAGACCACATAGATGGTCTGCTTTTACTCCTCCCCTCCACCCCCCCCCTGTCACTTAAACCCTAACCCCCCCCC
>NW_006205516.1:279624-281670 GCF_000334495.1 Tupaia belangeri chinensis
CTCAGAAGAGACCCGGCTCAGGCCCAGAGCGGAGGGGGTGGAGGGGCCAAGCTTGCAGGCTTTCATTTTCAAAATGAACCCTGACTGAAAAGCAGCTACTTCCGTTGCTCAGGAAACTCCCCTCTGCAACCCCAAATCTGTAAACACCAAACCACACATATGCACACACACACTTCCAGAATATGCAAACAGCTGCAGCAATATTTTGTTCATCAGAATGCTAGCAAGAAAAATGTGGGATGGAGGAATGCTTGGGCTATTCATTTTCCTTGCCACTAAGCAGGCGATTCCCTTCCTTATCAGCACTAATAATATCTCTGGTTCAGGTTCAAAGACTGCAAAGGCAAGTGGCCCGACCAGTGCCACAGATCCGTGACGCATGCGCCCTTGCTGAACTCTGTTGCCAGAGACAAAAGTCATGGTGCCTCCCTAGCAACTCACTTCATCAAGTGCTTTCAACCCTAGGTCACCAGTGCCACATGTCCTTCTCCAGAATCACAGTATCAGTCTCTGTTTCAGTAGAGAGTGTCTCTGGAATTTGCTGCCAGGGAGTGAGGTAGAGGCGGTGAGAAGCAGGGTCAGCCCACCTAAAACTAAGATGCCAGTCACCTGGGGCATCTGTGGCGTGAAAACCCCTCAAACCCTCAGAAGTGACTTCCCCAAAAGTTGGATGTAGGGGTTGGGTGGTGACGCAGTGGTGGCACAGTTGGACTGACAGGAAAGGTTCTAGGTGAGCATCCCAGGACCTCCTTGAGCACTCCATGTGTGCCTAGAAAGAGCAAGAGCTGGACTGGCTGGGGGTGGGCCATAGCATGGGGACCATGAGAACCCTGTTTGGGGTGTCCCTCTTTCTCTCTCCTCATGTTTCTCTCTGATGAAAGAAATAAATAAGTAAACTGAAAGGAAAAAAAACAACACACGTGGCTGACCTGTGGCCTAGTGGTAACGGAGCCGAATCCCATATGGCGGACTGTAGTTTGTATCTCAGCCACATAGGCTTGAAAATACAGCAGTGTGAGGGGCCAACAGGTGGCTTGGTGGTTAAGGGCCCTGGACTCCCACATGGCCAACTGTGGTTTGAGTCCCAGACTTGGCGGTTTGCTTTCTCTCTCTCTCTCTGTCCCTCTCTGGTCAAGTTAAAATAAATAAATAAATAAATAAAGTTCAATAAAATAAGTTTTTTTAAGAAAAGAAAACAAAACACAAGAGTGTGTTCACGCATATCCCATATTCCAATAGGATGGAGAAATGGAGGAAAACGGATTGTGGCAGGGCCATCACCCATTGGGAGGGGTCATTTCCCCCTGTCCCTGTCTTTCTGGTTGAAACTGTGTGCCTCCGAGCAGTTGTTTTTAAATTTTATTTTCCTGAAATTTTTTTTTTTTTTTTTTTTTTTTTTCTGCTGCAGGGTGAGTGCACTCACCAGAGATAGATGGAGGGACAGAAAGGAACAGGAGAAAGCAGTCTTCATGAGAAACGGTCACACCACCATCCCTTCTCCTCCACCTCTCCTTCCTTTCAGATTTCGGGCGCACACTACATACTGGGAATGTTTCTCCAGCCTCCGGGTCTGGCACAGCCAGCCTGGTGGGCTCCTGCCTTAACCACTAGGCAGCGGGGCCAGCTGAACATGCCTTTTGGGAATTAAAAAATAAAACAATTATTTTCTAGTACTGAAATTGCTTTTATCTGCATTCCTTTGGTAAAATCTGATGTACTCATTAGGAAAAAAAAAAGCTGTGATCTTTTTTAAACAACTGTGTGGAACCAGCAGATCAGGTAGCGGTTATGTTGCTCGACTTCCACAAGGCTGACTGAGGTTTGAGTCCCAGAGCAGGTGGCTTGAAAATCATGCTAGGGGACCAGCAGCACGTGGCATGGTGATGGTGATTAAGGCGCTGGGCACTCCCACATAGCCGACCATGATTTGAGTCTCAGACCTGGTGGTGGCTGGCTGGATTTCTCGCTTTCTCTCTCTCTCTCTCTTCCTCTCTTTCTCCCCGTGTATGTGTGTGTGTGTGTGTGTGTGTGTGTGTGTGCGTGTGT
>NW_006205516.1:282887-284925 GCF_000334495.1 Tupaia belangeri chinensis
GAATTATTTTATTTAAATTTATTTATTTATTTAAATTTGACCAGAGAGGGACAGAGAGAGAGGGAGAAAGTGAGAAAGCAAGCCACCAGGTCTGGGAGTCAAACCGTGGTCGGCCATGTGGGAGTCCAGTGCCCTTAACCACCACGCCACTTGCCAACCCACAAAAACCTCTTAAAACAAAGAAACAAGAGAGCTGAGTAAGCTTGGAATAGCAGAAAGTAGTAGAATCAAGATGACACATATGGGATGAGGTCTTCAGAAAGTTCATGGGAAATGTTTATTATGAAAAAACTATGCATGGATTTCAATTATTTTTGATACCGAAATAAACTTGCACCTTAATTCCATTTTTGCATGGGTTTTTGTTTTTGTTTTGCTATAGGGGATGTGCGCTCACTGGAGAGAGACAGATAGAAAGAGAGGGAAACTGAAAAAGACACCCCCCCCAGGGGAATGGCCGTGCTGTAGACCCTACTCTTCCATTCTCCTCTCAGGACTTTGGGCATGCATGCACACAACATTCCTGGTTTGATTTTTTTTTTTTGTTAAAGAATTATTCATTTATTTCCATTGGTTCTTGTTATTTTTTAATTTGACCAGACAGACAGAGAGAGAAAGGGAAAGTGAGAAAGCAAGCTGCCAGGTCCAAGACTCGAACCGCAGTCAGCCACATGGGAATCTAGCACCTTTAATGACCACGCCACCTGATGACAGCCCTCCTGGTTTGATTTTCAAGTCACTAGATCCAGGATTTGAACCATTGCAGTCAGCCATATGGGATCCAGCTGCTTTAACCTCCAGGCCACCTGCTTTGAAGTTCCCTTCATCGTGAATCATGAGACCACGGCTTCTCACAATGACTGAGGAGAAAGTTGGCGGGCAGAGAGCAAAAGAAATCTTTAGTAAGGGTGGAAGCCAGAAACCTACCTAAGACAGCCTAGAACAGCTTCACTTGTACCCAATGGTCAAGTGTGAAGTGTGACAAGAAAACATATTTCAATGACACATCAAATTAATACTGTGATTTAAAAAATGCCACATCCACGGGACCAGCAGATGGGGTAATGGCTACGTTGCTGGACCCCCATGTAGCCAACCATGGTTCTAGTCCCAGACCCGGTGGCTTAAACTCACGCCGGGTGCGTGTGCGTGCGTGCCCAACATCCCGAGAGGAGAGTGGAGGAGAAGGGATTGCGGCGTGGCCATCCCCCCTGGGGGGTGATTTCTCGCTTTCATTCTCTCTGTCTCTCTCTGTCTTTCTGGAGAGTGCACATGCCTTATAGCAAAAACCTCTTCAAAAAAACCCAAAAAGTGCCACATCCTGGAAAAGACCTGAGAGTATTACCATTTAGAGACGCATGAGGGCACTCTAACCAACTAGCACTATTGAGAAAACCAGAAAAAATACACAGGTTTCAATCTGGGAGGAAAGAGGTATTTCTGGCCCCTCATTGATGTGAATTCAGCCTTCTAGGTGGGATCAGCCTGCTCAGACTCCATCCTGCAGGGGCTACAAGGAAGGAGGTACTGGCACCAGGGCCTATGGTGAGAGGGCCTGGGTGTATCCTGAATAGAATGTAAACCTTCTGGAGAGAAAGGGAAATCAGTGACCAGGACAAAGTGCTTCCTCAGTTTATCCAAGAGGAGATGGCTTTTGTAATACGCTAAATCTCAGAACCATAATCTCTTATGGTTCTCAAGTGCTTTCATAGTTCTTTTTGTTTTCATTTTTGTAAGAAGGTACATATACTCACCTAGAGACAGAGAGAGAGAGAGAGAACCCCTCCCATGGGGCATTCTTAGCGCTATGCTAAGCAGATTACAGTCATGATCTAAGCATGATCTAAGCATGTTACCTTCATGATCTAAGTATGAACTAACCACATTGCATTATTTTTAAAAATTATTTATTTATCATCATCATTAGTTTTTTTTTTTGAGGGGGGTAGAGATTTTCACTATAGGGTGCATGCGCTCGCCAGACAGACAGAGAGAGACATAGAGACAGAAAGCGAGAAATCACCCCCCAGGGGGGATG
>NW_006205516.1:285146-286419 GCF_000334495.1 Tupaia belangeri chinensis
AGTCCCGAACCTAGCAGCTTGCTTTCTCACTTTCTCTCTCTCTCCTTCTCCCTCCCCGTCTCTCTCTTTCTCTCGTATCCCTCTCTGGACAAGTTAAAATGAATAAAGTTAAATAATTTAAACAGAGAGAGAAAAAGTGAAAAAACAAGCTGTCAGATCTGGGACTCAAACTGCAGTCAGCCATGTGGGAGTCCAGTGCCCTTAACCTCCATGACACCTGCCAGCCCCCCAGAATAATTATTTTTTAAAAAAAAAGAAATATTTGCCCACGGGGGATCAGCAGATGGCATAAAGCTTCTATCACTGGACTCCTATGTAATTGACTACAATTTGAGCGAATCTCAGACCTGTGACTTAAAATCACACCTGGCCCATGCATGTGCGTGCCCAACATCCCGAGAGGAGAGTGGAGGAGAAGGGATTGCGGCATGGCCTTCCCCCCTGGGGGGTGATTTCTCGCTTTCATTCTCTCTGTCTCTCTCTGTCTTTCTGGAGAGTGCACATGCCTTATAGCAAAAACCTCTTCAAAAAAACCCAAAAAGTGCCACATCCTGGAAAAGACCTGAGAGTATTACCATTTAGAGACGCATGAGGGCACTCTAACCAACTAGCACTATTGAGAAAACCAGAAAAAATACACAGGTTTCAATCTGGGAGGAAAGAGGTATTTCTGGCCCCTCATTGATGTGAATTCAGCCTTCTAGGTGGGATCAGCCTGCTCAGACTCCATCCTGCAGGGGCTACAAGGAAGGAGGTACTGGCACCAGGGCCTATGGTGAGAGGGCCTGGGTGTATCCTGAATAGAATGTAAACCTTCTGGAGAGAAAGGGAAATCAGTGACCAGGACAAAGTGCTTCCTCAGTTTATCCAAGAGGAGATGGCTTTTGTAATATGCTAAATCTCAGAACCATAATCTCTTATGGTTCTCAAGTGCTTTCATAGTTCTTTTTGTTTTCATTTTTGTTTTGCAAGAAGGTACATGTACTCACCTAGAGACAGAGAGAGAGAGAGAGAACCCCTCCCATGGGGCATTCTTAGCGCTATGCTAAGCAGATTACAGTCATGATCTAAGCATGATCTAAGCATGTTACCTTCATGATCTAAGTATGAACTAACCACATTGCATTATTTTTAAAAATTATTTATTTATCATCATCATTAGTTTTTTTTTTTGAGGGGGGTAGAGATTTTCACTATAGGGTGCATGCGCTCGCCAGACAGACAGAGAGAGACATAGAGACAGAAAGCGAGAAATCACCCCCCAGGGGGGATG
>NW_006205516.1:287280-287625 GCF_000334495.1 Tupaia belangeri chinensis
AGCAAGTATTCTCTATATTTGAGTGTTTTGAAATTTCAAAATTATATATATATATATACATATATATATATATATATAAATTATTCTATTATTATGTACATTAGAAAGCATCCCCAAAAAGAGAACAAACTTTTTTTGTTTTTTGCCCTCAAGGGGGGGTGGCCATGCCATATCCCATTCTCCTCCATTCTCCTCTCGGGATCTTGGGCATGCACAAGTGTGTGCACACACACACACCTCACGTGTTTTTCAAGTCATCAGGTCCAAGACTTGAACTACACAGTTGGCCATGTGAGATCCAACCACCTTAACCAGTACGCGCTGACTGGCCTCAAAAAGAAAATG
>NW_006205516.1:287762-288946 GCF_000334495.1 Tupaia belangeri chinensis
CCTGGACCTGTAGGTTTGCTTTCTCACTTCCCTCCTCTCTCTCTGGTCAAAGTATTTAATAACAGTGATGAATAAGGTAAATAATGCTTTAAAAAATACACAATATTTATATTACAAAAATTATGTGGATATTCATTAAAATGGTCTGGTGACTGGGGAGCTGGATCTCGCCTGACAAATCGCGAGATTCAAATCCCGGAGTTAAAGCCTTGAGAAACACACTGAGTGCATGTGCTTATGTGCCCCAGATCCCACCGTGATGGCGGAGTGGAAGAGAACGGATTTCAGCACGGCCACATCCCACTGGTACTTTCTCCCTCCCCTTCTTTCTCTGTCTCTCTCTGGTGAGTTCATATGCCCTCTGGCAAATTAAAAAAAATGATAACAGTAATTATTTTCACAGCAGGTTTACATATGGTTAATGTTTAAATAAAACGTCTTGAGTTGGGGCCAGCAGTTGGCGTGGAGGTTAAGGTGCTGGGTCACACATGGCCGACTGCATGGTTCAAGTGCCGGAGACTAAGGTCATGCTGGGCACGTGTGTGTGGGTGCCCAAAATCAATCCCAAGAGGAGGATGGAGGAGAAGGGACTAAGACTGGCCACGCCCTCTGAGGGGTGATTTCTCAAGTTCCCCCTGTCTCTGTCTGGTGAGCGCATGCACCGTATAGCAAAAACCTAAATAAGAAAAAAATCTTGGGGTAACACTGTACTAGAGCTAAGGCAGGGCTCTGTATTTAATTTCAGCAGCTGGTTTCTGTGGCTATCATAGGTGAGAAAGATGTTTCACAAAGGTCCACAACCTCCAGATGAAACAAAAATCGCACTGGCTGCGCTTATCTTGTCATGCTTCTTATTTTTCCGTTCTACCCACCCATTGTGCAAAGCACTTTGATGAAATTCAGCTGGTAAACATTTATCTTTCCTGATACTAATCATTTGTTCTTGCTAACCAATCAGCGATTGTTGCATTTTTGTATTTTTGTTTTATTTATTTATTTTTAAAAAATGTATAATTGTAATTATTTTTATTTAACTTTATTATTTATTTATTTTAATTTAACTAGAGAGGGACAGAGTGAGAGCAAGAGAGAGAGAAAGAAAGTGAGTAAGCAAGCCACCAGGTCCGGGACTTGAACCATGGTTGACCATGTGGGAGTCCAGCGCCCTTAACCACCACACCACC
>NW_006205516.1:290040-290944 GCF_000334495.1 Tupaia belangeri chinensis
ATTATTTTACTTAACTTTATTTATTTAAATTTGACCAGAGAGAGAAAGAGAGCCAGAGTGAGAGAGCAAGAGAGAGAGAAAGTGAGAAGATAAGCTGCCAGATGTGGGACTAGAACCACTGTTGGCCCTGTGGGAGTCCAGTGCCCTTAACCACCACAGCACCCGCTGGCCTCAGCATTTTTGTATTTTTAACAAATGTGTTTAAACCCTCCAAAATTCTATATTTGCAAATATTTGGCACAGGTTAGAAATGTTTGTTTTCATGTTTTTTACTTGTTCTTTTTTTTTTTTTTTGAGAGATTTTTGCTATAGGGCATGTGTGCTCACTGGGCAAGCAGAGAGACAGAAAGCAAGAAATCACCCCCCCCCAGGGGGATGGCCATTCCACAGTCCCTTCTCCTCCATTCTCCTCTTGAGATTTTGAGCACACTTGCACACATGCCCAGTGTGTTTTAAGCCACTGGGTCTGGGACTTGAACTGGGGTCGACTAGGAGGGAGTCCCACGACGTAACCATTATGCCATCTGCTGCTCTCTTGTTTTTGTTTTTGTTTCTTTTTTTTAATTGCCAGAGAAACTGAGTGCTCACTAGAGAGACACAGAGAAAGGAGAGGGGGAGAGAGAAAGCTTCCTCTAATGGGTTGTGGTCACAACCCAGTCCTTTCTCCACCATTTCTAGATGCCTCTGACCTTACTTACTGATAAAGGAGTGCATTTCAGTTTGTGACCATATTGTCACACACGTATTATTTTGGCCATATTTCTCATGATAGGAAAAAATGTTTCCCCAAAGGAGTCTGCAAACTTCTGTTTTTTGTTATTAAGAGACTTCCAGGGAACCAGCAGTTAGCGTAATGGCTATGTCGCTGGACTCCCACGTAGTCGACCGCGGTTCGCGTCCCGGA
>NW_006205516.1:291107-293424 GCF_000334495.1 Tupaia belangeri chinensis
TGCGGGCGAGCCCACGTGCCCTATAGCGAAAACCTGTCCAAAAAAAAAAAAAAAGAGAGACTTCCAATGAAGCTTCCAAACATGTAGCTTTATATTCAGTGTGATCTAATAAAGCACTATATTGAAAAGTATTTGATTTCAAACACGACTTTAAATGTAGTAGAGATCTGTCTTTATATTCTAGTTGTCCTTTTTTTTTTTTTTCTATAGGGTGCATGCGTTCGCCAGACAGACAGAGAGACAGAAAGCGAGAAATCACCCCCCAGGGGGGATGGCCACGCCACAATCCCTTCTCCTCCATTCTCCTCTCGGGATCTTGGGCACGCACGCACACGTGCCCGGCGTGAGTTTAAGCCACCGGGTCCGGGACGCGAACCGCGGTCAACTACATGGCAGTCCAGCAACATAGCCATTACGCTAACTGCTGGTCCCTCTCCAGGTGGTTTGTGATCTAGCTTTGGAAGTTACACAGTATAACATCTACCGTACTCCGTTGGCTGCTCCGGTTCAAGGCAAGGGGAGATAGATCTTTGGAAAGGAATGTCAAAGAATGTGTGGACTTGTTTCCAAACTGCCTGGGGAAGTGACCATCACCTCAATGGCCAACCCTAGGTAGATTAGCTAAAATTCCCTTCTGTGGATTCTGAGATTTCAAAGATTTCACTAATCCTGGTGGCTTCTTACTACTATTAGTTATCTCTCAAGGCAAAGTACACACTTCAAGTGAGTTTATTATTAACAGTAGTGGGTGCGAGGCCAGCAGGTGGTGTAATGGCTTTAAGGTGCAGGATTCCCACATGACTGACAATGGTTCAAATCCCGGTCCTGGCCACTTAAAAATTCCAGTAGGAGAATGGAGGAGTAGGGGTTTGTGGTGGGGCCATTCCTCCCCCCCCCCCCCCCTCCCCCAACCCTCTCTCTGTCTTTCTTTCTCTCTTTCTGGCTCTCTCTGGTACACAGGCATGCCCTATGGCAAAAACCTAAAAACAACAACAAAACACCAACCGACTGAATGCAAACCATACTTTAAGTAGCTTTGTTGATATTTTCTCTCTTTTCTCTCCTTTCTCTTGCTGATTTCTTATCAGAACCATTTCTTTTGGCCAGAGGGCATATGTGCTCCCCAGAGAGAGACAGAGATAAAGGGAGAGAGAGAAAGCACCCCCAAATGGGTGTGGTCATGCCACAGTCCCTTCCCCTCCATTCCTCCCTCCCGTTGGGATTTTGGGCTTGCACGTACATACTTGCCCTGTGCGGTTTTCAAGTCCCACCCACCCCATCTCTGGTCTGGGATATGAACTGGCAGATTAGCCACGTGGGATCTGGTTCTCTTAACCACCAGGCCATGGTTCTGGGGTTACTGTTGTGTTTGTTCACTGTTGGCTTTGCTCATACTAGGAAAGAGAGCTGACTCGGTTCTGCCGTTGTCCTGTTGCCCACTCATACATGTACTCTTCATAATATTATCTTCATTCGGGCTGTGGTTTATTTGTAGGAACCTTTTTTTTTTTGAGAGTTTTTTTTCCTTTTTTTAAACATTTCTTTTTTAAAATTTTTTTCGTTTTTAATTATTTATTTAGTTTTATTTATTCATTCATTTAATTTGACTAGAGAGAGATACACAGAGAGAGAAGAGAGGAAAAGTGATAAAGCAAGTCACCAGGTCTAGGACTCGAACCATGGTCAGCCATATGGGAGTGTCCAGTGCCTTACCCACCATGCCACTTGCTGGTCCCCGAGAGGTTTTTGTTATTGGGTGCATGCTTTCACCAGAAAGAGACAGGGAGACAGAAAGTGAGAAATCACTCCCTAGGGGGATGGCCACGCCATAATCCCTTCTCTTCCATTCTCCTCTCTGGATCTTGGGCACATACGCACACGCGCCCGGCATGAGTTTTAAGCCACCGGGTCTGGGACTCGAACCATGGTCGACTACATGAGCACCCAGCGACATAGCCATTACGCTACCTGCTGGTCCTGATTTGTAGGAATCTTTTGAAGCCACTTTTCCATTCAAGGACGATTGGTTTAGTTAGAACTAGATGATGTCATTTGTAAATTCACAACCCAACACAGAAATTGCAAGACTTTGGAATAGGCTGAAAGTGAAACAAAAAGGCAGACACAACCATCAACCCTTTGGTGTGGTGAGATTCCCATTCTTTCAGGATATCCACCAGTGGCCATCTTACACACAGACCAAGTGATGGGCCCAGTGTCAACTCATGCATTGTGTCCATCACAGTTTCATTTCTTTTTCTTTTTCTTTCTTTCTTTCTTTCTTTCTTTCTTTCTTTCTTTCTTTCTTTCTTTCTTT
>NW_006205516.1:293506-294159 GCF_000334495.1 Tupaia belangeri chinensis
GACAGAGAGAGACAGAAAGTGAGAAATCACCCCCCAGGGGGGATGGCGGTCATGCTGTAATCTCTTCTCTTTCTCCTCTCGGGATCTTGGGCACATACATACATGTGCCTAATGTGATTTTGAAGCCACCAGGCCCGGGACTTAGCCACAGAGTTACCCATGCGGCATCTAGCCGCCTTACCCTCCATGCCATCTGATGACCCTAATTTATTTCATAATTTTGTTATCAACAGATTTTAATGTAAGTTCAGGTGTTTTCTTTCCGTATCTCAATGAGTCGTCTCTTATACCCCATGTTGGGGACACCTGGTTTGTTGCATTGGGGTCTCATTGTGCAAATAAGATAACTGAGATATTGCCAGTTAAGAAAACTAATTCAAGGATGTGTACCTAGCGCACGATGGAGCCAGTATTCGGACAGGTCTGTGTGACTGCAATGCCCACGCTCTCTCACTCTCTATTTTTTAAATAACTGGACACATCTTATTTAAAAATATTATTTACTTATTTAATTTTATTATTATTATTTAATTTTCTATAAAGCACATGTGCTCACCAGAGGAAGATGAGAGAGAGAGCAGAGAGAGAGAGAGAGAGAGAAAGGCACCTTAACCTTACCACAGTGTGGTAGTTAAGTGCTAGACTCCCACATG